>NC_142388.1:2073750-2415000 GCF_059441005.1 Hippichthys cyanospilos | reverse complement strand
GGGGAAGGGGGAAAAAAAAATCAAATCAACAGAGAAGAACCGACAGGATGAAGATAAAGGAATCCTGGGTGGCGGAGGCATACGATCACAGAACAAAGAAGAGGGTGAAAAGAAAGACCAGTTTAAAAATGGTGGCGTAAGAGAGGGAGGAGAACAACACAAGTATGAGGATGAGCAAAATAATAGGCTGGAACATCTGGGAAAATGGAACAGGAGGTTGCAAGTGAGGAAGAAAGTCAGAATTACAATCGGCACAAATCGATGGAGAAACGGTTCAAACGGTCCCTCGAGGAATAGGATCTTGAAGGGACCGCAAAGCGTAGGTTTTTTTGTTGCTCACCGACAGCGGCTCCTCCGTCTCCCTGTCGTCCAGCCTGGGCACTTCCAGTCTGTCGATGAAGGTTTGTAGGTCCTTCCTGAAGGCTTTCATTTGGGCGTTGATGCGATACAGCAGCTCATGCTCCCTGATCCGGCTCCCGTCGTCTTCGGCGCCTCGCTCCAGCTCACCGTTAGAAACGTATACCCTGGCCTCCGAGATGATAACCGCCGTGTCGGCGATCAAGCGGTCGATGGTCCGGACGAGCCTCTCCGCCTCCACGCGGATGTCGATCATCTGCTGCCGCTCTCGCAGGCCGCATCGCCCGACGGGCAGGAAACGAGCCAACGGGAAGGAGGCGGCCCCCTCCGGTCCCGACGGGGTGAGGAGACCCCTGGTGGGCGTCGCGCAGCGACTGGCGCCGTTACTGTTTCGGACTTCGTCCGGTTCGCTCTCGCCGCCGACGGGGCCTTCGCGTTTGCGGTGAGGGGGGAGCAGGCGGGACGAGGTAGAATCCTCGTCGCTTTCGCGGCGGCCGCTCGTCCCGCCGCCGCTGTCGCTTTCGGCGTCGCTGTCCCTCGGGCTTGGCCGGAGGGACAGGTGGGAGGCCAGGTCGTAGCGCTGCATGTTGGACAGCAAAACGCGGTTCTCGTATTGCAGCTGCATCACCTGAACAAAAGAGGACGGGAGATTACGTTTTTGGACACGATGACCAACTACCGTATTACCCGCGCCACATGGTACGTCGAATTCTTAGGCGCGGTCTCGATTATGGGGTCTATTTCTGTACTCGACCGTATTCAAAGGCGTACATATTCGCAAATATAGGGTCAGCGGAAAAAGAAACATATGTAGTGTTCTCTGATTGGTTTATCATTGCCATTGTGAAGGGGGTTAACTTCATTCACTGCCAGCTCAGTCATCATCAGTCATCTTTGACGTCTATAGCCGTCAGCGGCAGCGATTGAGCCCAATGAAGAAACTTGTCATACCTTGCCACTCAGATCGTTGATTTGAAGCCTGGCTGCTTTCAATTCCTCCTGCAGGGCCTCGGCCTTCGCCGTGTCGATCCCGCCTACCGCGGAGACGCCTCCATGGCGGGCCCCGCCCTCGTGAGTGCCGGCCTTGAATCGCATCTTATTCAGCTCGTTGGTCACCCTCTGGTTCTGTTCCTCCGCGTCGGCAAGATTCCTCCTGAGGAGCTCGGCCTCGTCCTCTACCAGCTGCAGCTGCTGTCTGAGCTCCGTCAGGTCGTCCCCGAGGCCTCGACCCGAGCCCCCCGGCGAACCCACCCCGGAGCTGCCCTCCCCTTCGCCCTCGCCGCGGAGGTCATCCAGCTCGGCTCGAAGGCCTCGGTTCTCCACCTGAAAAAGACGGCTGAATCGGTGTCCCGGTTGCGAGCGGAGACGACGTCGTCCGCACTAACCTCCAGCTCAACGATTTTCCTGCCCAAGATGTTGGCCTCCTCCTCTACAAGCCGGAGGCGCAACTTGAGCTCGGACTCGCGAGTGGACGGGGGGCCCCCGGCCTCGCCTTTGGGATGAGTGCTGTCCAATTCGCCGTAGAAGGACCGGTACTTCTGCAGTTCTTGCTCCAGACGGTCCTTCTCTTTGTCGATGGTCGCCGTCTTCCTCCTCATGAGTACGGCCTCTTCCTTTATCAAGGCCAACTGGCACTTAAGGTCCTCGTTGTCCTCCTGGAACGGGAGAAAAAGCGTGTTCGGTGATTGGAGAATGATCGCGTGTAATCAGATTTCAAGAGGAGGGATTTAAAGAGAAGATTTTGTGTCTTTCTGAGCCAAAACCTCTTAAAAAGGTTGGCCTGAGCTCAACTGCGGAACTCGTTTATCTCTAAGGATGATCAAATGTTCTCGGGTGCAGTTCAGGATTTCGAGTCAAAAAAACAATGACAGAAAATTGTCAAAGACGAGGAGTGGGCAATTCTGATCAATTTTATGAAAAATGAGCAACGAGCAAGCTACTAAATGTCAGTTGGGATGGGCATCCATGGGTACTTGATTGTAGAAAATGGATGGTTTTAAAATGTCCACCCTGGAACGAGACTATAGAACTCACCTCAGTGGGAGTCTGCGCTGGCTTCTTGTCAGTCTTCTGAAGGTCTTTACCTCCTCGTTTCTTCTGCGATGAGTCAACGATAAAAGCATTATCAATGAGACCCTTGATTTATATCCTCACTTATTTGCGTGAATTTCATCCATTTCTAAAGTGGCTAGGCTAGCTTCAACGCATCGATTCCCCACTTTACGCCATATAAAAGACATTCTTTTAATAGTGGGAAAAAGGGGTGACTGATGCTCAAATGACACACTTTTAGCCAAACTTTGATTTAAAAAAAAAAAAATAAATTTTGGTGACTTTTCCATACGCACCTCTTTGGTTTTGTCTAACTCATTTTGCAGCGCTTGTTTGGTCACCTCCACCTGAATGAGGCTCTGTCTCAACTTCTCATTCTCGTCTTCGGTCTTGGCGCGGGTCTCCTCTACTTTTTCCAGCTCGTGGTGCAGCCTCACCGACACGTCTTTGGCCACCTGTCCAAGCCACGAAATGTAGATTTCGGAGACGCACGATGAACAAAACGCACCGGTTATACCTTTAGGTCCTGTTCCAGACTCCTTAGCAGCTCCTCATCAATCTCCCCCGTGTGGGCGTAGCGCAGCCGCTTCCTCTCGGCCTTGCGCAGGCGGTACTGCAGGATCCGGCAGTTTTTGTTGGCCCGCTCCAAGTCGCGCTTAATGTCCTGCAGCTGACACGTGTCTTCCTCGTAGAACGTATCGCGCATTTCGTCCATCTCTGCCCTCATCTCCTCAATCTCGCACTGAACAGCAAATGAAGACGTCGAAATATTTTTACCGGCGATGGGCTACCGGAACCTAAACATTATCCGAAACGCTACCCGCGGCTATTCAAAAACGAATCGTGTTGGGTATGCTAATGAGCAGCCTCATCTGCTGGACGAAATTTCTCATCGATCGGAGGGGTCAATGTGAGTCAGATCAATACCCAATTAGTCAACCGTCCGCTTAGGATCAAGCATCGGCAAAATAGTGAAGGATGGTCAATTGGTCACTGATCATGCCTGGAATTTTGCATTCAAGAATATCAAAGAAGGCAACACATCAACCTCACAGTTTTCATGTGGGGTTAATACTCATTTTTCACTTATTAGCATTTGTTTATCATTTTTATTATGGGTTAGGGTTTGATTTGCAGTGATCTAATAATGCAGTGCACCACACTAAGAGCTAACCCTAATATTTTAACGTGTGAAAAAAAATAAACAGACCTCAGTGATGCATTAAATGGCAATAATATTGTTAGCAAATTCATATAGATATCGTGGAGTTATTTGATTGTGTTTTTAGCCTCAAATTGAGTGCTCGCTTTTGCATAGGCTGTTTCGTTTGTGCTATTTTGCATATTGTCACCAGTGAGGGAAGGCTATTTCTGCATAAACTGGGTGTGACAGTTCAAGGGGAAAAAATGGACTGAAATGGATTGGAATTGAATACATTAAAATGCTTAAAATCTAGAACAAATATTGGAAAAAGGAATACTTTCAATCACTCATATGGAAGACATGTAAATATGTAATGAATCTCAGTTTACTTATCATGAATTATTGTAATGTGGAAACAAGTTAGTGGGAAGTTTGGTTTGGGTTATAAAGGTGTAAGGAACATAATGTCAAAAGAGGATTAAATTGTATAATAGTAAAATATTACTATCAATTGTGCTTTCATTTCTTATTGGCTTCTAAAAGTAGAATTTCAATGGGTCACATAATGACATCGTCAACGAGTAAAGTAAGAGAAGAGGACGAAAAAGAATGTGTTTCCAACCTTCAGGTAATCGTTTTCCTCTAAAAGTCTCTCCATCTCCTCCTCCAACAGGGCCTCGTCCTGCTGTGTCATGGATCGCTCCTCTATGGCCTGTGCAGCCGGCCGCGAAGCTCCGGGAGCACCCTCCTCCATTTTGTTTCGCTTTTCCCTCACTTTATGCGTGCTCGATCAAGTCATCCGGATAACATCCTCCGCTCGCTCCACCATCAAGCCGTACCGAATGAGGCCCGGCGTCGGGGTCCACTGGGCGGATGCGCTAATTTGACTCGCGGCCCCCTGCGCGGTTCTCCCGGCTCGAGCACCGAGGGATGCAAAAGGAAAAGAAAAAAAAAAGTCCAGTTGGAGGATTCGCAGCGAAAAGGTGAGAGGAAAAAATTGAGTGGAGAGCAGAAGCATCCGCCCTGTTCTGCTTTTCTTGTGAGCAGCTTCAGCACCATCCGGGTGAGCCGCACCGATGCTCTCGGGCTCCCTCTCCCTGCCGTCGGCGTCCCTCAGCCGGCCTGCTTCCGGTCTTTCCCAGCGCCACCCCCAACGATGGGTTCAACTGCTCCTCACAAAAGAGGACGTCTGATGAGTGTCCGGTATCACCGCCCGGTACTCCACTCTACTTCCTGGCTGGCAGCAACAGGGTCCTATATTCAGTTATTGTTCATGGAGTATCCTGCAGCAGCGCCCCCGCGTGGCACCTCCAAACACTGCACTCACTCAAATGTATTTGCGACAGTTATTTTTAAATAAATACATTTAAATACAGCTTCGGTAAACTTATACAAAACCGAATTTGCTTTGTATTATTTTAGATTAAATATAAAAATTATCAAAAGACATGATTAACTATCTAATTCGTTTATAAATGTTATTTGCTTTTAGTAGTGTCTGTTGTGATATACATGAGTTAATATCGTTAGTTGTGCATTAATGTTGATAAAAAAAATAGGAAGATGTCTTTGTACTTTTTTTTACTTCATTCACGAATATTATGAATCTTGTTAACTTCGTTGACGAAATGCAGGTGGTAAAAAAAAGGGCAGGTGTATGTGATTAACTGTCCAGACATTTGTTCCTGTTTGACTATCGCTGGCTTTGCGATGTAATCAAATATTACTCTATCTTAACTTGCTTTTTATTACTGTATTAATTCTGACTAATGTGTTTAGAAAATCGAGACGACGAATTTAGTTCCTTTTTTTTAATCTTCATAGGAGTACGGTGGCTACTTTTTCGTCCAGTAGATGGTGCAGTGTACATACAAAGCAGACTCCGGACTACATATGGAAAAGCAGGAGGAGGGTGAGTATATAAAACGCTGACTGTTTCCACTGTGCTAGAAGAGAATGAGCTCCTTTGCTAATGAGATGAGCTAGTGGCGGGTCAGGTTGGCAGGACTTAACCCCCTCCTGGCGACCCTTTAACCTCCACCATTGCACCTCGGTACAAATCTGCCAACCTCATGCTAAAAGTTGATTTTCGCAACTAGTTCACTCCCAGAATGACAGATATCAGAGCCAGCTTGAGCAAAATTCCTTCATGGAGGTGGCACGCACTCTCCGCCCTCCAGCAATCCCTTTTAAATCCTCGGGTTTACCCTCAGTGTCCCTGAAGGAGGACATTTTTTTCCGCTCCACCTTTCAACTTCAGCTTCCTTTCGCCAAGGAGGTTTTGGGGGACATACACCATTTTCACCCTTGCCAAAAGTCAGGGGAGGGTGCTCCAGAATGCCTAGTTTAATATATATACTCTTCAGTACAAGTCAACCAAAGTTTAGTTGTAGTTTGTTTGTTGTTTTAATGCAAAAGAGCAGTATTCCCTGCACAGAAGTATCTGGGCTGCTAGAGGAGAGCTGATGGCAGATTAGCCAAGGCTTCTTCTCCAGTGACCCGCTTTCCCGGGCAGCCCGTGAAGTGACGTGCAAGTAAGCTCTTTTGCAGCTAAAGCCAATTTGCCCCCAAAGATTAGGGCAGATCTGTCTGGACAGGTCAAAGGCAGCCTCTATGTAACTCTGCCGACGCTGCTACTCGTTACCCGACATAAAATGAGCGGACACAATGGATAAGGGTGCCGTCTGTCTTTTATTTTTTTTCCCCGGTGGGTACGTGCAGCAATAAAAAGTCTGAAAAAGTTACATTTTGCTTCCAGACAAAAGCTCTTTCCTTTGACCCTATGTGGCAGCAGTGAGAGGACAACGCGGAGCTCAATCTCAATTTCTTTATTCTCGGCTACATCGCACAGCAAAAAACAAACAAAAAAAAAAAACGTGAGGGCCCACAAAAATTATGTTTCCAAAGACATAAAATGCATAAACACTAGAAATGAAAAGAAACTACTGTTCCCCGTCCCCCAAGCAGTGTTTACAGTTATAAAAACAAACACTTTAAGATACAATGCCATAAATGCAGCACAGTGACCTGTACAAGTTGCAGAGAAATCGCTTTATAATTATTCCTTAATGGGGACGTCGACCCAAATTTTCTTTACCATAACATCATATGTGCCCCCATTAGTGTGAAAAGGGAACCCTGATTAATTTTGCAAAATATGAATTAAGCAGCAAAATCCATTCATTTGAATCCATCTCAAGGGGCACTCGCTGTCCACTAAAAATGACATCACACTTGCTCACCTCCTTTTCTGCTTGGTCATGTGACATTTGCAAGCTGAGATGTGATTGGTCGTTATCTCAGCTCTGAGCAACTGTGATGTCATTTTCAGTTGACGGCAAGTGGCAAAATGGCTGCCCCTGAGACGGTAATGCACATTTCACATACGCAATATTAATCATAATAACTGTGTTTGGATTAGTGGGGTTGCATAGAACATATCCTTGGAAAATAAAAAAATCCAGGGGTTGACTTCCCCTTTAAATGTCATTGCTGTCCAATGAAACGCACGTTTTGTACGGAAAGGAAGAAATCCAGATACAAGCAAAAAATAAATACATAAAAATTTGAAGGTACTTTTCATTATACAGCAACACTTTGTAAACATATATCTTCGGCCCCCTCTAAAAAAAAATGGGGGTCTCCCTTTCAATAATACTTTGTCAGGAGTCTCCACAGACCATGAGTAGCCTGCTGACCTCTTGATGGGACATTGGGATTTCCTAGGAATGTTGTGGAAGCGATCATTCGAAAGTGTGAAAAAAATAAACTGTTTCAGACCCTTTATCTCAACGTTTGAAAAAATATATATACTGGAAAGAAGTCCCTAGGGTTGAGTGAGTGGGCTCTTTTGACGTATAAATAAGTTTTTGGGATTGAATGAGTTGACATAAAAATGAAAAAAAAAATGGAGGAAATTAGTCGTTTCAGAAGCGTTGATCAAAATTGTAGCCATTGGCATATATCAGGACTTCACTTTCTAAAAGGTTGGTGACCCTTGCTAAAAAATAATCATATCTACAAGCAGAATTATACTATTGAAGCTCTCAAAAAAAAAACAGACTGGCTTCCTTTGTAAGAAAAGTTGTGTGAACTTTTTGGATAGTAAATTGGCGCGTGTTGTCAGAAACCTTCCGGGTGTGGTGCGGTCCAAAAATGTTTGGACAGGACAACAATGAAGCCTACGTGTTCAGCGTTTTTGCCTTGCTCACTTTGAAAAAGAAACGTGACAAAATTTGACGGGCAATGGCAGGGCAAACATTTTCTGCACCGTTCCCCCCGATCTTCCGTCTCCGGCCCTTTAAATATGTCCTCTGGTTCAACGTCCTTTACTCCCGTTTGGCCCGTCCCTTTTTTTGCCTTTTGCCGTTGTCCGGCGGGACCTGCTCTGCTTTGCTGAGGCCGTTGGCGGCCTTTGACACGCCATTGGTGACGGTCTTCGCTTGGCCCTTTTGCGCCGTGGACGGCTTGCGTCTGTAGGCGTGGTAGTAGAAGTTGGCGAAGAGGATGATGAAGGTGACGGCGTAGCCGATCAATGCCCACTGCATCCAGTTGGGGAAGGGGCAGCCCGTGTAGAGGGAGTGGCCGGCGTGGCCGATGGTCACGTGGAACTGGATCTAATGGCACAGAAGCAGAATGCCGACAATTACAATTTTAGCTCCGTTTCTACCGCTAGCTCGTTTGTAGCGTTTGTCGACGTTTTCGTGAATGTCTTTTCGTTACGATGCCTTTTGACATATTTCAAATATTTTCTGCTTTCCAAACTAGCTAGCTGGCTAAGTGAACCAGTCAGTAAATAAATACCCATGATTGAAAGCCTAGACCCATGAAAGAGACATAAAAATATTAGTCAGTTAGCTAGCTAGCTAGCTAACCAGTCAGTAAATAAATGAATAAGCCTATGATTAAATGCCTACTCACGAAAGATACCTAAAAATACGTCTTAGAGAGTAAATGAGTGAAGTGAAATGTGGGTCAAAACGACCCAGGAAAATCATAGCTGTTTCTGAGGGTGAAAATAATGAATTACAAGATTTGTTAGCAAGATTGCACACGCAAAATTGTTTCTGACACTTCTGAATAATTACGCATTACCCAGGATGGTTTTACAATTCCAGAGAAATAAACATAACACCGGGATACAAATTAACTCTGGCATTTGTTACTTTGTGAGTGTGTTTCCACACACGCACACAAAACTGAGTTCTTGACATTTTTGGGTAATTAAACACATGACCCTGGGTCAAACTGACCCAGGATGTTGTTATAATTCCAGGAAAATAAACATAACACAGGTATAAATTAAGTCATTTTTTTACTTTGTGAGTGTATTTCCACTTTTTTACACTCCTGGGTAAATAAAGATGCCACCGGGTCATATTGACCCAGACACATTATTGCTATACCTGAGAAATGAACATATGTCACAGTTAAAAACATAATATTGGATTTGGATAACTCACATTTTGGACAGGTTTGGGTGCCTAAATAAGGACATTTTGGGTCAAAATGACCCAGGAATCTTATTGTTGTTTCTAAGAAGAAAACTTGTTAGTTTGCAGTATTACACACACACAAACAAATGTTTTTGAAACCTTTGGAAAATTACACATGACCGTGGGCCAAATTGATCCAGGATGTTAGTACTCATCCTGGTAAATAAAAATAACACGTATGTATAAATTAGGTCTTACCTTTGTTACTTTGCGAGTGTGTCTCCGCACAAAAAGAAAGTTTTTTTTTTTTTTTTTTTAAATACACTTGGGTAATTAAACACATCTCCAGGTCATATTGACCCAGAGACATTTGCTTCCACCGCCCAAAGTACACTCTTCACAGATTTTAAACGTGACAAGTAGCGTCAAGTTAGCTTGATATTTTTGTGATGCCCACCATCTGCATAATGGTGAGGTATTTCTTCCACCAGAGGTACTTCTGCATCTGTGGCCCCAGCGCAGCCAGACCGTAGTAACCGTACATGATCACATGGATGCCCGAGTTGATAGTTGCACCAAAGAAAGCTGTGCAGAAAAAAAAAGTTTAATACCTTCTAAGAATACAATCAGAACTTCATGACATCCAACATTTTAAACCGTACGGCATTTTTTCTCACCTTGTCCACCAGGGACCCACTTGATTCCGATCCACCAAAGGATGAACATGGTGCAGTGGTGGTAGACGTGGAGGAAGCTGACCTGGTTGAACTTCTTCCTCAGGATGAAAAAGACCGTGTCCAGGAATTCCACCCCTTTGGAGATGTAATACCACCAAAGAGCAGATGCTATCTAGAGACGGGTACAGAAAAAAGAGGACTTCATGACTGTGAGTACCTCCGTTTTATTTATGTATTTATTTTTGCACTGTCTAAATAGGTTTAGTGCGTAAAACAGGACTGTCAGACTCATTTTTAAACTCATATTTATTTCTGTCAGAGGGCCGCTATTATTGATTTTCATGTGTGTTATGGAGGAGGAGGAGGAGGAGGAGGGGTCTCACCCTGACTTCATTGACGTCATCTGAATAGTTGACAGGTTGACAGAGGTAGCTGTAGCCGGCCGCTCTGGAGGCAATCAGGAGCTGATGCAAAGACAGTTCAAGTCTTTTTTTAGTAAATACATCCTTTACACTATTTATAGCCCCCCACTATTGTTTTGACTATTCTATTTAAAAATGAGCTGATCATAAGATCACTCATTTGTTCTGAATATAGTCCCCCCTCCCAAAAAAAAAACATTCCACAAAAACAGACATGAGAAAATCTATTGGAATGCTTTTCAATGCCGTGAGAGGAACAGTCCTGTTTTCTTTTCAATTTAAGAGTAAATGAAATGGAAAATGAAGCAACTTATCACTCGTTTGTGTTGTAGTGACTCTTTTGCAAAACGTTGCATGCTTTTATATTATTAAGTTTCATTTCGATGTCCATTGTTATTAGTGAGGCAATTTTCCAGTATATGGCCTAGAAATGAAACAGTTGTATATATATTTATGTCTATATATGTGTATTTATATATATATGTTTATATATTTATGTATTTATGCATATATGTGGCGGCACAGTGGTTGAGTGGTTAGCACGTCTGCCCAACAGTTAAGGGACCCGAGTTTAAAAAAAAAAAAAAAAAAAAAATCATCTAAATATGCTTAGCGTTGGTTAGGGTGTACTTGACTTAAAAAAAAAAAAAAGAACCATGGGTTTCTGATATATCAACAAGCAAAGCTGGAGCTGAATGTGGAGCTGAATGAACTGCCTGGCAACAACACAAGTGCTGAAATCTGATTGGACCAAAAAAAAAAAAAAAATCAAATGAAACTGTTAGAAATGAGCAAATACCTCTTTGGCGATGTAGAAGTTGAGGACCACCATGCTGAAATTGTAGACAATTAGGGTCTTCCTGAGCGTGTACGGCTGCCGGTTCTGCATGTATTTAGGCCCCGCCCACAGGAAGAGCAAGTACAGGCAGCTGATGGCCAGCGTGGGCCAGGGGGACGACATCAGCGGCCATGTTTCCACCCGTTTGTCTGGGGAAATTAATTCAGTCAGGTTACAGGACATGCTGCTTGTGTATTGATTGGGGGGGGGGGGGGGGGGGGTGATTGGGGGGGCACTAACCTGCTATAGTAAGGCTCCATTTATAAAACTCTATAGTATCGTTCACCAGATGCGTTACAGCCTCCATGGCGTTGCCGTTGCACTCGATTACACTGTCATAGATAAACAAAAATAGAATCAGGTTCACTTTTCACGCTGTTAGCAGATTGAGGCAGGATTACCATTATATAGTTTTTTTTTTTTTTTTGTTTGCTGATGCGCCTTGAGGTTTTTCTCATGTAAATTACAGTACATATAAAAAATTTGCACACCTCTGTTTTAAAGCTTGGTTTTTGATATTTGAAAGGTAAACCAAGAAGTCTTTAAATTTTCCATTGAATTGATCTATAACTTGCATAAGAATTTTTTCAAAAGGATGCAGGGAATAAAAATAATCCAAATATGGTTGCAAAAGTGTGCACATCCCCCCAAAAGTTTTTATTTTTTTTTACCTTCGGGTGCCACAAGGTGGCGGCAAAAAGCTAGCTATATTTAAAGGTGGCTGCAAGACTAAAGCACTGCAATGCTGTTATTTGTTTATTTTTTTGTTAACAAATAACATAGGCTCGATCCCCAGCCAAAAAAAGTGACTAGATTGATTCCAATTGAAGATGTTCACCATATATGCAATTTAGCACATTCTGATAATTTATAATCAAGTTATGTCTCATTTGTGTTACTTGTCCTGTTTAAAACATTTCAATGTTAAATCACTTTTGTAGCACTTCAATTCATGCATACTGGCACTTTACATAAAACATCCCCCGATCCTGTCTGCTTATAGGATTTAAAAAAAAACCGAAGCTGAAATATGCATCTCATTCACTCTCGCAGCATCGTTGCATAATCGCCTGTGTGATGAGAGCAGGTATCTGTTTATTAATCTATAATTAATCCCGTGCACCAAACCAGATCCCCTCTTAATAATTCATTGACTCTTATAAATGCTGGCCTGAAGTTACTGGAATTACACTCATGCATATTTACTTGGGCAAGCTCCCTCAAAAAATAAAATTAAATAAATACATAAATTGACATGTTTTTTGTTTTTTGTTTTTTTTTTTTGGGGGGGGGGGGTGCGCAAAAACCAGTGTTAACTCGGGTTGGGGGCGCTGACAAAAAGATGGTGGCGCATGCGTCAGCAGGTTCTTGTGTCAGGGCGCTCAAGAGGCTTAAATTCAATTGATCAACGAGCTTAGAGGCGCTTGCAGGGCCTAAGTACAAATGCCCGCTGAATGTTTCACGCTCCGCGCACACAAAAAAAAGACCATTTATGGTACTGAATATTTGCACCATTTCCATCTTAAAAAAAAAAAAACTAGCACTGTTACCAATGGCTGCAATGTGACACCAAAACCCATCTCTGATTCATAACAGTTTCATATGTGCGAGTTCTAATAGGATTTAATTGAACTTTTACTATATCACACTGAAACCGTTCTCCATCCTATAATAATCGCTATTAATTAAAACCGAAAACTACTCTCTTGTAATCCAAATCATTCGACGATGCAACACGGAAGAAAAAAAGCACATAAACACATTTGGAAACATCACGATATCCTCTACTTACCTCCTTGCTTTTTAAGAGGCGTTTAATGACATCCGGTGCAATTGTTCTCCCAGCGTCACACCTCGTCCGTCTCCACAGGGCTTCCTTTACCCCTCGACATGAAATTTCTTGAATTGTTTAGTTTTTGTTCAAAGGGGAGAATGTTCTCAAGCAAGGCAAGTCGATTAAAAACGTTTCTAAGGAAGGAAGGCTATTTTAGGGCGTAGGTGCCAGCCGGCCGCTTCGCCTCCTCATCTTCTCGCAGCCCGACTCAAGAGGAGCCGGCTGCCAGGCGCATGCGCACGCGTAGCTCATCTCCCGTGTGACGCCCTTTTAATAATGAACGACCACCACTATTTCATGAATAAATATTCACAACACTCAAAAGCACACCATTTTACATGGAAAAAGAACATAATTATAACGATTTGATTTTAATTTTTGTCTTTCATTGTCTCCGTGCAACACGGAAATGCCATTGCTCAGTTTGTCCACAAGATGGCGACGTCGAGCTGATTGTCAAGCCATGATAAAAAGTGCTCACATTTGGCACTTTTTTTTTTTGAATTACAATTAAGTGCCAAAGTGGCAAAATTGCACCAAACAACAATTCTAGACGATACAAGCTGCAACCTTTTCAAATAGTGATATGAAAATATATTGGGGGGACAAATCGGGCACTAAAGGCTGAACATAATGCGTATCTGAATTATTCAACTTTGTTGTTTGTTTGTTTTAGTCGAATTATTTCATTTTTTTCAAATACCTCTTAGTTTTATTTGTTACTATTTACCGTTCATTTTGTAATATATTTTAAGTTTAGTTTTACAATGAAATCAATTTTGCACATGGCTCCTGCATTTTTTTTTAAACCAAAACAATTAAAACACATGCTCGCTTTCTTCACTCGACATTTACACCACAGTAATTCACCATTAGCACATTTAGTATAAACGTTTCCCTTTTTGAAGTTTATATAATATTATGCAAGCGCCTGTTAAAATGCCTCCATTGTGCCAACGCCAATAATGGATCCGTGCCGTTACTTTACTTTTCCATGGGTATAAGTGGGAGATCCAAGGGTGCCAAGTGGATCCATAAAGTGCTGTTATTCAAAGCGGTGAGAGAACGGAGAGTCCTCATTGGTGTTTGCGGGCGTGTTGACACTGCTAGTCACTTTAACTCACACTGTCAGTATTCATAGAATAATAATATGCTTATTATGGCACTTGTAGAGTGGAACCTGTGGCAAATTAGAGCATGTGAAATTTGGATGCGGACCAACATCTAAGGTCAAAACTGTGGAGTTAATGTTAAATAATTGAAATCAAATAAGATTTCAGCATTTCGGAATGTGTTTCAGCTGATGCTTTACTCTTTTTACTCCGATTCCTGTTTTCCCGTCATGTATATTTGCAAGGTTTTTTTTCCAGGCTAATACTGTGGCCCCCATTTGGGACATGGACTCATTTTTATATTTCTTCCTCCCCTGACGCGGCGGGTGTGATTGGGGACTCAAAACGCAGGGAAACCGGGTGGCAGGTTGCATTATGACAAAATTATTAGATTAGTGGATTGGCACTGGCCAAAATTGCTGACCATTGAAATGCATGAGGGGAAAAATGGCATTTTTCAATTATTTCCAATGAGAAAAATGGGATTTTTCTCATACATTATCGGGGTTAAATAAACAAATTCAGCCTCCTAAAAAGTCGATCTCTATAAATGCAAATGGTAGACATTGTGTCGCCGCTGTTGTAGTGTTTAGTGAGAGAATTTGTTTTGTAACGGAAGTGTTTTCAGCCTTTGTTGTTTTCAAGCATCAGTTAAAGCAACAACACCCAAACCCTGTCATATTTTTCAGCTATTTCCATGTTGAAAAAGGCAAACAAACACCTCCCAAAGTGGAAATTGCCACTGAGCGAAGGCGTTTCTATCCGAGTCAAACCTTGAGACATCCATCATGCTCAATTATTAGTCTGCTTTGACATGTGTAAAAACCACCCAATGTGTGAGGGAAATCTCGCTCTCATGCTCTCTCTCTCGCTCTTACTATTCCTCTCGCTCCCCCCCCCTCCTGTGAAGGGCACATTCAACGCACACCACCCGGGACGCGCCATTTTACACATACCTCGAGAGCCTTTTGGGGAAATACCACTCTCGGACAAAACATTCCGCAACTGCTCAGAGGCAGCTTTTTCTGCAAAAACTTCCTCTTTAAATGATCATGTAAATATGACACGAAATAATGAAATAATCTAGTTATATAAATCACATTTTTCAGATATATACCTGTTAAAATCTTGGAAGTACCATAAATTCTTCAAAAAAACCTAACATTTTAATTGAAAGACTGCTCTTCTAGTTGTTTTTGTACCTTTAGTCGGATTATTTTCCAATAAAATACCGTTGGAAAAAAATACCAACTCTGATTCATGGTTGCAGGCATTTTTTTCTCTACAGTCTTCTCATAGAAAGATTTCTCAAAACTTCTCATTTAAAGGGTTTTATTTTTCCGATGAGCTGCCAAGCAACTGTTTAAAGTCAAACCACATACCCGTCATTTTTTTTTTTTTCGTTTTGTGCCGGTAACTAAGTTTGGTTGTCCGCTGTATGGGCTATAGTTCAAATACCGTCTCTTTTCAAATGCTTTAAAAGTAACCCAACCATATAAGTATTTATATATATATATATATATATATATATATATATATATATATATATATATATATATATATATATATATATATAATTTTATTTTTTTTTGGGGGGGGGGGGTGGAGGCAGGGGCACTTGTACAAAAACAACTTCTTTAAGGTATCAACTTTTATTTCCCTAAAAGGTTCTAATTGTACTCATAGAGTATGAAAACAAGAGATTACGAACCGAATAAAATGATGACTGTGGCAAAACCAGGAATTTCAACTCGGCAACATTCAAATTGCTGCAACTTCTTCAAGCTATTTCCATGTATTGTATATCATATCAAAGGGTGTTAAGTGTGGGGTGAGAATATGATTCAAATTTCATTTTCGGCTACGTAAGCCTCATTTGGAGAAATTGCATCACGCGCACACACACGCACAATCATTCCGCATCTCTAACGGCCGCCTCTTCACCATCGACATTCGCAACTAATCTAATATTCATATGTAATATTTGTGCGGCTCCTTCTTCCCCTCAAATTTCATGTAATTGCCAAGTGTCACTCTCCTTCAGAGCGTGTGCGTGTGTAATCCGAATCCAGCGCGTTCCAGTCCAGTCTTTTCATATGGTTTTAATTGGAAAGGCAAATACATCAAGCTGACGTTTGACTGGTTCCATTGAGTAGCCCATCTCGCTCCCTCTCCGCGTCCGCAGCCTTTCAATATATGTGGCATTAAAGTTAGCTGAGCGACTGTTTCTTTTACTGTTCCTCATAAAAGCTTAACGTGCGTACATGCCGATACGTACGCTCCGGTTGTCTTGTTTTTTTGCCCAAAGGAAGTTGTTTTTCGGGCCAGGAGCGCTCGGGGCCTTAACACAGCCCAGATGATGGAGCTTTGCTTTTGACTGTTTCTTCGCTCTTTCTCCCACTTATGCTTTACTAACTTGTTTACAGCTTCCTGTCGCTAACTAACCGTTTTATGGTGAAATGACCTCGGTGATGAGTTTGGCCACGGGGTGAAGATTTCAGTTTGAGCTAACCAATTCATTTTGTAGCGTTTCTGTTTATACTATTGCACTTTTTTTTTTAATGTCAAATGAGGTTTTAGGTATAGAATGTGTGGGAAAATTTGCGGTATAATTTTTTTTCTCTAATGCATTTCAATGCCTGTCATTATACGCAAATGTTTGCTATTTGTGGGTCGGAATAATCCCAGTTCCCCCGCAAATAGTGGGGCTCAACTGCACAATAAATAGATCATGCCACTTAATGATCACAACAGTAGCTCTGCATACTATCTTTGTTTTTGTTTTTTGACATGGTGATCTTGATTGCATACAGTCTAGAAAAAACACAATATTGAGAAAAAAAAATATACTGTGTATATATATACTCACACACACATACGTCATAATATGTTTATAATGTGAGTCTATTCTACTACGAGTGCCTCATTATCACTCTATTACTGTTTTTATTGTCAACTTCATTATTTGCTCTATTGTGTGGAATGTAAGTCTGCTTGGGGAAGTGAACAGATGGTTAAATCTTTTTCTCAAAATTTGGCTGAATGAGTGTTAAAAAAAAGCTGGTGAATGAGGAAATTAATGAATTAGGAAAAAGGTAATCTATTACCTTAGGTACTGAAGTACTAAAGTAATCAATTACTTATGTATTTAAGTAATAAAGGAATGGATCGCTTTAGGCACTGACTTCTAAAATATTTGATTAATGAAGTGCTGAATTAATTGATTGCTTTAGCAACTCATGTATCTCAAAAAATTGATTAGTTAGATGTATAAAGTCATTGATTTCTTAAATACTTAATCACCCGGAGTAAATTGATATTTTTTTAGAACCAGGCATTTTTAGGCACTTCTTTAGCTACACTTGAAATAAAAATCAAAATCACATGACCAAGTACTTGGTATGGAATGTCTTGATTCTTCTAAAACGTAAATATCCGTCTTTGGGATTGAATGAGTTAATAGTTGTGCCTTCATCTTCAGGAGCATTCTCAAGTTGACTTGGTCCCTGTCAGTCAGAGATGAAGGCAAACTTTAGTGCGTTAGGCCCGCAGTACTTTGGGTGGTGGTCTTGATGAAATCCGAGTCTTGGCTCCAAGCTGCCGACTTCCTTAATACGTAATGACATTCTTTGTCCCCGCTTCAGACATACCCACGAAACCTACGCTTCCTTCTCTCCAAAGAAAAACATCAGTTTATGCAAGTCCTCAAACTAAAACCAGAGTTATAACCCTTCAGCATGGATGTGCCGTTACAACATGAACTTTCCATGTTTAAAAAGTCCGCTAATATTTTTTAAGGGTAAATATTTTCCTCCTCGGACTGGAGCTCGCTGGAGGCAGTTGCGCTTAGTTCACTGTCTTGGCAGGGCCAGAGGAAATCTGAGCACCATGCAGGATCTGTCCTCAGTTGGCACCCGGCGTGGGCCACTCACGACTCGAATTAGTCAGACCATGCGAATGCACAAAAAAAGCAAGCGCCACTACAAAATAATCATTGTTTTCTGGGATCGTTTTTAGCTTTTTGCACGGTGTCAGCAGAAAGGATCCGCAAAAGTGTGGCCTGGCTGGCAGATGTCAACATGAGGTCCTTCCAGTGCTGTGTGGTCACTAATTACAGTTGCTTCTGGCCCAGTTCTTCCCAAAACTCTTTAGCCTCACTTTCTGCCATCTAGCAAGCCATCCAAAACGATCGGTTATGCAAATATAACCTAATGACTGCTTGGGTCTTAGTTTAAACCCTGGGTGTCTACGCCCCCTTTCAGTACAAAAATGGGACAATAGCAAACGTAATTACGCTGTACGTTTAAATATTTATGATATTGAAAGGAATATTTATTTGTATTCATAATATTTATATTTATAATAGAGTATTATGACTTTTGAAGACTTTTGCATTATGGGATTCCTGGCTAAGCTAATCACGAAAGTCATGCTTGCAAATGTCATAAGTTTTGGGGTGTCAACACAAAAATTTCTATTGCGCCCCATTTGCGAGTTGCTGTTGAAAGGATTCATTCAAAAATCGGGCGAAATCGCATGATAAAACATGGGGTTTTCAATATGTCCATAATTGACAATATTTCCAATTTTGAATGGCAGTAAATGAGTCTGACATGGGCTAAATGTATATCCCTTCCCGTTTGCAAGCATTTGGTGTCATGTTTTGGCAATCTATGCAATATTTTAGCTTCCTCGTGTTTTTTATTCAGGACAAAGACAGGGATTGACGTCCTCAGGGTTTACAATGTAAAAACAAAAGATTGAGCCCTAAGGATATGTTGCAACACATTCATGCAAGCAAGATTTCCCATCCATCACCTTATTTCGGAGAATAGCTTATCAGCTCCAGGAATTGTCTTGTACCAACCTGTAAACCTCTCATTTCTGGCATTCAAAAATGATCTGAAAAAAAGAGGAACTCACAAGTCAAAACTTGTACAATGGGAGCACATGGTGAAATTCTATTTTTTGTGTGTGTGAGAAACAATTTTTTCTTCTTAGCATAACATTTAGCTTACTAGTGTATTTTTAAGCTTCAAAACAGTGAACATCCCTTCACTGTCTTTGACATTGCTTCTTGGTTTTTCATCCTTTAAAATTCACGATTTCATCAAATCGCCTCTTCTTATTGGCCGGTACCCATTTTGTTAACCAGTTAAGGATTAGCAACTATAATGATAGCATAAAAGCTTTCTAACATGCAAACTATAACAAATCCCGTTTTGAGAAATCTGGAAGCAGTATGAATTATGGAGCAGTGTTACAGCAATTAAATAAATAAATAAATAAATAAAACTTTCGCCTGGTGACAATTTTCTGGTGATGAGAAAAAAAACTTCATGAAGCACTTGTGTGTGTTTTTTTGTTTGTTTGGTTTTTTTACACTTCTGTAGGTGCTGCTCTTATAAATACAAGTATTTCACGAAACGTCATTTGTCCATCCCTGCAAATTTGCAATGCTCATATGTCAACTGGCGAACCGCAGGCCAGCCAATTATATCAAAAATACTCGAAAGGACGTTGAGAATTATACGACATTAGGTATTACGCAACCGGGCCGGCGTGTTGTAGGTACACGCTGCAGTTACGGCAACGGGCCGCTTTAATCCGTGAGCCCGGGCCCAGCTCAAAGCCTCTCAGCACTGTCATGTTCTGTTAATGCTAATCTGGAAAGGATGCCTCCGTCCCAACGGACTGACCCAGTGCCCGCGACCCTGCCGCGTCTGAGTTCACTGCCCGACTTTGCACCCGGGGAGATGAGCGCGCATGTCCTTCGCCGGGCCCGTGAATAGCAAACATGGGCCCGCGTAGAAATGCATTGACTTTGATCAAATGTTACATCATGGCTTATAATTATTTTTAAATTAATTCGGGGGCCAAAATTCTTTGCCTCCCTAGTTTTTTTTTTTTTTTTACAATAATTGACACGGACCTCAGAAGAAAATCCATACAATTTGGGTTCTTCTCATTGTTGTAGTAATTAATATTATCGTGATTATTATTAAGGGATGGAACAAAAAACGATAAGCGCAACTTTTCGATTTAGATCGCTGATTATCCTTTTATCCAAATATGACATTTGCAAACATCCTCTTTCACGTTGGAAAATGATGACCAAACATGTTATTGCAACCAGTTTCAAAAAGTTTGAGAACGACACGAATCCCTCTTGTGTGCCTTTGTTGTTTAATTGTTATTGTTTTCCACTAATGCAAAATAATCAGTTACTGTGGTGCAAAAAAATGCTGCAAGTTCTCTCAGATGAATGATTTATTGATGAGATAGTCAGTAGGATAATTGTTTCTAAAAAATTCAACTGTGACAGCCCTAGTGACAATAAGGGAAATTGGAAGGAAAGAACTGAGCGGTATTTTCTGGGTCTTAGCGGAGGTCTGCGCGCCGAAAACGCACTAAATCAGTTCTGTCACGGGAATCGTTTTCAAATGCCTGGCTCAAAAGCCAAGCCCGAGTTTCATTTTCCCGCTGAGACGTCGTCGTCCGCGTGACACGCAGTTGTGCATCCAAGGAACTGGAAAGCCGCAGCGGCGATTGAGTCATTCAAATCAAATGGGAGTGTTTTTGCAAAAGGGCCATATGCTGCAGACGGACATTTTTGAACGCTCCCTCCAACATCAAAAACGACATCGCGCAAATTGGAAACTAGTGTGTGGAAAAATGCATGCGCAGCAATTGATGTCATTCTCTCTCGGCCCTTACTTCCAAATAGTCGCTCGGGATGTCACAACGTTCGCCAATCCTCGTGATTATTGATTGGGTGCGAGTCCGCGGGAAGACACAGCTGTCGGCCATCGACGGGCAGTTTCCCGTCTAAATAAACCTTGCCGTTTTTCATAGCCACGCCGGAAAAGAAAGCTCGCAACGAACCGCCGCGTTCAAACATCTGAAGAATTCCGAGAAAAGATAAATACGTCCAAGGGAAAGATAGGTGTGAGCTATTTACTTTCACCTTTGAATATTTGCTCACATTAGCTGGATTCCACAAATAGGACGAGCACGGCAAGGCCGAGGTTTGATATGTGGAGGACGGGGGACGTCGCGCGCCCGCACGTGCGAGCCATCTGGCCAAGACTTTCAGCATCAATCGTTCATTCCAATCAGCGTTTGTTTTCTTCACTTTGCCCTCTTTCCGTAGACCGTGAGTCATCGCGCACGTGTTCTCTCACCCCCGTCATTTCTTCTGTGGTTGCTGACTCGGGAAATCAAAGGAAAAAACTTCCATTTTTATAGAACTAAGTTGGGGTTGAAGCGGACCACCTGAGGAGTCCTTTTTTTATGTCAATTTTAGCCCGATTTGGGTCATTCGTCTAGACCAAGGTTTTCCATTTATATTTTGCAAAGCCCCCCCCAGGAAAGCGAAAACATTTTGCACCCCCCCAACAACAGGTTCCAAGCGGCACCATGTGCTCATTCCTAAATGCTTGCAAATTAGCTTTATATGATTTCAAAGTTTACATTAGGGACCCATACAGCCATCAGCACCAAAGGGTTAACCTTTTTCAATGATGTAAGTCTTTAAAAAAAAAAAAAAAAAAACTTAAAACAGGTTCCTCTGCCATCCGATGTCAAAATTAATAATGAATCGACTGTCAAAACCGAAAACTTCGAGTTTAGAACCATTGTTTTCTTTTTTGTGCGTCGTCAATCATTTATAAACTGAAACAAGCATTCAGTTAAAAAGAGTACTTTTACTTACAAAAACAAAGAAAAATACCAGAAAACAAAGCATCAATAAATAACGTAAAGTTCCACGCGCATATTGGCATTTATTTGAGCTACTTGCCCATATTTTTTTTTTTTTTTTTTTTACAAATATGCGATTACACGCTCCGTCTCTGGTCAAAATTGTGCTAAAATAAGAGAAGGCATCGCAGACGTCTGTCGTCACCGGCATTCCTTTATTTTCCCCGATAATGAAACAGACCTGCGCTGGTATCTAATGCTCTCACTTTTACGCAGACAACTCTGAAAGAAAAAACAAAAGCAAAAAAAGTCAAACTTGCAGACTTGTTTTATCAAGTAAAATATGCCGTTTTTTTCCGAAATCACTTCTGATTGTGCCTAAAGATAGCACTGTTATTTGTACGATTAGCTGTTGGAGCATGAGGCCGGTTCGGTTAGAAATGTGTGGGAAGGTTTGTAGTCCCTGCATGACTTGCAAATAGATTACTCACTCAGACAAGTACTCGACCTCAAAGCTGCACCTCGTAATTCTTTGGTAAATTACTGAAGGGTTGTAAAATCTAAAGTGAGAAAAAAGCCAAACTTAAACATTGGGCTTTTAATGAGGACCACATGGAGCAACAAAGAAACAAAATGGCCGCTTACGGCCAATTTCAACGCGTCGGGACGAGTTTCTCGTGCGTTATCGCCGTTAAGAGCTCTTTAAAGGAACTGATGTTGTATTCAAAGACCTGTTCATGGAGTCAAAATCTGGTGATCAGAATCTTTGACTCTCATGATTTGATTCAATTCTGATTTTTTTGGTCTATGATTCGATTGAGAATTGATTTATTTTTTTTTTTTAACTATTCCGATTCATAAAAAGCTCACATTGTTTAGAATTTTCGGTTATTAATGCCTAAGGCGTTAATGGACCTTTTTTCCAGAGTTGGAAATGTACAACTGATTTTGAATGCACCACATGCACCGTTTAGTTTGCGGCTAACAATAATGATAATAATAATGATAGCGTAATTGACTAAGGATTTCTTACTCCTTAGTCAGAGATTGAATATGATTTTTTAATGGCGGTATATTGATGTTGATAAAGACGTGATGGGATGTATTATTTGCAGAGTTTTGTTTTTTTTTAAATTGGTCGTTGGTGTGATGTTGTTGTCTCTTCCAACCTCATCAGAGACTAGACTTACCCACAGCACAATCTTTTTAAGATGTTGCCAGGCAGGCGCTACAGGGGCCTGAGGGCCAGGACTACGAGGCTGGCTAACAGCTTCTACCCACAGGCCATCAGGATTCTGATTTTGTTTTGTTTTTTTGCCGCATCTCTACTAGCTAGCTAAACAATCCCAGTTTAAGGTACCTTGAAGCATAGATGTCAAAATTAAGACCGGAAGGCAATATCCGCCCCACCATTTTGTTGTTGTTGTTGGGTGGCCCACTAAACCAAATCAATTGCCTATGTTTTTTGCTAGCTTAATGCTAAGATACGCTGCAATAACACCATCGACTAACATCTAGCTTCAATATACCGATTTGGATCCCGTTCTACACCTTTAAGTAGCTGTAAATCACTCCATGTTTCATAAAGTACAATCTTACACAGACTATCTGATTTGACCTCCGATGAAAATGAGTTTGGCATCCCTTCCTTAAGTAGCCCACAAAGAAGAAAATTGGTAGCGGTTCCGCTCTTAATAAAGACATCCAGAACACCACCTGCATTATTTTTACCAGCAAACCCCTCAAAGCGAGGAATTAAGGCGCTTTTCTCTCGGGCCTTGATTAATGACCGCCGCATTTGACGGAGCGCTGAAGGATCTGGAAGGTTGTAATTTGCGAGGGGAAGGGAAGCGCTCCTATCTTTTTATGGCGCTTCACACCAGCTATCAGCGCCCGTTATTTACGACGGTGACGGTCGAAGCCGCGCGGGAGGGGCCGGCTTGTTTTTCCCCGGTGATGTACTGCGGGGAGATGGATTCTGGAAGCGCTCGCTGGGCGGCGACGGCGCGGGCTACGTAGCGATCTGGAAGAAATTGAAGAGCGCGGCTTAAATGAGGCACAGGCCGCTAGGCCGACGGGTTTATCCCGGACTTTGCGAGCTTCAAAACACGGCCCGGGGTAAACGATTGCGGGGGGAATTGTCAGTAAATGTATTATAGGCGTGTAGGAACCACGCTTGTAAACAAACTAATTACAGCGACGTATCTGGGAACACAGATGAGACACAGTTGTCGGATCATAAACAATCCAGGACCTGGTCTTCCAGTTAGCTGTCAAGCTGTACAGGACTGCTCGAGGCGTTCTGCTTTAAACTAAATATACATCGCGTATTGTTAGCATGTAAAGCGTCGATTCTGTTTAGCGCTTCGCCGCCGTATGGACGAGCGATAAATCACCATCGGGGTTTCCGTTGCACCGCGGGTGACGATAGCTGACTTAGCTACGTGCGCGGTGACATAATAGTTGCGCAACACTGCCGAAGGATGACGCTAGCTTACGTTACGGCTTTGAAACCCCACTGAGATGAAGGTGCCAAACATGTAGCTCGGGGGCCGGGTCGGGTCGGGCAAATCACTTTACGTGGCCCTTGACTTTTGATTTCGGGATCTTCAAAAACCCAATGAAAAAATCCAAAAGGAAGGGTCACAGCAGAGATTTGAACCGCAAATGTTCTGATTGTGAAAAAGACGCGCGAGCTTCATTTGCAGTGCAGCGTTCCCCCGCAACATCACGATTCATTATTGCGGCGTCACGCAATCACGGATTTTAATTTGTGACCTTAACTTTTTCTGTTGTGGGTTTTCTTGCAATTTTTCTTCTGTTTAAGTACCACCAATCAAAATAAATTCAAAGATATTTCATTTATTCAAAAAATAACTTGAATATCATTTATTTGCAGTTTAACACTCTGTTTGTATTTATATTCTTCCTCCTTTTAATTCGGTTCAGGCAAACAATAAAATATTGATTTAATGTTTTTTTTTTTTTTTTTTTTTTAACAAAGAAACCCTTCTTAAAAGTAGGGTACAAATGCCAAAAAAAA
This sequence comes from Hippichthys cyanospilos, assembly GCF_059441005.1. Taxonomy (NCBI): domain Eukaryota; kingdom Metazoa; phylum Chordata; class Actinopteri; order Syngnathiformes; family Syngnathidae; genus Hippichthys; species Hippichthys cyanospilos. Next base: position 2,390,385 of record NC_142388.1, on the reverse strand, counting down.
ACCTTTATTCTCTACTTGGCAGATTTCAATTACTGCAGGTATTTTTTTGCAACAGAACTCCTGCAATAAAGAGAGAACATTTTAAAGGATTAAAATAGCAATTTACTTGAGTGCTTAATTACCTTAAATGCTTCATTACAATAGACTTAATCGCTTACAGTAATTGATTAATATCTAATGTCCTCGAGTTTATCGCTGTGCCTCGCTTCACACGACAAACGTACACATTAGTTACTTTTGTTTCCATCCGCAACTTGTGACAACAATTAGCTGCGTTGAACTGACTGGTGGAAAAATGCGCCTTAAAAGAGTTTGCGGCCTTCTCTTCTCCCTCAGTGTTGCAAACTATTCCCACCATGCGTTCCCTATTATCTGCGGGGTCTGAGTTCATCCGCTGAGAAAAAATGTCCAACAACAATTTCAGCATGTTGGGATTATGAGCCCCTGGCAAGGAGGAGCCATGCTTGTTATTGAGCAGATCTGTTGGCTTTGGCGCACATAATGATGCATTTCATTTTTGTTGTTTTTTCTGCAAATATGAAAATTGTAAAAATGTGTCTGCTATTCGGGCCTTGGGTCTTTTCAATTTATCAACGCTGTTTTTTGCCTGTTAGTGCAGGTATCTAACCATAGGATTCGAATGAAAACGCGTGACCTCTTTGACCCTGATGAGTGCTTGACATGTTGGACCATTGCGCAGTATTTTGATCATTTTGAGTAGTTTGCTACGCTGATAAAACAAGTGATTTTTTTTAGTGTTGAAAAAATAATATGCAGACCAAATAGTACTTTTCCTCTTGAATGACCAAATTGTGTGTGTGTTTTTTTTTCAAGAGTGATCAGTGGCTACTGCAACCATGTTGTTCAAAAGTGATCTGTAAATTGCAACCATGTTGTTCAAAAGTGATCTGTAAATTGCAACCATGTTGTTCAAAAGTGATCTGTAAATTGCAACCATGTTGTTCAAAAGTGATCTGTAAATTGCAACCATGTTGCTCAAAAGTGATCAGTAGCAACTGCAGCCATGTTGCTCAAAAGTGATCAGTAGCAACTGCAGCCATGTTGCTCAAAAGTGATCAGTAGCAACTGCAACCATGTAAGGATGTGCAGTTTGCAGCTCACTGTGAATTCCATTGAACCTATGAACCCCCAAAAATATATCTTGTTCTGCGCTGGGACGAGAAATCTTGTGACGTGGTACGTAATCTCATCCCGTTCCTACTAGCCACCAAAATCCAAATGTAATTGATATTTTTTAGCCTGTAGGAAGCATGTTTGAAAAGCCCCGAGTTACCTTTGTCCTCAGCGTCACCCCGTCTTTCGCTTTGTCACTTTCTCCGCAGATGTCTGCTCACCAGCTGCGCTCACATGGCTTTTTTTTTTTTTTTTTTTTTGGACAGAGCGCGCGCACACACAAACACCCCGTGAGTCACACAAACACAATCTCAAAGAGTCCAGCTCTATTGTCTTCCGCGTCTTGCTCTTATCTTTTAGCGTGACGTCAACGTGAAACAGATGCCTCCGGCTCCCAGGTGACGGCGGACAAACACCGCTTGTGGTCGGCCAGGGTTAAGAATTTAACTTTGTGTTTTTCGACGCTAATCGGATTAGTTTTGAGACTAATATGAAAGTGATTAGACTGCGAGCGCTGGCTTGGCACACGGGCTGTAATTGTGCGGCGGGACTTTGCTTGCTTTATTTATGTTTCATCACTGTGTGATTTATCCCAAACTCGGAGAGGGAATGGGAAAGTGAAGAGTTTGCGGAAGGGGTGCGAATGGGATCGGCCTTGATGAACTTTAAGTGCTGTTTGTGCCAGTATGATGTCATTTTTAGATTCAAGGCAAATCTTGAAAGAGGCTTTTAAAGTGGAAGTTGTCACAATGCTGAAAATGAAGACTGCTGGTGTTTTTTTTCGTTTTTTTTAACTTTAGATGACTTGGATTTTAAGACCAGGATTGTATTTTTCTGAAATATTGAATATTGTAGTTTAGCTTCAGTACATGGTAGTTTTAGTTATTGTTTACTCTAAGAAATACTCAATTGACTTTGTAGTTCCTTATTTTGTACAAACATAAGCAATACCAAAATTAATATTCCTAAAATCGCCTTGAAAATGTAAGAGTCCAATATATTTTGCCGGTTTTTCTTCAATAATGTTTTGCTTTTTGTGTATTTCGTCAACATTCTTTTCAATGAACAGAATCGAATGAATTCACGTGTTATTTTAAAAATTACCGATTTGAAAATACGATAGTTACTAACTTAGCATGAATAACTTTCACTTAAAATTGGCATACAATATTATTGTCTGAATATTTTTGAACAAATCAAACCTCCTGTAAATATTTGTTGGATGTATTACTTTGACTAAAATCGTAACCGTCCAGAATATATGATGCAAAAGCCTCATTTCCAATGTAAGTTTAGTCTTAGTTTTCGCAATGGTGGACCTCACTTCTCGTTTTTTGGTTAAGCCTGCCCGCCGACATTTTATACATTGAAACAAAATCCATTTTTTAAGAAGCATACAATGGTATTTCTCTGTCATTTTTGATGTGGAGCCGTGAAACCCAAACACAAGCCAGACTTGAGTCTTTGCATTTTTTTTTCACCTTCACAATGGCGCTCTGTGCAATGTGGCGTTTCCATGGTGACGGGAGGATGTTTTGATGCCAGCCTGTCTCAAGCCAGTCCAACTCAGACGTTATGCAGCGACGGTTTGTTTGACTTACGACGGTGACATCATCAAGCATCGCATTGAATTGCGTTGTTTACGGGCTCATCCTAAATGTACCATTGGATTGTTGACATGATAATTGGCTACAAGAAGACATGAAAGAACCGCTTTTTTTTTTTTTTTGCTGATGGGTTTCCATACTGCCCTCCTCTCAGCCTTTGTTTTGTGCTCACCTCTGACCAACCTTTGATGGGGTCACTTTAGAACCTACGCTGGAAAAGCATAAATATGTCATTACAAAAACAAACATGTCAGTGTTTTAAGCTCCCCGGCTGCCCCTTTGCTACCTTCAGCTATTTTCTTGTTACGAAAGAACACGAAAAGGATGTTCACCAGAATAGAAGTATGTGTTGTGGAATGAGTATTCAGAAAGTTTGTTTCAATGATAATCAGGCATTTTTCATGTATGCTTGTATGTTTTAGACGTATGACGCTGAGAAATAAATATTTATCATAGATAATCAATAGCCTACACGTTTTTGCTCAATCTAAAAATATTTCAATCAAGTTGACTCACCTTTTTGGGCCATTCTTTACAACGCTATATTTGAGGCTGTCTTGTGCAAAACGACTTAATTATGGGAGTTGTTTTGTGCAAAACAGGACAGAAAGTTGGGTCATATTGACCCAAATATTGGCTCAGTCGATTTGAAACCCTTAATTTGGTTGTTTTGAACCCAACTGTTAAAGTATAATATAACTACTTGTGTATTTTATTAGGATAAAATGAAGTTTTTTTTCTGTTATTTGTAAATACGCATTCATCACGTGAGAACCGCTCTGCAGTGGACGATCCTGTGCCGTTCATGCTCCCACGCGTTGTCAATGATTGAAGAGTAAAAATGTCGTTACACTAGTATTTTGGATTCATGCATTGCATGGTTTCAAGCTACGCAAAGTTGTCGTCGCTGCAAATCAGACAACTAAGCTAATATTGCTACCACTGATTAATTCCACCTTTGTAGCCCTCTGCACTCCTTAAACAGAATCATGGCTGCGCTAACTTTTTTTTTGTACTTTAGAAACACCTGTTTGACCTCACGTGGACCCTTACAAGAGATGACGAATAAAAATCTGCCTAGCATTATAATCCCCACTTTTGATAAAATACGCATCGCCATGCAATTCATGTTTCCCCCTTTTAAGTCCAGCAAAGCATCTGTTTCCAGTAATAGCAGCGACTAGTCACCAGGATTTGATGAAGCACCCCCCTCCCAAGAAAAAAAAAACACAAAATTAAACACAAAAGACCACATTGGCAAATGTACAGTGTTGTGTTATTTTACGGTTTAACTTTGCATTAGATTTATGAATGAGAACTTCATTGCCGACCTAAAGGGATAACTTTATTTGCTGTGCAAACATGGCGGAAAACAGACACATGCGGCTTTAACACGCACACACGCGCGCACACCCGCCGCCGGCTGGCCGATCACGCTTTTTGCACGCTTTCCGTGAATGTTGGTGCTTGCGTTGGTCAATATGTTCTGTGTGAAGGTGAAGTGAAGCGAAAGCCTCTTAGCTGCCAACACAGTTTAGCGACCAAGCCATTGATTCAAGGATGTTTCCACGTGAAATAGGACATTTTTAAAGATTTTTAACTGTTATACAAATCTGATTTAAGATGCGATTTGTTCATTTTTAGAGTGCATCGTTGTCTGTTATCATTGTGCGCACGCAGGAAGTGGAAATTAATAAAAGCAAAAACAGAGCAAAATACCTTACTTGATGAAATCTGGACCTGCGGAACTTTGATTTTTCCGTACCTAATCGCGCCTTTTATTTTTACTCACTCATCTAAAATATTGAATATTTTCATCTGCACGGGTGGAGCTAGTGTGAGAATGCAGAATAAGGGAGAAATGTTTCGAAATGCATCAATGAAGGGAAAACAAGTAAATAAACTTCAATATTCAATAGTTTTATTGTCATATACATAGTAATACCATACAATGAAATTCTTATGTTTTTACTCCCCCGAGCAGACGACAATCCATAATCGAGCCAATAATAAGGTAGGCGATAAAACGGAAAAATAACAAAAACAGTAATAGAGCAATAATGGCAGTAATAATGAACCACCAATAAATGAATACACGAAATAAAATGACGTTTAGGAGGAGAAATCAACATTGGAACATGATTAAAAGCGCCAAAAAGATGACTTTTAATGTCACAGCCCCTTTAAAACAACTCCAGTCACCGGCCTATTGAGATTAATTTAGGGGTGCTTGTCCCGATTTCGACTAATCCCAAACCCCTTCAACTGCTTCCCTTTTGCCTATATCGACTTTATAACCAGCCATGTTAGACCTCGCCCTGTGAATATTGGCGCCGTCTGCTTCCGCTCAAAAGCTAAGAGAAACAGAGGTCAACTTCTAAGATAAGTCATTTATACAGCTGGCGGCTCCTGGCTCACTTTGGGTCACGAGGAGTTCCCTGATTCGGGTCGCGTGTCGCTTCCCTCCTGGGAAGCGCGCGCATGCCGAGTTCTCTTTACGTCGGGGCCGTTTACCTGTACAGCGTGTGTTGGCGGATCATTTCCACGCCGTTTGCCCTCATGTTAGGAATGGAATCTGAAATTATGGCTTTTACCTCCTCAAAGGTGAGGCTGGATTGTTTATTTCCTGCTTATGCACGGCCCATCGAAAGAGTCAGGCGTGAAGCGGTCAGTGTCAAGAACACGCGGAAATTTACCATGTGGTAACCGGCGACCTATAGCCGCATGCTTGTGGCCTTTCCCGAGGCCGTAACTGACTTCATGTGCGTAAGAGCTGTACTTAAGCATATACAGGTGTGTGTTTGGCACGAGTGGAAATCACTCAGGTGTGTTTGCTATTACAATGTGATAATGACTGTCATTATGGTACAGCTAGGAACAGGCGTGCTGCTTGGGTGAGTCAAAGGAAACCGCAATAGTGCGTTTACCACCGTGAAAAAGTACACATCTGGCATTTTTGCACATTATGCCACGGGAAACAAAACAGGAAAGTGAAAGACAGCAAAAATAACAAAGAAGAAATTGTTTTTTCTCAGTTGGGCATTCGTGTTGCGCAATCCATTTGTGTGACGTTGTTGGAAATGGACAAAATTGAGGCCTTCAGTGAAGGCCAGAGGTTCTCAACATTTACTATGCTAAACGGTTAGCATTCATGGTCAGCGTTAGCGTTGCAAACATGGTTACATAGATGTATTTCTCCTAGACTTACCCGTCTTGGTTGACTTTTTTTCTCCCCAGCCATACTAATGAGCAACCTATCTTGTCATGTGACAGTTTATGTACCAGATACCCTTTCTGGCACATTTTACCGTTTTTCTGCACCATAAACTGGCAGTGCGCCTTATATTGCAGTGCGCCTTATACAGTGCATAAACCACGAGTTTTCATTTTTGGTGAAGGAAATATAAATTAATCTAATCGCCATGTAAATTCTTCAATTTGTACATCCGCATTTCAGTTATAAATATATAATATTTGAGTTGGGTTAGGGTTAGGGTTGGTGCTTGCTTGTCCTTACTTAAAAATGTTATCAGTGTCAATCCATTTTGACTAAAATGTTGTCCTGTAAGCATAACGTTTCAAATGGGCACGTGAAGCTGCAAATGCTCACAGATAAGCGGCTGTCTATATGACGACAGCCCACCCTCCTCGCTTCCTGGGCCTCCTCCTCCTCCTCCTCCTCCTCGTCCGGCCGACAGCTCGAGCGGATCACTGGAGAGCCAGCTGCACCTGAAGAGGAGGCGGAGGACGGAGGACGGGGCTTGTCGGGTATAATGCTGCTTTCATGAGAAATGTGGAAGTGAGAATCCTCTTGGGGTGAGACCACATGCTGGAATGCAGGGGTGTGGGGCACTTCTGGCAAATGCCTATTAGATATACTGTATGTCCATGTTCGTTTTATTTTTGTCCATTAAAAGCTCAAAATTATGCTAGTTGCAATTTTATTTGGATTTTTCTGAGATCCAAACTATTTATTTCCACTGTTGTGTGTCCATTTTGTATCAGCAAGCCAACAAAGTTATTGCGTCCGGGAGACGTTATTGCAATGGCATGGATGTCCTCCATTGAGGACACGAGGACTTAGTAGGGAAACTCGAATGAGTCAAGTATAGAACAAAAAAATAATCTTCACTCTAGTGGGCACAAATGAATGAACCAGGTGTTAAACTCATTATTATTAATCATTGAAAAATTTCAACTCATTTTTATACTTTACATTAGGGTTACAGTTTTTAATAATACATTAATTGTTTTCGTGTCTTTTCACCCTACAATTTTCAATCCACAGATTAAACTCATTCGCAGGCCAGAACCGGCCCGCCGACCGTATTTTTGTCTCCCCTGCCTTAAACGAAACAAAACACACCGGAGCTGATGTTGGCCACAGCTCACATCCAAGCACTCACACGTAGACACACCGACATTGAATGCTATTTACCAGGTCCCGTCTTCGAAAGAGACATTGGTGTACGACATTTTCAATCAATGTTATGCTTGCAATTTTTGATGTCATGATTAATCGACAAAAAATTAATCCATAATTATTTTTGATAATCGATTTGCATGCCTTTTCAATCTACAGTTCTCAATCCACAGATTAAACTCATTCGCAGGCCATATGTTTGACTCCCCTGCCCTAACCAAAACACACAGGAGCTGATGTTGACCACATCTCACACCCAGGCACTCACACATAGACTCACCGACTTTAAATGCTACTTAACAGGTCCCGCCTTCTAAAGTCGCATGCGTGTACGGCATTTTCAATCCACATTATGCTTGCAATTTTGCATGTGGTGATTAATCGACAAAAAATTAACCCGTAATGATTTTTGATACTCGATTAATCGTTTGCAAGCCTTTTCAATCCAAAATACTCAATCCGCAGAATTTCAGCTCCAATTCCAACTGCGTAAAATGAAAGGAATTTTTTCGATTCCTTCGATACCCCCGACAAATACGATAACCCTCAACAGAAGGCTGCCAAGCGTCTCGAAACCAAAATTATTTCGGAGGTGTGTTGAGAAGAAATACATCTGAGTAATAATTCTTAAGTGACAAATGGTGTCATTAAAAAAAACATTACCTGCCCTGCCTATTTAAACAGACGGCATTTAAGTGCCTTAAATGTAGCTAATTAGCGCGTTACCACGAACCCGACTCGTTTTCGTCATGAGAAAAGTCTCCGCCCGGAAACGGAAAGTTCCCAAATGGGACCTTGCCTAATTCCCAGCTGTCTGACTGTATAATAATAAAAGTTCTTCTCAGGATGCTGAAGTCTCCTTCCAGTATTTGACTAAACTGTCTGGCAGCGTTGAAGCAACCCTCGACGGGCGCATGCCTCCACACCACCTCGGGACACGCAAACGTTTGATTGACAGCAAACCGTGCGTGCGTTTGCGCCGAATACTCAAACGTTTTTCTTGCGCAACGCGGCGATCCACTGCCGGCGAGATCCAACTTGCGGCAATCCCGAACGTGAAAATCCATATGGGCAAATCGTAGAAACCAAAAACACGTTTAAAGTCGGTAAAGCGGCATTTAGACACGTTGTCATTGAATATGAAAAACACAGGTATGTTTTTTTTAAATCTATGATATTTTCTATGTATCTCATTATTATGATTCATGTTGTGTTTATGGAATATGAATGAAGCAGTAAATTCCACTCGTTTCGCCAATTGCTTTCGACGGACTTGTGTTTTAGAACGGTGTTTCTCAAATGGGGGTACGAACACCCCTGGGGGTACTTGGAGGAACTTCAGGGGGTACTCGAGATTTGAAATAAAATAGGCAAAAATCCTTTCAAATAATTATTGAATGAGTTAATAGTTTCAGGGAAATATACGTTCATAAAACAAATGTTATGTTCAGTAGGTTATTCAATTTCATGATTGTAAAAATCCAGATTCTCTCCCATACTGGAATGGTTGGACCCAACATGGAATGTGCCACCTCTCGTCACCTGTCAAGTTCATGATTTATTTTTGTGACCGCACCTCTACTATGATCCCGAAAGAGGACACTTGAAGTTGAATGGTTTTCTGTGGACAAATATGTATTTATAGTTATTTATTTTGGGGGAACAGGTATGACAAATATGCTGATATTTTTTTTCTTTCTTTTGGGGGGGGGGAGCAAATATTTATTAATGTTATTGTTATTTGTTATTTTATCAAGTTAAGGATTTATTTTTGTAAACAGATGTCTACTGTAACGCTTTACGTTTCATATTTATAATTATTTTTATAATTTATAATTATTTTTTAGAACAGATCTTCCACTGATTGCATGATTTTTTTTTTTTTTTTTTTTTTTTTTTTTTTTTTTTTTTACCCCAAAACGCTTTGCACTCTTTCAGGGGTGCTTGGCTGAAAAGATATTTCACAGGGGCTACATCATTGGAAAAAGGTTGGAAAATATGAACTACACCAAAAAAAAATCTAATCAAATTTAGTGGACAAATACTAAGCCCTGAGCAATTGTTATGTCATGTTCACTCGTTTGTTTCTTGTCATTTTCAGTTGACAGCAAGTGGCAAATTCGTTTTTAAAGGTATTAATTACACTAAAAAAATAATTGTAGTAAATCAAGTCTTATATATATACATATATTTATATTTACAGTTGCTCCCATTTTTTTTGTCTCAATAATTTGGAACCAGGCAAGTGCGCATAGCAAAAATCCACATAGAATTGCAACAATTTTTTTTAAGTAATACAGCTTGATTTTTACCTGTCCAGCCCCCCCCCCGCAGCCCCCGAGCTAAAATGACTTTGACACCCCTGTTCTACACAGACCGTCTTTCAATTGGCTAAACAAAAGAAAGCATTGCATTGTGTTCATAAAAGTTGATGCAAATTTATTGTAGTCGGTGGAAGATAATTGGCATTTCTCTAATTGGTTGTGGTTAAACTGCGACTGCATCGCTATAGCGTTGCTAAATTAAGAAGGTGTGGCCATGACTCACTGGCATGCTTTTATTGTCAACTCATCAACAGCAAAGTTTTTTTCGTTTCAGATTATTTATAGTCCCACGTTTTTGGTAATTTTGATTAATAAAAATTGCAATGTAATTAGTTGCAATTATTATACTTTTTTTTCAGTGATAGTTGAAGCCCTTGCAGCTTGAAAAAAAAAGAAATCAGCTAAAATGTTTTCTTTTTTTTGTTACACCTCCAATATTTTCGTGAAACAACGGCCAAAGAGTTGGTCCATTGTGCAGAAACTTTGTAGAAACGCCCCCTTTTTTATATTGATTTAAAATGTTCAAATCCTCAGAATGTCCGCGTTTTACAGGTAAATTGTAAGCAAAAAATGTTAAGCTAACAAAAAACTTTGCAAATGCTTGCGTTTGCTATGGGAAAAAAATGTTTTTCCTGTTTTGAATGTTAAGGGGAAAAAAATCAGTAAATGAATCTCAGTTTATTTATATTATTGAATTGTCCATTTTTAAATAACGTCCTCTCGGTTTATTTTTTTCAAAAATCTGATTTTAGATAACTCATGCAATGTCAGGACACATTTTCACGTCTTTTATGAATGCAGGCGTTTCAATCTCAGGTACGGACTTGGAGAATTTTACCGCATTTTGACCTCGTGTAAAAGTCAACCTTTTTTTTTTTTTAACCAGTTTAGGAGAATTTTACAAAATCGCGAGTATAAGTCTACCCCTGATTTCAGTGGCGCTCTTTGCTGTGTTGCCCCACCCCCACCTGCTGGGGCGGCATGGCTCGGCGGTAAAGCGGTCGGCTGTGGGTTCGATCACGCGCACCTTGCCATTGCTCTTCCATTTTTGTCTTGAACGGACAAATCAAGCCGTCTTTTCCTTTTCATAATGGGTCAAAGTCCACCGGAAAAATTCTCCACGCAGCCTCGTTGGTGACAACAAACAGAAAATACAGAAAACAGAAACATGCTGAAACACGAGGTAGACCTATATATAATCATTTTAAGCCTTGTAAATGACATGATATTACTTATATTTAATTGTTATTAAAACAGATATATGGATAAAATTGATCTGGTTTTGAGTTATGCGGCTATAAGTCGACCCCCTGACTATGGGTGTTGAAAGTGAGGGGAAAAAAAACTCAACTTGTACACAGAGAAATCCGGAAAAAAAAAATCCACATGGGGGTGTCCAAAAACGGCTGGCTTTGAACGAATTACCCGGCAAAATAAACAGTTCAATCGATAATTAAAACAATCGTTTTGTGCACCCTTACATGACTGAAAGTTTAGTTTCCAAAACTTTAACTGTGACTTTGACACAAAAAATGTTACAATAACAATGACCCAAAAAAAAAACAGATGATGATGATGAAAAAGCCAGCGGCGCATGTGCCAATTATAGTCGTGTGCGCGCCTGGATCGGCAAAAGCCGAGGCTGAAAATAACTGCTCTACTTTGAGGTTGCAATTTAGCGGCGGGCTGGGTTTTTCAACTGGCCAACGACTTGTACCCCAGAGTGTGCCAACATGCTGCAGTCATTTGCGGCGCCAAGTATAATTTTGGGAGGGTTTGATCCACGTAACCTCTTCAATCATAGCCCTCTTTTAAGCCCCGAAGAGCCCACGTCGCGGGCGCAAGTCCAGCCGCGGGTCAGGAAATGAAGCAATCGATCAAGTAACGGCACACGCCGCTTAAGTGCCGACCGTGTAAACGCGGGGCGGTCGGAGCTCCGATTAGCCAACGCTACGACCGTTACACTGCGGTTACCCCCCCACCCCCACCCCCACCCCCCACCCCCGCCTTTCTTGACACAGTTTCACTATTTTTTTTCCCTGTGAAAGGTTACGCTTCTTAGAATGAGACTTAATGATGATGGATGGTTGTTTCATTTTAGTTTTTATTTTACACCACAATAGTCATGAAAAACACTGAAAATTGTTTATCAGCCCGACTAAACATTTTTAAAGGACAAAATTATGCTTGTCATGGAATTAAAGTATTAACTAAAATGACTGCATGATTCCATTAACCCCTGTGCTGTTTTTTGTCACTTTAAAGGACAAAAGGGAAAGCATTGAAAGAACACACTAGGGAGCTGAAATTTCACCCATGTTGTGATAACATGTCAAGGTTCAACATTGCACCACCAATTACTTATCACACTACCTAAAGTGTGTCATCCCTTGGCTAAAATACTGTGAGAATGATTTGGAAGAAAATGACCCAAAAATGGTCAAAATACCTCACAAGTTTGCGGGAAAAAAAAACAAAAATAGAAAATGTATATACCAAAAACCACAATTAATAAAAGAGCCAAATGGAATACATTTCCATGTTCTCTTATAGGACCACTCTAAATCGAATCAGATGGTGACATCATAACCTTAACATGATCCTGCAGTTTTAGTATTATTTGTGTGCGTGAACGAGGAGGGACTCGGACATTGGTTCAGACTGCTCGCTTCTTTTATTAAAGATAATGCCACAACAAGCTCAGCTAACACGAACTGCTGTTAGCTGCAAGAGGTACCTGCTGCTAACAGCTAACTGATGTCCGCCCTTTAACTCATACTCTCACTGTAGTTATTGTAAGTAATTATACGGCAAATATGAAAATGCAAATGAGCCTGTTGAATCTCATGAATGAACTTTTTCATTTTCGCTTTGACGGACTTAACTTGAAACTAGGATAAAAGCCAGAGAGCAAACCGGTTGAAGTCGTTTTTTTTTTTTTTTCCCAGATTATAGTTGAAAAACTGCTTCTTGCTATAAAGTCAGTCCTTACCTGCCACTCATCAAAAATGAAGCTTCACGATGCTTTTGACACACCGCTAGAGACACTGCTTATCTATTCTTTGATCAAATTTTTTGTTGTTTTTTTTTTTTTTTTTTTTTTTTCTTCCGCCGGCGTGTGTCAGGTTTCACACGGTGGGCCGTGTTGCCGGAGGCCGTCCGCTCTCTGCCCCCAAACAAGCTCATCTCTGTTCCAGCGCTGGCCTCCGTCCAGCTGGCCCACGTTTACACAAGCCGGCATAAACACTTAAGATTGTGGATGAGTCTGATTTATTGGCGCGGCCCAGACGGCTCTTTGGCATCCCGTGTCACGGAAAACCCTATCGGCCATTTGTGTATGTATCAAGTGTGACTTATTAGTATTATTATTTTTGTCGTGCCCGATCATCCCAGCGGTAAGGGTTTGCTTACGACTGCTTTTTGTAATCTCCAATAGCAACCTCGTCCACCAATGAATCACTTTGAAAACTCAAGAGGAAAAACTCCACACGAAAGTTTAGGGACACCTGGTCCTGCCGCTTCTTCTCGGAAGACGAGATTTCGGCGCGCGTCTGTGGGAACGTGTTTGTACTTGTATTTCTCTTCCTATGGGGACCAAAAAAATCCGTCTTACTACCGGACATCTTTTATGACATCTCTAAAACATTGTAGGCAAGATTTGACGCCACCGTGGGGTGTGGCTGTAGAAAATGTTGTGTGTGATTGGGATACTTGTTTTCTATGTGGTATGGGGACCGAAGGACCAACACATAGAATAGAATAGAATAGCTTAGCTTTATTGTCATTGTATAGCAGGTATATACAGCAATGACTATGATAAAGTAAAATGTTATCTATATGTACTTGTATTTCTCTTCTTACGAGGACCAAAATGTAAAGCTTCCCGTTTTTCAAGACATCAGCAAAGACAGTTTTATTTGTACTGACAAAGGGTTATAATCTAGACCAAGTAACTCTTGAAATAGAAAAGAATGTGTTTATTCTCATTTTATAGCTTGTATGTAATGACTGTGATTTGTCTGTGTACTTGTATTCCTGTTATTACGGTGACCAAAATATAAATCTTACTATAAACATTTTTTATGACATCTCCAAAGACCATTTTATGTGAACTGACATATAGTATTAAATCTAGAAAGACTAATGAATAGAATAGAATAGAATAGAATAGAATAGAATAGAATGGAATAGAATGCATTAGCTGTGCTCGGTGCTATACAACGACGACTTCCATGGAAAATTTTGCACGTGCAACTTGTATTTCTTTTTTTACGTCGACCAAAATATAGATCTTCCAATTGAATATGTTTTATGACATCCCCAAAATATTTTTGGCAAGTCTACACCACAGTGGTGTGACTGCGGAAAGTTTTGTGTGTGTTTGTTCGTACTTTTATTTCGAGTGTTATGGCGTCCAACGTATAGTTTTATTCTAGACAGACTATGCAACGCTTTGCAGTGTGATGGCGGAAAGGAAATGTTGTGTCTGTGTACTTGTATTTCTAGTGGTGGAAACCCCAAGATAATCGTTTCTATCGGAGGAAAAAAAAATCTTTATTATTCCAGCAAATAATGATTTTGTTTTGGATTGAGAAGAATACAAACTTTCTAATGATCATCCCAAATCTGGGCATGTTCTCCATCCCCGAACGTCAGCATGCAAAATGTACCCCGCTTTAGAATAATTTAGGATAAAGTGTATGTGGGGAAATACTGTCTTTTTGTATTCGTAGCGCTATTGTCAATAAGCATCTGTGACATAATTCAGCGTTTTGGCTCTGGCAGGCTTTGCTCCAATCTGTGTTCCAGTTCATCCCGCGGGTTTTTGATGGTGTTCTTCCGTACCAAATCATCCAAGCATGACTTTATTGATCTGCCTTTTTGCATTGGCAAAAGACCAAGGTCCTCCCCAGATTGTTCCCACAAAGTTGCAAGCGCACATTTGTTCGTAATGGAAAGAATCGGTGCCTTGAGACCAGAGATTTTCTGGAATTTGATCCGTTCTGAACATTTTTTTTTGTTTGTTTTGACTTCATCTTATTTGAAGTATCTTAAAAGAAGTCGTTTGTTGCTCCCATTTGACATTTACGGTCCAACTGAACAGCAAGAGAAATACTTTTTGTGAATTTATAATACTCACTTGGCTTTCAAGTCCGTAAACGAAATAACAGAATGAGAAACGCATTTGATGGTTTAACAAAAAACATCTATGCAGCGGCATTATCATTTTTTTTAACACAAACGGCGCAGCACCACATGTCAACAGACAATACTGATGTATTTTTTCTACCCTTGTGGAAAATTGTATTAAATAACTGCTTCACTTCATTTTCATTTGCATGCCAGTTTTAATTATGATGGCTCAAAAAGTTTAATCTTTGACATTCTGTTCATTTATATGGATTACTACCGTAATGCCCAAAAGACACCTTTTTTTTCTTCCTAAAAAAATGAAGGCCAAAAGCATGAGTGTGTCCTATGAATGTTCACTTAATTTTTGTTGGGGTTTTTTTCGACACCATTCGAGGACAATTGGTCCGTCAGCCACATAAGCTGAATTTTGACGCACAGTGGTGCATTTTTTATATCTCTAGCTGGGGTTGTTACGGCATTATTTTCAGTAAAAGAAGCGAGCAGACTGAAACACCGTCCGAGTCCGCCCTTGTTCACACACAAAAATATTACTAAAATGGAAAGGTAAAAGGCTAAAATGTAAAAGTTATGATTTCCGCTGCTGAGTCAATTAAGAGTGCACCGGTTAGAGAACGCGGAAAGGTATTCCATTTGACTCATTTATTAATTGCCGTTCTTTGGCATATACACACAGTTGTAAACTTGGTGGAACACGGATGCCACACAACTTCGGGTATTTATGGCAAAGTTAGCTCGAGCTATGTGGCGAGGAGAAGGATAAACAACTGCAACTGCGTCAAGTGGATTTACCCTTTCACTGGTGCTGCATTCACTTACCGCTCACAATGTGGGAAATCTGACTTACATGTCACAAAATCCGCAACAAATATAAATAATACTTGCGGAGACGAACACAGGAAAATATGAAGCGTTTAGGAAAATGAGATTTATTCTGTTATGCTCCATTGCTGCCAAACTTAAAATACCAGAATTTGACCCCAAAATTGAGGGTGCCTCCTTTACACAGGTGCGACTTATAGATGGGGAATTAATCCTTTATCTCATAGGTGTCAAACTGAAGGCCAGGGGGCCAGATCCGGCCCGCCACATCAATTGATGCGGCCCGCGAAATCCTGAGCAAACTTCAAATTTCTGGTTAAAATACTAAATTTGCAAGTGGTCCTCAACATTGAAAAATTTGGGGGTCAACATAAGCATTTTTTGTTCCCAATATCTCTTTTGAACCGTTTTTACCGGGCTCTTATTTCAAAACTAGTTAGAAGTGTGACAAACACACCTAAAATTGATTTGATTTCACAATGATATCAGCCCTCCGACAAAAATTATAACTACAATCCGGCCCCCGATAAATGTGAGTTAGACACCCCTGCTTTATCTGAAGGCGCTACCGTATTTTCAGACAACGATCAACGAAAATGAGCCCGGATACCTTCGGCGTCGTTGCATAGATGAATGGATGGAAGCCATCCGTGCAGTTAGCTCCTTCTCGTCAGCCCACTCTTACACGGACACACACGCGCGTAGACACACACTTGTTGTTTCTCACAGTCTGGCTGTTGTTTGATTTACTTGCTGACCTCTGATCTGGGCTGGGAGGAGATGGACTCTTTGGCCCTGCTGCCGTTCCAACTGGTCCATCTCCAACATAACTGAAGTTTATACGTGTGAGAGTGTGTACGCGATGATGACCGCATCCACGTTTATATTTCCTGTCTCTCTCTCTCACACACACACACACACACACGTATATGTGTGTTATTAGACACAGACATGCACGCACACACAGAATGATGGCTCCTGCAGCGGAGGAGCCTGTGCTGTGCGGCGTGGCATCTCATCTCTCTGGTGGCTTAGCCTGTTCCCCCATTGTGCAAAAAAGCTCTCGATCCCTTGTTCTCACTTCCCGTTGAACCCTTGATAAGGAAGTGGACTGCATTTTTCCTTGCTATTCTTTCCAGTGAGAGCGAGCTTTGGCGAGCGGACGCTAAATCTTCTCGCGGTGACACAGTACATACGGAGGAATGATAATCAGCTTTCTGGAGATGGGCTAATGTCTTTACGGTGGCCGAGGGGAGGGCGGTGGCCTTTGTTCTATATTTACGCTCCGTTTTCAGGTCTGCTTCGCAGCGGGTGGGATTGATGTTCTTACGAGCATTAACATGTGACCAGACTTTAAACAAATTGGAACCGAATCGCCAGAAATTTTGCATGAAATGCAAAATCTGGCATTGGTTGTGAAGACATGATTTACCAATTGATTGGATCTGCATAATAAGAGAGTACATTCATATCCTGTGCCGCCATTGTGATTAATATGTTTCTATGCATATACTTTCTGACTAATTTAACCCTTGTGCAGTATTTTGGCCATTTTTGGGTCTGTTTCTACCACGTCATTCTAGCAGTATTTTAGCCAATAGATGACACACTCCCGGTAGTGTGATTTTTAGATAATAAGCTTTAAAAGTAGATTAGAAACACTGGTCCATTTTATGATCGCTTATTGATTTTTTTATTTGAACTCATCACGTAACTCCGAAGATCTACTTAATTTTGTGGTAAAACGGGAAAAAAAAAGGTGAAATGTTTTTTTTTTGGGGTGCAATTCCAGGATGAACCTACATTTTTAAAATGAAATTCCTAAAATTTCAAAACCTAAATTGACCTTTTTTTTTTTATCTCCACTTATCTACTCTTTGGTCCCGTTGTTGACACCATCGTGTGGTTTCCTCTCGGCAAGATTCATCCTGAAATTTCACCGAATCAAAGTAAGAATGTTTAACCCTCAAGGGAAAGTGCCAGCTGCCGGCCTCAGCAGCCGTTCACGTGCATCCCCGGGAGGCAAAGGCCCCGCCGGTAGTAACATCTCAGCGGGATAAGCTAGCCCGTGCCAACGTAAGCTAATGAGGTTTGGCGAGCGGCGCGATGACGGCCGGCGGCTTGTCGCTGACGTCTCTGGCAAGGGAAATCCCTCGGGTTCAGCTGTCGCTGGCTGGCAGAGGACAAGTGCGGGCACCTTCCGGCGTTGACCCCGTGGCGACTTTTACTTTCAGGTCAGGCATAGACCGATTATCAGCCGGGCCGATTATCGGGGCCGATTTGCACCTTATCGGCGCATGTCCGCGTCCGCCTCTTTTAAATGACTCTTGCAACCGATAAACCTTTGTCATTACGCCTCTCATCATGGACTTTTCTGACAGTCTGTAGTGGAGCCTCGCTCCAGCCCTGTTCCGCCCATAGCGGCGTCTGATTGGTTAACCATGCAAGAGCTTGAGCCAAGTTAGGAAATTTTAATGAGACTCTATCAAACTTTTAACCTTCAAAAGCACATTGAAATACCTTGTATAATAAGTGCGCCTCATAAATAAAGTTGCATTGCCTAATCTTGAATTCCCGCTAGGCTTCTAGGCTAACCTATGCTAGTTAACAGCGGAGACCTAATCAGCATGCAGGCTAACACCTAGCTAGCTACTAATTAGCGACGTCATAAACCGCACTTTCACTTGCAGGAGGTGTGTGTGCATAAGCCACACGAAAAGTTTTTTGTGTAGATTGAGAGATCGCAAGCAATTTGTCAGGGTTTGAATTATTCCCAAATGTTCCATTTTACCGCGATAAAAATTCATCGATTCCTTGAAATTATGTATATCAGCTTTGAATATCGTTTATCGGCCTCCTTGACAAATGGGTATCGTATCGGCCTTGAAAAATAGCACATCGGTCCATTTCTATTTCCGATACGCGGATGCTGAAATGCAAATGAACTGACAGGTTCTCAGTCGCTTTTTTTTTTTTTTTGTTCTTTAATCGTTTAGTTGGAAAACACACATGATCAGAATCGTCATTTCTGTGTGGAAAAAAAAAAAAAACAATACACTAAGAACAATGTCTCGAAAGCAAAGAGCTCAATGACAATTAACACCTGCGAGTCATCGCAGTCATCAAAAATGTACAAAATGTGCCCCCGCCCCAAAAATTAACTGTACAAAAAATGAGATGGATAGAAAATAACGGTCTGAGAGAAAACTGTAAAACCATGACTTACACCATCTCCACAATGCTTCCTGATGATTTTTTTATTTTAGTTCACAGTTGGGACGGGCATAGTCAGTCTGAGCTGATTAAACGGAGACAAAACGGAATGCTACTTCCTAGGGATGTCCAGATCCTGATCACGTGATCAAAAATCGGGCCCGATCTCAACATGTTCGCTTGATCCAAATAAGGGGAAAAATTCGGGCTTAGGAGAATTAAATTTATTCCGATTTTTTTTCCTTTTATAAAGGCTTAAAAAAAAAAAGTCCACAGATATCGTCCAAAGAATATATTCCAAAAATGTCTACTATAAGCAACATGGCTGCATAGTCAAAAACTGCGGATGTAAACGATAATTTTTGAAAACGATTACATTTAAAAGACAATTTGGACGTTTTTTTTTTTTCTTTTATTAATAACAAGATTTTGAAACAGAAATGTGCAGAACCTCTTAATCAGTTTACTTGGATTCGGGTGCAAAAAAAAAAAAAAAATGTGATCGGGACATCCCTACCTATTACCGTAATACACGCGATGCGGAGGCAACACGTATGAGTTCCGAACATTCTGAGATCATGGCCCATCTCCTCAAAAGATATCCAAAACTCATTGTTCCTTCCTCCTCATCGTGGATCAAGAAAATGTTGCCATCCTTAGCTCACACAAGTTCGGAATTAAAATCTCTACCTGAAGGGGTCTCACTTTTTGACGACGGTTACTGCTAAACCTCTTCTGAATTTGTTATATAATTTGCAGAGTATTGTTTGCATGAATCCAGTTATTCGGACTTGTTAATTACTACGTTAGCATGCTAACATTAGCCGTAGAATTTTGTACGAACTCTGTTGTAAATCGAGGAACCCCCGTACTTGCGAATCCAAATATCAATAAATATCAAATTGACAAGTGACCATGCGAATTTTGCTTGATGTGTACATCATCACAACGGCGTTCTTTTCTTCACTTTCTGCTCGTGGGCTAGAACATATTACGAAACATCGAGAAGTGAGGGAAAAAGCTTCAACGTTTTGCTGGTAACTTGACCCATTTGTTACGAAATGAAACTGCCCCCCCCTCCCCCTCCCTTTCTGTTTTATTAGCATAAGCGTTTTTATATCAAAACAGTCTACCACTTCCCACCACTTGTCGCCGCCTCTAGTTGTGTAGCTTCCTCTTTGGTAATGGTCCCGTGTTCCAGATGAGCCAGAATCCCCCCCCCCCCGCTCCTCAAAAAAAAAAAAACCCCGCTTGGCGCCTCAGTGTACAAATCCTGACTCCGCATAGGTAAACTGTGTTTAGCAATACATTCATTATCAGCTTGGAAATACACTTTGCACCCCCCCCTCCCTAAAATTGCAAAAATATGTTTTTCCCTTTTTTTTTTTAAAAGGCACTTAGTTTGCTGCGAAGAATAAAAACATGCATTGCTTTGTTTCTCTCGTCGACCTTTTGGATTTGCAAATAGTAGTCACTTCCTGTTTTTTTTTTTTTTTTTTGAGTGTGTTGTTAAAGGTGTCACATGTTAACGGACACAAATCTCCCGCTAGGTTTTTACCATGACTCAACATGTTGACCGCAACGCTCCCATTCAAGCCTCTTACTCAATAAAGAGGATGTGAATTGTATAAAAGTCCGTGGTGGAAGGAAAGGGAAGCGTTAAAAAAATGAAAAAATGTAAAAAGGAGGAGGTCTTATCTCCTCGATAGATTCCTTGTCCCTATTCACCCTTCCTGTTCCGCTTCGATTCTCATACATTTCGTGCTATGTGCACTTCCTCGCGGATTTAAAAATTCAAAATGGCTTACAGTCATGTTATACCAGCAGTGGTGCAGACTTCTTCTTCACTTGTTGTCTTTTATTTTGCTTTGTACGCAGTAAAATCATCGGATCCAGAAACAAGTGTAGTCTATGTAACTTAAAAATGTTGTAAAATGTTCTTGTTTTCCTTAGGGGAACATTTTCATTGTATTATCATATCTGTCTATATTTGTGTGCATGTTAGCATTAATTGACTATTTAAAATGGTTCATTCATATCTCATGGCACGACTGTATTTTTTAGGAATAATAGCGCTGGCTTTTTTTAAGAAGTATTTTTTAATTTGCTGTTTAAGGGGAAAAAATGGAGAACCAATTCTGTTTGACGGAATAAAATTCGGATCACCTTTTGATTTTATGCATGCGTCGTATGATATGACTAAAAGGCAGAACAATTTACTGTTTACTGATTTAACTGACATTACTTTATTACTTATTTTACCGACATTACTTTGTGCTTAAGCAGTTAACTTTACAAGTGTAAGAAAAATTGACCGTTGGATATGACTTTGAGGCAAAACTTTTACAGTGCTTTGTTCTTTAGAAGTTACCTAAAAAAATCTACAAACATTTGGTCTGATTTTTGGGGGGGCGGGGTTTGAATGCAGTAGTCTTATTTTGTGGAGTTTGACTGTAATTTGTTTTATGAAAGCAATCATTTTCATTTGGATCAGGTGTGTTAGAGAGAGACGTTTCGAAAACCTGCAGGACACCTTTGCGTTGAATTGCGTAAAAAAGAAAAAAAGCGCGGGTTCTAGTTACAGGGCAGCCAGGTGGCGTGCACGGGCCGTTGCGAGGCGGGAGCGTAGCGGCGGGGCGGCGACGGCGGGCAGGCGAAGAGGGGCTGCACCTGGGCCACGTAGTAGTTGCTGAAGTTGCAATTGGAGACGTACGGGGCGGGCTGGTAGAAGCAGGTGACGTTGGCGGCGTTGGGGATGGCGTTGCGCTCGGCCAGCGCCCGCCACGCCAAGGAGGAGATGAGCCCCAGCGTCTGGCGGAGCTCGTAGCCCATCAGGCACACGGTGCTCTCCTGCACCACTTTGTACAGCAGGGCCAGGTAGTCGTACTTCCTGTCCTCCAGATCCACAAAGTGGTTCTGCAGGAAGGACTCCAGCTTGCGCCTCTGATCGCTCACGTCGGGGAAGTCGATGAAGAAGCGCGAGCACATGTAGCGTTGCAATAGTTTCATCTCCGGGTCCGAGGCGGCGCGGAAACCCCGCACCAGCAGGTGGCAGTATTTGAGCAGGCCGCCGCCCCGGATCTCCTCGGGGCTCCTGGTGCAGATCAGGCGCCTGCGCAGGTGGTCCAGCGCGGCGGGGAAGTCGCCGTAGACGCTCTCGCCCAAGATGGTGGGGTGGAAGGCGGCGGCCATGGGGAGCTCCGAGCACTCGTAGAAGAGCAGCAGCGAGTCCAGGCGGATCTGGAAGGAGTCCACGCTGAACTCGAACTGCCGCCGGAGCGAGTCCACGAACTTCAGCTCCACGTTCTTGCCGCGGTTGTTGTACAGCGAGATGAGGCTCCAGCGGTCCGACTCGTTGCAGACCTTCACCATCTTCTGCACGTAGGCCTCCTGATAAGACACGCGCGGAAAGGCTTGTCGCTCAAAAACAAATTAGCAGCGCGTAGCACGGCCGCAGTTTTCAAATGTTCCTCTATGCTTCGTAACCCGAGCTTCAAAGAGAAAAAACAAATTACCGTCTTTTCCGCACTATAAGGCGCACCTAAAAGCCCTATTTTTTTTAAAAGCTGATGGTGCGCCTTATAATCGGGTGCGCCTTATATATGGATCGATATTGAGATTCGTAG
Organism: Hippichthys cyanospilos; assembly: GCF_059441005.1. NCBI lineage: Eukaryota > Metazoa > Chordata > Actinopteri > Syngnathiformes > Syngnathidae > Hippichthys > Hippichthys cyanospilos. The sequence continues at coordinate 2,368,085 of NC_142388.1, read as the reverse complement.
ATGTCGAATGAAGTGATAAAGTAAGCTACCTGTTTCTTTTGCGTGTTTACAGTTGAACAAGGTTGCTCATATTGACATTGAGTTATTATGCTATTGAAAGTTTAGAGTTATTATTTGTTATTGTTATTACTTTGAGTATTGCTATATTGTGATTGAAAAAGTTTTAAAATGTCATTAATTGAGGGTGCGCCTTATATATGGAAAAAGTTTTAAAATGTGTCATTAATTGGGGGTGCGCCTTATAATCCGGTGCATCTTATAGTGCGGAAAATACGGTATTTATTTATAATCAATGCAATACTGTTTACTTTGAGGTGAAACAAAAATCATCAGTTTAGAAAGGCCAGGGAAGAAGAAATGTTAGCAGGATTCTCACTTCTCAGAATTCTGAATGTGGACGGATTTTTGCCCAATCCTCTGAGGTTTACCTTGAATGGGAAAGCCAGGGAGCTGAAATTTCACCCAGATTGTTGAAATATCAACATGGCACAACCACTTAGAGTCTGAACTCCATTAGCTAAAACACATCTATTCACAAAAAGCTCATTTAGTCCAAACTCTGATTTTAAAGTGAGAATTATGACTCTGGGGTCAGTTCAAAGTTGATAAGTTGAAATTAGAATCCTGAAAATCAGAATTCTCACTTTAAGGTGAGCTTTTCAGGTCAGAATTTACGCAGAACTCATTCAAATCCAAACACAATAAATGTTCTTTGTGAAACCGCACGCCTTGGCAGAAACGGTAAATGATTTAATGATTTAATAATTAGATTATACACCCTTATCCCCGCGTGTTTACGCAAGACAAAAACAATTTGATTTCGGCCAACGTCTTTATCTTCAGTGCCGGCCGGTCCCAGCTGAGTTCAGGGGAAGTCGCGGAAGGCGGAACTTTGACTTCGTCGCAGTATATCATAGCAGACCCAAATGCAAATGCAAAACCACAACGCGTTCTCATTAGGCCACACCTCAGAATGTCTTTCAATCATTCAAAAGCGGGACGTCAGCACAATTCCACCCTTTTACTCTTAGGCGTGACGCTAGGTGGCTAACGTGTTAGCATCACAATGCTAGGAATTTCTCATCGCTTCTCGCCCTTTCATGTGGTTCCGCAAAATACCAAAAAGACTAACCCTTAATGTGTCACGTACGTATGTACTGTATGTGTTCCTTCCACAAGGTGTTAAACTATAACAAAAAAAAAAAAGAAAAGCAGAACCAGTCTTGGAAACAAACCACAATGGTGGCACTTTTGGAACGAGCCGCCCTAGCGTCTTTGTTGTTGCACAAAAAGCTGCTCCTGTTACCTCAGGCTTTTTCCTGTCTCGCACCGAGCCATGACCAATAGATAATAAGATCATGTTTTTGCTCTTATTAGTGATGATGACGTCATCGGTGGGCACGGCCCCATTCATGCACGTGGATCTTCGAGGGTGTCCGCTTTAATGTTTATTGCAAATATGCAAATGGCCTTTCGAAGTCCTTTCAGCGCACTGAAATAGAGTTCGGCTGTTCTAGTAGGCTTTTCTGTCGACGGTGCAAATACTCATCATCATGTGTTGAAAAAAAAATGAAACAATACTAGCAATTCCAAGAAATGGACGTCATTCCGAAATTGATGAGTAGACGAAAGGAAATCTGGTGAGGAAAGCCAACGGCGACGCTGATGGCGCTGCAGGAATATCTGGCGAGCGCTGACAGTTTAGCACATTTGATAAAACGCTTCTTCTTCATTATGTCTCTGAGCTAAGGTGGGCTTACCAATGAAAACATCGCAAACTGGCGAAAAGCAGTCTTAGTCATACAAAATCACCACGATTAGCATTCATATCCTCCCAAGACCCAGCCCATTCATTTGTGTCCATTGTCGTGTCCGTTTTGTCTCAACAAAACAGCAAAGTCAATTGCATCCCATTCAAACATCAACGCAAAGGCCAGGATGTCCTCTACAGAGGACACTGGGACTTACAATGGAGAGCTTTATTCAGGAAAAAGATCGTAACAAAAGACAAATGTTTGCCAGAGTGGACACAAACGATTGTCCTGGGTCTAAGGAGGAATTGTTCACAGTCCATTCCAGGTGCCGCTTCTGTTCTTTCATCCGACATTTTTTGGTTTGTTTTATTTGCACAACCTCCCAAAATGGGTCGTTTTGTATAACACAGATGGGCCCCATACTGTATTTGGATCGTTTTTGGTTCTTTTTTTTTTTTTTTTTACAGTGTAGGCTGCAATATCTGAAGCGTCTTTTCAAATATCGGAGGTGGAAATGCATTGGGACGCCTTTAGCTGCAACATTTTGCAAAATTCCAGTTCCGGAATGTTGAGCAGTTCCAATAGCGGTCAGGAAAAGCCTACTAGAACATCGTTTCTATTATTGGGACACTTTTTGGACTGGAAACTAACAATTAGCGGGTGCGAGAATGCAATCCCCCTCCCCAATATCGGTGTATTGATTTGCTTTTTTAAATATGAGAAGTGGAAACAACAGTTTCAATAGCAGTCAGCAAAAAATGCCAGCAAAAGCCTACTAGAACATCTTGATTTTATTTAGGGGGGGACTTTTTTGACTCAAAACTAAGAATTAACAGGTGCAGGAAAGTAATTCCCCAACCCTTTCCAACCCACCTCTTCTTTTTTTTTTGACAATATTAAAAGTATCGATTTCCTTTTTAAGTATCGGACATGGAAAAAGTGTATCGGTGCAACTTTACCAGCGACGTTTTACAGAAACACACCTACATGGAATTTTGAAAAGTTCCACAATAGCATTCGGCAAAATTATCTGAAAAAGGACATCTTGACTTTATTTTTGGGACACGATTTGGACTGAAAACGAAAAATTCAACGCGTGCAAAAAGGTGATCCCTCCCCTTTCCCGTCCAACTGTTTTTACAGTGCGGAGCGCAATATCGGAAGTACCAGCTTCTTTTATAAGTATCAGAAGTGGAAAAGTTGTATCGGGGCACTCTGAGTGGCAACATTTTGCATAAACACACCTCCGGAATTTTGAAAAGTCCCTAAGTAGGCAAAATGTCAGGAAAAGCCTACAAGAACACAGAAAGTTTATTTTCGGGACACTTTTTGAACTGAAAAGTACCATTTAACAGGTGCAAGAACGCGATCCCCCTCCCCTTTTCCCACCCGACTGTTTTTACAGCGTAGGCCGCAGTTTCTTTTTTTGAAGTATCGGAAGTGGCAAAGTTGCGTCGGGACACAACGAGCGCTGACATTTTCTGAAACGAAGCTCTTTTGAAAAGTTGCCTGATAACATTCAGCAAAAATATCAGGAAAAGCCACGTAAAATGAACAATTATCGGCTGCAAGAATGTGACGCCCCCCTTTCCCGGCCACTGCCCCCCCACGAGACCCCTCTCCTCATTCATATACGTTTTACCTTTAGCGTCAGGGGCGTGATCCTCTCCTTGTTCACCTCCTCGGGCAACAAGTCCAGGAGGCAGTCCAGCACCAAATCCTTCACAATCTGAAAGTCCGTTTCCCCCTTGAGCTCGGCGCAGAAGATGAGGTCCAGATCGTTCCATCCCAAGCCGCTGTCCTCGTGCAGCACGTAGCTGGCCGCCGAACCGTTGAGCCGAACCTCCCGGACGCGGATGTGCGTCCGCTCCATGCGGCTTCGGACCGCCTTGACGATGTCTCGGGGCTTCACCTCCAGCGTGGGGAAGCTCCAGCGGCCGTGGATGGGGATGGAGCCGGCCAGGATGGCGTCCAAACGCTGCACTTGCTCCCAGTTGAGCACGCTCACGTTGACGCTCTCCCCGGCGTCGCCCATCCTTCCCTCGTCCCTTTTTTTTTTTTTAAATTTTCAGCAACTTTCCTTCAAAGTCCCGCAAGAGTTGCCGGGGCAACCTTCACGCAGTCAAATTCGTCTCTTGCGCTCCTTCTGGAATCGGGGAAAATCGCCCGCAGTCAGCCGAGCATCAACTCCCGCAAATGAGTGTCCGCTTTCAGTCCCCCGACTGGTCCATGACGTCTTTTCGGATGCAGAAGCGCACATCGGGTTTAATCCACCGAGCCGTCCATGATGAGTGTCTCTGCGCACTTTTACGCACGCGTCTCGAAGTGCGCAAAATCGACTTTCCAGCCTCCTCGCACGTCCACACCTACTGCGATCAAGCGGCCTGACAGCTTAGCGCTCACATTTTGCCCCGTTTGTCCGCCGCCGCCGACAGCGCGTGATGTCATCGAGTTTGAAGTTGCACAGCTGCAAAGGGCGAGACTGTGGCCGGCTTCCCGTCTGACTGTCAGGGGGGAAGAGGGGAGAGGGGAGGGGGAGGGGGGGAGCGGGGGCGGGACTGGAGAATACCACTGACTGACTCGACCGACTTGACTGAGCCAAGCCACATACATAATATTTTACATAAAGGAAAAAGTCTCCAAGTGAAATGCTTGCTACTGTATTTTTTTTCCTAAGCTGATACATTTATAAACACAACATAAAAAAGAAGTTTCTCAGCTAAATGCATCCAGTGCCAGCCACCCCAAAAAAGTTCTTTTTCTTCACTATAAATATTTTTTTCTATAAAATTTAAACTCTAAGACCACCACAGTCTGTTTATTTTAGCAGTTAGCAGTGAAAAAAAATAATTAAAAAGCTTTCTATTTATTGTTCGTATGTATTTTACAATGCAATACGTCAATTTTATTGTATACCAGCTATAAAACTGATGCAACCCATAAATTTGGAAACACATCCAGCCACATGCTGTAGTCTGAAAATTACATCGCGTGTTAAAAGCTTAGGTAACGACCAATCACGGCTCAGCTCGTGAATGTCACATGATCAACAGATGCGCGGCGAAAATTATTTACGGGCAAGTTATAATGCCCGAATAAGTGTTTTATCTCTGTAAAATAAAAGAAAACAAATATATTTACAAAACATTTTCTAGTCCGACTCAAAAACGCTCGCCACTGCCACCTATTGCAGTGGCTGTGCAATTATATTTTACATCCGGTACAGCAAGAAAAAAAAAAAAAAAAGTTCAGGCAGGTCCAGGTCACACACACTGCCCGACCGTTTGAGGACCGTTTAGAAATAAAAAGTTTACACACCCCTGTTCATAGTTCATGCTATCATAAAATAAGACTGAGAAAGAAATAAAGTTTGAAAATTTTCCACCATAATTCGAAAAAAAGACGAGCGCAGGTAAAAATGAACAACTGAGAGACTTTGGTTGCGCAAGTCTACACCACCAGAATTAACCAATCCTAAAATTAATGCTATCACGGGTCAAAACAAGAGCAACCCAATATTTGAGTCAACTTGAATTACAACCTAAAGATGTGTGTAGTTTTCAATCCACTCTGATTGCTAACAGCCTCTCAAAATAGCCACACTCTCTCTTCAAATGCGGGCCTTTTGTTTTTTTCCTTGAAAATCGGGACCTTTTTCCGGTTCACTTCAGCGTGCGCACTCATCATCCAAGCAGCCGAGGCTCCTCCCACTTATTCTTTTCTTTGAGTGTGCACAATTGAAAGTCACCGGTGAGCCGCTGCGCCTTTGTTAGTTGTCAGGGAGAATCTGTCAACCAGCATACTTGCGTCACGGCAGACAAGCCCATAAACCAGCTTACTGTAGATTACCAGGTGTGTGCGTGCGCGTGTGTGTGTGCGCGCGCGCTGTCACTCACATTCACACTGATCGCGTGCAGAAAAAGGCATACATGTGCACATGCACGTTCATGAAAATGAATGAAGTCAACCAGGTGCTTTTCATGATTCTGGGGACGTGTTCATATTTTCATTTGATTTATTACTTGATGTCTTTTGTTTATGCAACATGTGTTTGGTAGAAAGTTGGTACAAGTCCGCAAGTAAACGTTTTTGCGGTTAACGCATTCACTGCCGGCCCAGTAAAAATTGATCTTTGATGTCTGCAGGTGTCATTGGCAAAAAAATTAAGAAACAATCCGTCAATGGCAGTGAATGAGTTAGATATTCTAATGCAAAATGGCAGAATAAGTCAGTTTACTGCGTTTTTGCTCTTCAATATATGCCAGCAACGTACAGTACAGTGGCAAGTGGAATCATAGACTCATACATTGCCACTATAGTAAAATGGATCTTTGACGTCTATAGCCGTCAATGGCAGTGAATGATAATTGTTAATATCATGAAAATTTGAGGAAAATGCTGTTTTGGAAGTGCTTTGTCTTTGACCTGTCATTTTTCTTGGAGGGGAGGGGGACTTTGAGTAGCAAAAGCACAAGTGGTATCAGTGCTAGATATCAGTCTGCAAAAAATGTATCGATATCCCCACTCTGAATTCGTAATAGTTGGATCATTTGAAACCTCTAAAACAGATTTCCTTCAAAGCTTGTCATATCTTTCTGATCGCCAGCCTATTCATTTGTGTCCTGTGACTTAACAGCGTCGATCCAATCGGTAAAAAAAATATAGATCCAAAACTAATGTCCACTAGAGTGGACATAAATAAAAAGGCTGGGTCTTAGTGAGGATACGAGCGAAGAACCGCGATATAGCAGGAAACTAGATCGGCTCTCTAAAAAATGCGAATTTTGCCGTCGTGGCGAGACGGCGGGCCGCACGTTCCAACGCTCCCCCATTCATCAGTGGGCTCAATGTCAGATTTAGCGCCGGCGACTCAAAGCGCCAAACGGCGACTTACCTGACCTCTGACCCGCCAAGTGGATGACACCGGCTTGCTCTGCGCCGTCTGACGACATCGGCGGCTTGACGGGGGGATTTCTGACAGGGCCCGTCGCCAAAAGGACGAGCCGGGGGAACGCCGTTCACGTTTTCCGCACTCGCTTTGACTGATGATGTCATCGCGTGGGATCGGGAAGACATTTTAGTCATTTACGCCTGGTAAAATCTTGTTTGATTTTTGCAAATCATACAGAGATATTTTGGAATAATTCCAGCATTCAACCCATCTTTTTCCGTTCACTTCCTGCTTTTCCATGCGGAAGTTCGTTAAGAGATTAGAGTGAGCCCGTTAGCAGAACGCGCTCTTCGGTGTCCGCGCCTATTTTTACTTTTTTGTCTGGATATTCATTAGTCGAGAGCGGGCGTATCCCGCTAAACCTTTTATTGCGAGTTCAACAAGTCGTTTTGTCATTTGAATCATCTTTCTGACAATTACGTTAGTTTGTATTCTGAATCATTACCACTTTTTTTTCTTAAAGGTGCAAGGATTAATTGATAATCCAATTTTTTAATCATATTTCTAATAATCGATGAATTGTTTAAGGTGTCGTCGCATCGGTTTTGATCTCATTAGCTTTTTTTCAACAGCGGTCATTTTTTTCTACATTTAATTGGACTAAATGATTTTTCACGTGCGATTTGGAAACACATTTGCCACTTGCCGTCAATTAAAAATGACATCACATATGCTTCAAGTAAACGCCCGATCATAGCTCAGGTTGTGAACGTCACATGACTGACAGGTGAGCCGTGATTGGTCATTACCTGAGCCTTTAGCACAGGTGATGTCTTAAAGACAAATATATATGATTACTTATAGAGGAAATATGAACTTTTTACTGCTGAAAACAAGAACACACTAAAAATAACACATTTCTATCCCATTTATTATTTATTTGTGTATTATTTACTATTTATATTAATAACCCTTGTTCAGTTTTTTGATCATTTTTGGGTCATTTCCTTCCATGTCATTTGGGTGAAATTTCAGCTCCCTAGTGTCTTCTCACAAAACTTTCCCTTTGATGTAAAGATCAAATGATAGGGCAAAATACTCCATAAGAGTTTTACCAGGAATGCCAATGCTACGCATTAGCCTGTCAATGGTATTTTCCATTATCTGTTAGCATTAAGCTAGAACCCCCATTCTTAAGATGTCTTGCTTAAAATATAGTGTGCATTTTTTTTTCTTTAGGTTTGACGGTTTAGGCTCCACGCAATGACATTTTGAAACTTTTGCACAATCCCATTTTTTTTCTTACAACACAAAGCAAATGGAGTCTATACTAGCATACCTAAATCAAGGTACTATTTTTTTTCTGATGGATTATTTCTACACTGCATTTTTGTTTATTTTTATGATACGTCGTTCGCGATGTAAAGTGCGTAATTTGAAGCCCGCGCTGTCACGGTCCACGTTGAGGAGCGCGTTGAGTAAGTCCCCGCTAAACTCCTGCAAGCCCCCTAATGAGATTCGCTTACAGGCCGGGTTTGCGTAAGCCACATTGCAACGCAGTTAACCGACTAGTTGAACGATTCAAAAGACGTCCCCTTTTCACACCTCTGCATCTGAAATGCAGAACATCCGTCAGCTTGGTCGCAGCTATGTCAACAGGAAGTCGATTGTAGTGTGAGCGAGTTCACGTTTCGACTCCAAACTTTTGAGTGTGAATCTTTTGTCAACGTTCCCTAAGCACAACAGGAAATTTGAGCGTTTTTTTTTTTGTTTTTTTTTGCAAGAGGATCGATTACTGACTTAATAAAGCGTACGTGTACGCAAGGGACTACTCCCGCGCGCACATTTTTCATGCATGCCAAAATAAAGCTTTTAATAATCCCCTAAAAGTGTCACAAACGGAGCCTGATATCATTCAGTCCATAATCCAAGAATAATATGATCCATTCGGCCTGACTGTCTCCTTTTAACCGCATGAAGGAGCTGTAGCGCCATCTGCAGGACGCCCACGCTTGCCTGATAGAAGCTCGCTAGATGTCGCTGTTTCCCCATACAGTTTTCCCCCCCACACTGACGTTATGTTTTTTGCACAGCTGCATAAATATAAGACGCAACTGTGTATGAGAATGCACCATTAATTTTGGGGTCAAATTCTGGTATTTTCTATGTTACCGTGTATTAGACACACAAACTGTTTGGCAACAATGTAAAGACTATATCAAATCAGAATAAATCTCATCTTTCGTAAACTCTTCATATTTTCTTGAGGTCATAGCAATAAATTCTATATTTGTGACGGGTTAAGTGTGTTTCAGATTTCCCTCATTCTGTGAACACCTCACAAATGTAACGTTGAATGCGCCTGGTGTCGTTTTTTCCTTTTTCTCACGACAAAGTTCCAGTACCATAAATTTCCCAAGTTGTGCAGCATCCGCGTTTGTGAGAGCAAAATTATTATAATTATTATAGTCAGTGATTACAAACTAAGATCGTTTCTGGAACGTGTTTAGCCACACGAGAAGCTCGATGCTGCTAGCTAGCTAGCTGCTTTGACGCCTAGCTTGCTTTGTCGCAAATGTAGCTCATTGCTTGGATTTTATATGGAAAAAAAACATACATGGGAAGAAGACCTTGAAAAAAAAATCCAATACCGAGGAAAAAAACAGCATAATTTAGCAAAAGCATTCAGCCCTGCTTTTATGCCAACCAGTAATGCATTTCTAAAGCTTTCCCAACATTGTAAACCCACGGTGTCCAAACTGTGGTCCAGGGGTCATATTTGGCCCTTTGACAACTTTTAAGCAGCCTGCAGGACTTACGGAAAATGGCATGCACTTCTAATAAATTACTTTTAGGTAATGCAAAGCCTCTAAATATGCAAAAATACAAATTCACATGTACATGTATTTTCTGCTGTGTTATGATGTATATGATCCCTCCAAAATCTTGTAAAATCCAAAATCTTGAAGGTAGCTGAGGTAGCAGTAAAAAAAAACACTCCTTTTGGAAACTAAGACAACTTTACTTTTTTTTTTTAAATTTGATTTAAACAGCTGTTTATCCTTCATTTTGTGTGTGTGTGTTACTGTAGTCTTGTGTGTGTGAGTCACTCGCGTTTTTGTTTTGACGCCTCACTATGATTAATGTCCAAAAACAAAACAATGGTTGCTGCCGTCTGTTTTTTGTGTGTGTGTGTGTGTGTGGTTTTTTTTACGTTTGTTGACATTGTCTCAAACTGCAACAACTCGGGCTAAAGCGTTGTAGCGCGGCGTCCTCGCGCATTATCACAATTATTTATCGGCCGCATTCTTCGCTCTTGTGTCATAAATAATTGCGGCGTGTTTATAATCGCAGTCTTTTCCTGTTTAGCCGAGGCACTTGAACTCACCATCGGTGAAGGATGCGCACGCACGTACAGCATGACGCCAGATGGAACATGTTTGATGACGTGATTTTGCCCGATTAACGCGGTTTAAATCGGGCCGTAATTAGCAATAGGGTCAACATATGTAAAGGGAGGATTTTCAGCTCGTCGCTGCATTCTTTCCACATTTGTTCCTGGCTGATATGGGGAAACCCGACCATGGGAACAGAATAATCCAGATTGAGATCAGCAGCTGCATGCTTTTTTTTTTTTTTTCTTAGCATTGTTTTGTTTGCTCTCCTCCAGCTAATCATTGAATAGAACAAATCTTGTTGGTGTTATCATATCATTTTAATATCTTTTTTGCCCCCCCCGTTTGTTGCGCTCCCATCAAAAAATATTTTATTGTGGTTGTGCGGTAGTGTTCATACTATCAATAGTTAACTAATCCGAAGTGTCACAGAGGAAAAGAGTTTTTTATATGCGTATAATTTTCTATTATGTCTACATGTGTTGCTCCACCGTTTGTTATCAAATATCCATTCCAAACCTGCGACTTTTGATGCTAATTATAGATGTCGAGATTACAATCACGTTATCGGAAAATGGGGTCGAATTCCAACATTTTCAGCTGCTAGGAATCATGGAAGGAAATTTTAATTTATCTATTTATTTCATATTTAAAATTTTAAAAGCTTGTAAACTACATAGATATTGCCAAATGAATATATTGCCAAAATAAAACAAAAAACAAATGTGTACTTTCCGCAACAAGCAGAGATGCTGTCAAAGCACTGAACATTTTTGAGCATTTTTGTTTCCCTGTGCTCAATACATTACAAAGACAATACAATGCAATTGGGGCATCCCTAATGCTAATCATTAGCATGTTAATAGCCTTTTCTATTGTATGTTAGCATTAAGCTAGCAACTCCTTTCTTGAAGCAGTTGTTTGATTATTTTAATGCACAATGATGAATTTTTAGCCCAACAGAAAACTTCAACTCGGGGCTCTAAGGCAATGCTTTGGTTTTTTTTATTCACTCTTTGCCAGACTGCTCCTTTTTGTGCGTTAACTCGAGTTTGCTGCCACGATTAAGCACTCATTTCTTAAGATAATTTCTTTTTCTTTTGGAATTAAAACACCAAATATAAAGGAAAAATTGAGGAATTTGGGGAAAACCCAATGTTGAGTTCACACAGATGGAAGAAAGGGAAGAAGAATGCCAAAATGTATCCCGCTGGCTCTCATGACAAAGATGTTTTTACTGCTCAATTCCGAAACATACTTCTTCCTACTCCAATTAGGCTGGATTTCAGTCAAAAGAAATATTAAGACTCCAGATAGACCCGGGGAAAAAAATCGCCATAAGCCATAAAGCGTATTGTGCAGATCTTTGAATTCTCGGTCGGAGAACAGGCCCCCGAGCTCTACAAAACGGCTGCGACAACACAGCTGCGTTCACTTCCACACGTTCCTCCCATCGCCATATCGATGCGCAGCCTTGTCTCGTCAAGTGTTGCTCGTGGCGGGCTGCCGCTCTTGCTGTGCGATACGGACAAGAGTTGATGTCGGACGCGTCTGCATAGGCTGTAAACATAACTAATGGACCACACGCATTCGTATGTTAAACAGACCTACAGCAGGCACAAACAAGAGTTTTGCTCTGGAGAAAATTCATAAGACAGATCTCACTGATGTCGGAATCATTTGAGGTTTGACCGCCACTGATATATACATATATATATATAATATATATATAGCCATTGAGGGGTTTATAAAGTGAGTAGATATATTAGATTTTCCCGCGAAAGGTCCCTGGGTCGGGCTCTGGTGTAGGCTACACCATTAATACAGAACAACTAAGCTACACCAAGTAGGTTTGTTGATCTGCATAGTGATGCCTTCCATCCTCCATCCAGTCACACGGCGCGTACATGTCACGTTCAACATGCCGCCTTCTAGCTGGCCTTACTCTCACCAACTCGAGATCTGATTTGCTGTCGCAACTGTCTGTTAAACATATGTGCCTGTTCACCCTAAGGTGTAATGTAACCTATGTGTGTTTTAGATGTTGATGCAATTTTGTGTCTGTGGGGGGGAACCCACCAAAACATCAAAGTTAAGATGAGTCACAGCCGCCAGGATGTCCAGAGCGTGAGGGGAGCAGCTGGGGCAAAAAAAGGGGTGAGTCACACACTCTCAAGTGCACACACTTGCTCTCCTGCAGCTGTCTTGAACCCATCTTGCTGTATTTGCTTCTTTTTTTTTTTCGTTTAATTAACAACGGTGCTGTCTAGACTTCGGACTGCAATATCAAATGTAAACGAACGAATGACTTCCTGCTGCAACTGAGGGCTTCAACTGCGGAGTCACTCCACGGGAAACTGAGTTCTAATTGTGAAACAAGTTAGAGTGCATTTTAGGTTCATTCAAAAATGATTCGGCTTTATCAATGTAAATGTATTGCCTCCCTCCTCGAGTACTCTGGCACCCCCAAGTGGAGGTGCATCTTACTTTAAAAAAAAAAAGAAAAAAATACACACTTAGCAGGATGTTAAATGGATTCCCAGAACATGAATGGATGGCTCAGTGGACGGATGAAATACACATCCCTTTTATTCGGTCCTTTCTCTTCGTCCAAAAAGCCAAACACATTTCTCATTCTTCCACTGGACGCTCTCCAACCAAAACATTTATTCAGCGTCTTCATTAATTTGGTTTCCTGTGAGTGAAACTCTCCCAGAGAGACAGCAAACAATCCCGAGATAACATCAAGACAACCTGAAGATAAATCAAACCTAATATGATAACAAAACACTCATTATAATGAAATACGAATCACATGTTATTAACTCATTCAGTCCCAAAGACGTATTTTTAAGCGTTATGATATTTAATTACTTCTTTACCTATGGATTTTTTCCTCACCAAATGTTTCTCTGAAGGATGGGTTTAGAAATGACTGGCACTAAATGAAGTAAAAATAAAATCATCAATTACGCTCGGTCACAGGTGTTAAACTCAAGGCCTGCGGGCTCGATCCGGCCCGCCGCATCATTTTATTTGGTCCGCAAAATGCTAAAAATGACTTCAAGTGTCTGGCTAAAGTGCAAAATTTTCTAGTTGTCAACAACTTTATTTTATTTTTACTTTAGGTACTAAAGTAATCAGTTACTTAGCATTTAGTATTCAACTATCGTAATTGATTACTGTGGTACTTAAATGTTGATCGAAACCCAATTAGGTACTCAATCACTGAAGTAATCAATTACTACAATTTTAGTAACCAATTACTCTAGTACCTAATCCATTTTCCATCTCCAAATAGGTCCCATAGGAATCGATTACTTTAGTACGTAATTCATTTAGTACAGAGCCAATTTTAGACCCATCTTTAGCCAAACGCTTAAAAAAAAATACATTGGAAAAATAAACCATAAATAAGTACCTGGGATTGAACGTCTGATTCTTAAAAAAAATAATAAATAAAAATGTCTTAGGGATTGAAAGCACTCAAATTGAAACGAAGGTCAACATAAACTCCCAGATTCTTCTTTTTTTAAACACTCTAAAGGTTTTTTAATATTTATAGTGATGTTGAGCAAAATTAATGGGATCATCCGGGAAAGGAGCCAATCCACCTGTGGCTTCATCAGTATAGAAAATGGATGGATGAGTGACCGCTCAATTAAATCTGCACAAACACTGAATGCATCCAAACAATCATCGGAAAAAAAAAACTATCAGCACTTCTTTGCATGTGGCTCCACGCTTGATCTCCCCCTGCACCCTCCCCCTCGGACTCCCTCCTCAGAGCAGTGGGATGTACAACACAGAAAATATCTGTGAGGATCGCCCCACAAACTTTTTCAACTCTGGAAAAGATGGAAGCCTTGCACCGAGAGCCGTTGTAATTATTTGAAGAACTGGAGTGGAAAACTGCATTTGGGGCACAAATCAGGTACGTTCTGAATTCGTCTCAGATTTCTTTTTTGTTGCCTTTTTTTTTTTTTTTTAAGATTCCTGCATGATAGTTCTTGATTAATAATCCCAGAAAGGCATGTACAAACAGTTGCCCTGCTATTTTAAATGGGGTTTATTTGCAATGATCAGAGCCCAAGTGGTTGTTTTAGCGCCATCTGCTGTTTAACGTTTTGGTTGAAAATCCATAAAACAATAAGACAAATCTTCTGATGTGGCTTTTTTTATTGTACATGAGTATATTGGCCATCAGGATACCACTTGGTGAAAACGCAAATTTTACAGTGAAACAGAGTCAGTTTATTTATTTATTTGACAATATTTTCCACAGAATTCACTATTTTGAAGCATGAAATCCAGAATAAAATGGAATACTTTGCAATTTATCCAGAACTGTTGAGTTAAAAAAAAAAAATCATAGGGAAAAAAAAAAAAAAAAAAGATTTTGACTTGGGGTTTTTGGCACATTGTATCTCTATGCAAAACGACCAAAAATACAAAAAAAAAAAAAAAAAATGGCACCAAGTTGTTCCATTCTACTGGCCAATATCTCACTCAGTCAATGCCTAAAAGTGCATTTGCAATGAAGCTGAATCATACCTCAAATTTTCATTTGCAACACAAAAATCGGGTATTCAATCCCACTTTTTTTCCAGACCAGTACCATTGTTGAGTAGTTACCGCTACAAAATAACGATACCACTAACACTTCTGATGCATAAAATTTCCTGAAAAAAGACGGCTCGGTAGAAACTCTTGTCACAATTGTCCTTAAAACTGCGTCTAGTTTCTAGTTCTTGGTCATAACTGGCGAGTGACCGTTACTGGTATATGCTGTCATCGCGAGTAATGATACCTTGCAATGGGGCTGCTATCGGCACTGATACCTGGTATCGGTTCTCGCCAATCCCGACTCTTAACTCTCTGATGATTTCTGACGTCTCTACATCACAACCCTCAACTTCTTCTTTTGTTTTATTTTTAAGAGCCATGGGCCCGCTAGAGCTGCTTTGTTTGCTGTTCTTCGTGACGGCCAATAATGCCAGCAAGTGGACCAGACAGAACCTCCCGCTGCTGACAGCCCGAAAAACCGAACTTCAAGCGAACCCTTTGTTCGGAGGACCAATGAGGGATTCAAACAAAGGCGGGATTCAAAAATTCTGCGGCATGGAGTGTCAAAGTGGCCTTCCGTCCTTCAATCCGAGCGAGCTAGAGAAGATTCTGGGATACGAGACGATGTACGACAACGGCACACGCACACGCACCGACGTCACATTACGGGGTTTGAACGGGACGGGATCGTCGCTTTATGCTTCGTCCCCGTCTCGCAGGAAGCGGCAGGTTTACGGCGCCGACGGGCGTTTCGTTATTTCCGACTGGCGTTTCATCACCAAATATCCGTTCGCCACCGCCGTGCGCCTATCCACGGGCTGCTCCGGCGTCCTCGTCTCCCCCAAACACGTGCTAACGGCGGCTAACTGTATCCACGACGGCAGTTACTATCTGGAGAGCGTGAAAAATCTGAAAGTAGGGGTGCTCCGACTCAGAAAAAAACGAGGGAGGAAAATTAGGAGGCAGAGGGCTTCGGGGAGAAGAAAGCAGAAAGACGGAGATGGAGAGAAGAATAGAAGTGACGGAGACCCAGCAGAAGAACAGACGGGACTCAGTCAGTCCAGGAGACAGCCTGTCTTTCGCTGGGTACCAGTCAAACAAACGCGCATCCCTCAAGGGTGGTTCCAGTCCAGGAACTCCAGCGCCTCCGTGGCACCAGACTACGATTACGCCCTTTTGGAGCTCAAACGAGCCATCAAACAGAAAAAGTTCATGGAGATCGGCGTGCCGCCCCGCACCTTCCTCCCGGCCCGGATCCACTTCTCCAGCTACGACGAGGACAAAAGCCTGCTGGCCGCCAGCAGCGGCGAGAAAGTGGTCTACCGCTTTTGCTCGGTGGCGAAGGAATCCGACGATCTGATGTATCAGCACTGCGACGCTCGGCCGGGCGCCACCGGCGCGGGGGTTTACGTACGGCTGAGACAAGAACATGGACAAGAAGGCGGGAAGGGGAAGTGGCAACGCAGAGTGATAGGGGTGTTCTCGGGTCATCGATGGGTGGACGTTGGGCACGGGGAGCAGAGGGACTTCAACGTGGCCGTGAGGATCACGCCTGCCAAATATGCGCAGATCTGCCACTGGATCCATGGAGACCCTGATCACTGCAAGACTCTTTGAGATGACATTTTTAGGAGGTCTTGACTGGTGAACATTTGTCCAAATCTGGTACTGTAAAAAATCTTTGATTACCAGGTATGCAGGCTGAGTTTGCTTCTGCTCGGGACAAATCGCTGTGAACATCATCTGGAAGGTCGTTAACTCCCCACTGAGAGGTTGTGGGTTCAATCCCCGACCACTGTGACCATTTCAAAGTATCCTTGAGCTAGTCCCATTTCAGGAGAAAAAAACAAGTTCAGCTCAGGCTCGGTTGTTGTCATGAGTGTAAGTTATACAGTATGCAAATGCACGAAGTGAAGGACGCAACGTTACGATTTCTGTAGCGCGTGCGTACCAGTTTTGTCCATCCCTGTCTATGTACAGCACACGAGAGCCACTAAGAACCGAAAACGGCAAGCTCAGTTTTTGCCATTTTGAAACTGAAGCACTCAACTGGAAAGCTCTGTTAAAATGGAACTTTGCCGTCCGTTCTTATCAATGACAGCGAACGAGCTAATACAGAGGACCAACAAATTGCTCGGAGGCAAATTTTCCAAGAACCAACAAACGAGACTGAACAGGGATAAGCCGTGAGGGTCATCTGGGTGATTTGTATTTTATTGCATCTCATAGGAGGACTCACATGCAGGTCAAGGAAGAGGGAGGGGGGACGGGGAGAATCTGGTAGAACAACGCCATTCATGTTAAATCCCACCCCCCGAAAAAGCCTTCTTGGAAATACTGAGCAAATATTCTTGTCGTTGTCCGGTATGTAAATGTCATTGCCACCTTTTATTATTTTCTTTCAACATGTATGCCACAATGGATTAAGATACAGTCACTTTTGGAAATAAACAACACACAACATCCAGCGTATACTTGAGTGCTTTACAGCGGGTCTTCCCGGCGAGCAAATGTACCGGATGCCGTCCAATCACATGCGCATATGACTGACTCTTTCGTCCTTGAGGCACTCCACACCAGCAGAGGGCGCCATGTCAAACAGCCAGCATCGTTTTTGAAAGTAATACTGCCGAGACAAAACTGACAGGTATGATTTTTTTGTTTTTTTTACATGTTCATGCATACCCCAGAGATCTGTAACTAAAATATATTTTGTATTTAAATAAAGAATATGCGTGAGCCATCATCAAAATAGCCTATAATGCATATGTCAATTTGAGCGGAAATTTCTGGATTTGAAGTTGACAAAAATCAAAATAAAACAGTAGATAAGGTCATATTTGCATGATTTTTCCTGCCCGAAAGGGCGCTTGGGTGGCGAAGCTCCACATACCGAAGGTACAACCGGGACGCACACGTACGTAGCTCAGTATTAGCCTGGACGACGAGGGGGTTAGCTCAGTATTAGTTGGGACGATAAAGGAAGGGGCGTTGGCCAGTGAAGTTACACACACCGAAACACAATCCACATTGAACAACACACTCGTCTGTGAGATGCGCAAAGAAACCTCCATACTGTTCCATTCAGGTCAAAATGGTCCAGAATTCACTTAAATATGCATTTTTTTCCCTTTTTTTTTTGTTTTTCCCCTCTGCCGTGGTATATTAAGTAAAGTTTAACACTGATTTACACACACACCCACACACACGTAAAACAGAGTGTTCTGTATCTAGGGTTCACATTCACAGTTGTGCTACAACAGTACATCGTGGGGTGGGGGGTGGGGGGGGGTGTCTTCGAGGGGTTGCGGCCTCTAGAGGGGCGGGAGGAAGAAATGGGCCGATGGTCGGAGGACTGCAGAGGGGAAGTGCAGACATCCAGAGCGCCACACACCAAACCGTCTGTAACGACAAGTTAAAACGTACTTTGACCATGACTATATCGAAGGTTTTCTGTGACTCAAAGCTAGTGTGGTGTAGGACCCAAGCGCAGTTCATGAAACCAGTGGAGTAGTGGGAGTTTTAAGACTTTGAGTGCCATTGACGTGAAAAGACGTCAGTAAGAACCCTATGGGGGAGCCCATAGAAAACTAAAACCAAACGGGAGCATACCTTAAGAAGCTCCTTGTGGCGGCCTACATGAAGTCCTTGATGTTCAGGTCATCCAGAGCGTTTCTGGGTGGGGGGGGCTTTCTGGGACTCTGGGTCATCCCAGGAGACATCTGCGTACACATGTCCCACTCACCGTCAGCAATATGTCACTTTGTACTTTTATGAGGACAAATCTGGGAAAATCTGGGTTACCGGGGCGCCGGTGGCGGGGAAGCCCGGCCTAACCAAAGGCATCATGGGAGCGCCAACGCCCGGTGCCCCAGGCTTTTTAACGAGACACACAGAACAGGAGACGCTGAGACACAAAGGTGACATTGAAAGAAACTGAGGCTGAATTTGGAATTATTCACTTGTGATACGGATATTTCTCATATACGGATACAATTCCAATACGGGTACTGGTCAATATAGTGGGGCTACTTGGTGATTTTTTTTTTCATTATACATTGAGATACAATGTCTCAAATCTAATTTCATTTTTTTTCTATGACTTTTTTGAGCCCCATAGCTCCAGGGACTCCTTTTTTGCGAAATACACAAAATGAACTTTTGCAGCGTAATATTAATTTTTAGTCTGTATTTCGCACTTGAAAAGAGTGACGTTGGTAGAAAATGGCGTGGAAAATGCTACGTTTTCACCGAGTGGTGCCGTCTCATTGGCCCGTACCCATATAGGATTTTTTTATAAATCACTACCGAATATTGTTGTTTTCAAAGAATCTTAATCACCCCAAAAACGTAAGATTTTAGGAAATGCTGCACTGCTCAGCAGAGAGAGGGAAGAGTTTTCTTTGACACACGATTACATTATTATACACACTATATTTCTGAAAACAAAATAGGAATTTGACCATATTTGGGAAAATGGCACAAAAGGAATAAAGTGAATGATTCCGAACTCAGCCGGACTATGCGTGACACATAAAAGGGATTTGAGGGGAATTAGCATCCAACACTTTCCAGTAAAGTCCAAATTTCATTTTTTTTTTTTTTAAAGGGAGATTACTGGACTGGACTGGACTGGTGTGCTCTTACCATGCGGTAGCCTGGGTGAGTCCCCATAAATGGAGGAACACCCATGGGGGCTGGCTAAAGGTGTAGAGGGGAGGGAGAGGAGGCGGAGTTGGGGTCACTAACATGTAAGACAAAAACAACGACAGACGCACAGCAACTCAATTGGACACACAACACAACACAAACGCCACGAGTTGGCATCTTTACTAGTATTAGCTTGCTAGCATGCTAATAATTGAAAGAATACTTAACAAATAAAATGGAGCGAGGGGGCAGTGCTTTGCCCTTTCTTCTTTAAGGAATTTGCATTATCAAGAGTAGCCAACATTGGGCGTTTTGACCAATATATGGTGCTTTTTTTTTTAATATGATGGCTGATAATAAATCGATTTAAATGTGTTTTTTACAGCAACGTTTCACTGTTAATTAAAAACAAACACTGTCTCTTATTATAGGTTATTGGATTATTTAACTGTCAACTCATTTAGTATCAGCCATTTTAGACATTTCTTTAGCCTACTATATATATATATATATATATATATATATATATATATATATATATATAATGCATTTCCACAAAATCAGGCTTATGTCATACCGATTTGTTTTGAGTTACGGATGAATATATGAATTTTCAACAAAGATGTCCATGTTGGGATTTCTACTAAAGCAGCAGTCCAAAAGGTAAAATAGTAATGGAAGTAGATAAAAATAAGGGATGAGTAGACGCACCGTTGACAGATGAGCGCTGAAAACTAGCGATTGCAACGTTGAAATTGCTGTTACTTTGAGAGCTTTATATTTTCCCGTATCATTTTAAATGACAATGCAAATTACAATATCTCACTATCTAAAAGACACAACCCCGATTTTGCGGAAATGACATTTATAAAGGAATTGAACGTACGGACCCCAAAAAACGTAAAAGTACGTCTTTGGGATTGAGTGAGGTCATAATCGGCGTGACTGCAAAAAAGGCAGCATGCCATGCTTCTTTTTTTTTTTCTTTAACTTCAAACAAGCTGTCGGTCATTCGCCGTTTCATCACTCAATCAGATAAATCATCCTAAAAATGATTTTGAAGTCATGTGTGCGCTTCTCCTCAGTCGGGCCTACGCCGAGCCGGATGAAGGCGACGCGGCTCGGCTCCGCTCCGCGCTCGCGCTCAAGACACGGACAACATTTACCGTGGGGGCGCCCCAGATGGGCGGAGCTACCTGAGGGGCGGCTGGCGATCCCATGGTCAGATCTGACTCGGCAAGAAAGGAAGAGAGAACCACAATAAGGTACCGCGAAATAACTCGTCTTCTTCGTCGACGCTCCGCAACCTTGACATGAGAGCACGCCGCGGCTAAAACGGGGACTACTTACTACTCGCCACGTTAGCCATGGAGGCGTCAACGTCGCCCGGCTGGGGGGTCGCCGCGGGCTTCATAACGTCCCCTAAGCCAGCAAATGCTACAGGGAGGAAATGGGCGAGGGAGACATTAGCTTACTACGGCGCGGTACGGGTCCGGCGTCGCCATGGCAACCCATTGCTGTTGCCGTGACGACGGTGGGAGGAGAGCTGGGAAGGGGAATTGAAGTGACACCTGTTTAAATAGGGCGTGCGGATGCGAAGAAAAAGTCTCGCAAAGATCCTTTTGATTACTGCCGCGTTTTCAACCTGGATTTTTTTTTTTTTTTTTTTTTTTTAAAGGAAGGGAGAATAGGAAGATTTCAATGGGAAGGGAAGAAGCACTCGGCCATTGTGGGATTATAGTAATTCTTAAAAAAAAAAAAAAACAACCTAAAGACATACTGCTCATGTGTCTGTGTGTATGGGTGTGTGATTTGTGTGTAAGTGTTTGTAATTGTGGGTGTGTGTCAATTATATGCGCATCTGTGTCATTTGTGTGTGGGTCATGTGGGAGTGTTCAAGCGTGTAATTGTGTATCTATGTTTGTGTTTTTTGTGGGGATGTATGCGTCTGTGAGACATATTGTGTGTGTGTGTAATTGTGTGGGTACTCTGAACGTCTGCATCTCATTGTGTTTGTGTGTGAAAGAGTGTGTCTGCTGTGTGTCTTATGTTGTTTATACGTGATTGTGTGTGTGTTACTGTGTAAATTGCTTTTGTGTATGTGTGTGTTAGTCCTTGTGTTTATTTGTGTGTTTGTCTGGGCAATGTGTGTCTAATTGTGAGTACATATATATTGTGTCTTTGTGCAATCATGTGTCTGTTACTGTGTAATGTAGCATTTGTGTGTGTTTGTGTCTCTGTAATTGTGTGTCTGTTACACTGTGATATTGCATTTTGGGGTGTACATCTGTGATAGTGTGTGTGTGTAATTGTGTAATACCGCATTAATGCATGTTATGTGTCTGTTTGTGTACTGTTTGTGTAATTGTGTTTCTGTGCAATTGCGTGTGTGTAATTGATCTGTGTGTAGTATAACTACTTGTGTGTATAACTGTGATATTGTGTGTAATCGTGTGTCTGTTATTGTGTAATATTGCATTTATGCGTGTATGTATGTCTGTGTGAGTACAACCGTGTGTATATGTTTGTGTACTGTTTGTGTAATTCTGTCAGTGTGTCTGTGCAATTGTGTGTGTGTAATTGTGTCTGTGTGTAGTGTCACTGTGTGTGCAAGCTTGTGATATTGTGTTTGGGCTTCTTTTGTGTACATGTGTCTCCAATGTGCAGAAGTGTGTTTGTAGCATTTTGTGTAATGTTGTGCGTGTGTGTGTGTGTGTAGAGCAGCGCACTCTCACACTGCAATGCAGCACTTGCAAAAAAAAAAAAGAAGAAAAAAAAAAGCGAGGAGGGGAAACTCACCGAGTCAAATGGCAGGAAGCAAGCCCGGGAGCCACAAGCAACACACACACACACACACACAGACACACGCACACACCAAGCGAGAAAGAGAACAAAATGAGAGGCGGCCAGCCACAGCCAAAAGTAAGAAAAAGTCCAAAAAAGATAATGTCCAGAATGAGGAGAAAAAAAAAAAAAGCATCAAAGCTGCACACTTTTAGCTGTCATATTTCACAGAGCTGTTTGGGTTGCGCTGGTTACCATGGTGACCAGGCGCAACCAAAGGCCAGGAATTCCCCCAAAGCAAATGAGCTGACATGACCCATCGAGATTTTGCACAATAATGCGCCGTCGTCGGGAGAAAAAAAAAAAGAAAAAAAAACATTTTTTTATGAAATAATCACTTCACAAAAAAAGAAGTCATACATCGTTGGGATTTAATGAGTTGAATGAAGAACAGTTGTATTTTGTTATATATATTTTTTTTATATTTGAAGGGACAATGTGTAAGCTTTAAACCGTTTTTCCTTAAAAAAAGAATAAATGATTTTAACTTTCATGCAGCACCCCCTGCTGTCCGTAATGAAAAACTGTCTGATTTTTACACATTGTCCCTTTAAGTCGCTTATAAAAATCAGAGCGATACTCCTAATTAGTCCATTCATAATGTAAACAACAACAAAAAAAAGTAAAGTTAGCTCATTTTAAGGCTGAAAATTAAGCTAGGTTATGTAATACGGTAATGGTACATAACAAAGTGACATACTTGGTCTAGCAGTTTTTTTAATTTTTCTTACCCGAGGTGAGTTCTGCCCCAGGGGCGGCAGCAGCGGCCGTGGCTGCCGGGGCGTCTCCCCCTCCTCCGGTGGACTCTGTCGGGTCAACCCCGCAAAATATCGTGTCCATCGCAGCGTTAAGGAAGAAGAAAGGAAGGGGGGGGGGGGGGGACAGTCAGCCTGGGAGCCTCACACTGCTAATGCCAAAAAAATAAGGACAGTTAGACAGGCCGGTACCTTATAGTGCATTGTTTACTATACAGTAATATACCGGGCATGTTTTGAAAACAATATGGCGCTGAACCTGAAAATCCATGAACATATTAGAAAAAAAAACACACACTTTACAAATCAACAACGTTCCCACTATATTTTTTGCGCCTTGCAAAGGCACCTTTTTTCCCCTATTTATTTTTAATATTGAGAAGGAAACAATGCGCCGAAAACGCAAATGTTGTTTTGTTTATTTTTTTCCTCCAGTTTTCGGAACTCCATCATTCAACAAACGATCGTAACATTCAGTTGCATTCTGTATTTTACGCTTGAATTTGGTAAGAAAAAAAATAGCGAGAAAAATTAACCAACACCCTTCCACTGTCTTCGATATGGCTTTGTGGTGGCCGTGACCTTTTCTCGCGCCCGTGTAAAATTTGCCTTTTCACCTAATCTTCCCATTTGCTGAAAAACATTATTTTTGCGATATATCCAAAGCACCTGTCCAATAGAAACGCATTGCTTTAGCACCAAACAATCAAAAGACGGAAATAATACTATATATATGCATAAAAAAAGAAAGAAAAATCCATGCTCAGGAACACTGTGAAATCTGACATCATGTGAAGCTACCCACCACAAAACAGGCTCATGATGTCTCTGCTGTCAATTTTAGGTGGGGGTGCGGAAGAATGGATGGGTGGGATGGCTGAGGAGTCGAATAAATCCGCTGGGAGGAGGGAGGGATTAATGCAATGATATTTAACATTCAAAATCCTTGTACACACATAGTGTATGTCCTCAAACAGCGGCCCATTCAAACTGTGGAGTTGGGAATACGATATTTTCACGTAGCAAGCTAACATGCTAAAAAGGAAAGGAGAATTTAGTTACCCCTAAAAAAAAAAAAAAAAATTCAATGTGACAGTGAGAGCACACCAGAGGCACGTGCAAAATACCTGCTGTAAACAAGTCAACTGTGGGCGTGGCTTGTGCTCGGGTGTCTGGCGTCGATGCGAAAAAGGCTACAAACACGGTCAAAATGCTCAAACGTAACAGCGGGCAAGTCGTGTACTGGAATCTTTACATTCATATGAAATGATTCAAGCAGTGGCGGGCGACTTTTACAATCAAAAGGGGCAGGTTAGACCACCAGAACACGAAGGCTGAAATTGGACATTTTCACTGTGTTGAAATATGAAAATCTTGCTTTGGCACCATCTTGTGGCAGCATAGTATCACACCACAACTTTGTCTAATAGAAAAAAAGTGTTTCGCTGCCATCTTGTGGCATCTACGAGAATTTAAGGGGACCTTTTGATTGATCACAATTGATCGCGTTTACTCTTTCTCCTATCCAGTTATTCGAGAAAATGTTTCAAAAAAACGAACAAATACCCAAATTTAGCTTGTGAATGTAAGTGAGTATTTGCCCAGACCGCCCGCCACTGGATTCGGGCAGCAAAATGCATTCGGAGAGCAAAGTTGCGCAAACACACATCCGACGTTTTACCGCTGAAAAGATCGGTCGGTTGGGCGTCAGGCGCTACGGGTGCCGAAACGCTCGACGTGGTGACCACGGTGCCGGATGCGGAGGTGAAGATGGAGGATGGGGATGTGGGGGCAGCCACGGAACTAAAACATGAATTCCCTGCACCAAAAAGGTCTAGACCTGAAGACGCTGTAGTGGCGGCGCTCCCGTCTGAGAGGGTGAAGGGATCTTGTGGGAAGTCGTGAGGGTGGCATGTGGAGGAAGTCATGTTAGAAAGTTCATGAAAAAAAGAGGTTTGCTGCGGTCATGAAAGTTGAGATGAAGGAATGAGAAATGCTGCATTCAAGAAAACTGGAAAGTTTGACATGCTAGGACTTAATCACAGTGCTAGCATGCAACACTCAACTTAGGTAACAAAATGACATGGGAACTCCGGCTTAACCTAATAGTTATATACTGGTGGTGTTCCACAAGCATCTATTCTAGGTCCACAATTTTTACTTTATAATCGATGGTGCGCCTCAAGGCTCAGTACAAGGGCCACTTTACATGTAGTGTATAGGCAGTGCTTGTTTGAACACTTCAAGCTAAAACTGATCTGACAACGGAGCTTTGGTCAAATATGTGTTTTCCCATTTCCATTGAATGCAGCAGAGAAACCCCCCACATGCTCCATGTTGTCAGATGTGAGCTGATGGTTAAAATTGTTAAAAGTCAGTTTTGCATAAACGACGACAACCTTTGCTTGACAAGCCACGGATACCTTCAAACCTAAAAAAAAGAATCTAATTCGGGACAGATGGAGCCACCTGCCTAAATCCTTTTTTTTTTTTTTTTTTTAAATACACGTGTGAGAGTGGGAAGTGCATCGTCTTCTGTTTCCGTGGCAACATGAAAAGCAAGGACGGCAGCCTTGTTTTATTGATCGGGCTCTTCTTTGTTCATCTTACCAACATATTAGGGATAAGTAACATAAAAAGGGAAACATGCTAATATCACATGACCAAACTCAGTGAGCAACGATTGGTTGTAACCTGGCTCCTGAGGCAACTGTGATGTCATTTTCAGGCGACAGCCAATGACAAAAATGGCTGCCCCCTGAGAAAAAACGGGTGGATTTTTTTTCTGCCTAATTCATATTCCACCAATCGGAATTCAACGTTTGAAAAAAAAAATGTAGGTTGACTCCTTTAAATCAACCAATTAATTGATAATCGAATTTTTGTTTTGCCAAGCGGCATCAGCTTTGAAAATTCCTCAACATAATGAGCGGTCACCCACCGGCTCCGGCGACCGGGGCGGCGGGCGTCGCGGCGGCTCCGCCCTCAGCTGCCGCGGCGGAGGCCTCGGCGGCGCCGGCGGCAGGCGTGGCGAAGGCATCTGATGTTCCCCCGCACAAAAACCCCGTCGGACGAGAAGTCGCCCAGAGAAGTGAGAAAACGGAAGAGAAAATGAGACTCGGAGGAAAGACGCTGCCCGTTCTGGCCTTCACACAAAGGTGGACAGACGGATGGGAGTACAGACGAGGAGGCGTTCTAACATTACTGCGTGAATTTTCACTCCGTGTTCGGAGACGCCACGGGTTTGATAGACAAACGGGCTTTTCTCAGGGAAAGGCGTGTCTATCAAATCAAAGTCTATGAAAAGCCGGCGGGGTGTTTATTCCGCGTTTTGGAAAGCGCATGGAATAAACGGCCAAATGGCTTTCCACAAGTGTCGAGAAGCTGATTGTGTCGGCCAGTTTGAACGTCAATGCTTTGCTTGATGATTTGGAAATAGAGTGGAACCTCCCCAAGTTGGCTCGGCCCGCCGTCCGGCCCCCGTCCCGCCTACCCGTGTCATTTCGGACCTTAGCGTGCTCCAGCTCACCATTTGTGTTGTCGCTTATGTCAAAATTGGTACAAATTGCTCCAAAAAAAACAATTCACATTTTTTTTTGCCCCTATGCGACCTGTATCCGATCTTTGAGTTGCTATGTCAACGACACAGAGACGATTTTTTTCCCCCAATGCGACCCAGGCCACTTGGCTATGTGTGCCTTAAACCGATCCATATCCCATCTCACCTAACAAATAAGCATGTCGCATGCGTCAAAGCAGGAAGCAGGGTGGAAAAAAAACAAAACAATAGTAGACGGAAACTACTCAACGTCATGGCCAAAGACCTCACCCTAAATTTCCTCGCCCTAAAATGGAACAGAGTAAAGAGAATTCTGGCTCCATACATACATTATATATATATATAAAATATATATATCCAGGATCCAGAGACAAATTACGTCCAACCTGGGTGGTTCCACTATATCGTCAAATTTTCTGTGGCTACATTTTAGATTACAGCCTGTGAATTTTAGTTCCTCAAAAAATACATTTTACTAGTTGAGGAATAATATTACTGCTTTGGTACTGTTGAGATTTTACTCACTACAAATGGCCCATTTTTTTTGTTTATTTTTTTAAGACACAGGACATTGGTTGAATTTTTTTTCCCATTTTTTTTTTTTTTTTTAAAATGCAAGCTCAAATCGAGGTACATTTGATCTTTGAAAGTGTTGCCATTCGAGTGAGATGAAAGAAACTTAATGAACTCAATTCCCCAATAGGGTTAAAAATACTGTAGCCCAATAGGTTATTTGTCCGAGCCTTTTTGGGTTAACGGGTTCAAAATAACCCAAAATGAGTCCACGTTAAAAAAGTCACCCTTACTGGGTTACTTTTAACCTACTGTCACCCCAGCGGTCTGAAGGGCCATAGTTGGAAACGCTAAACTGGGCTGTAATTTCAAAATGTCAGTCCGCAGACTCGGCGCATGCATCTCAGTGTGGCATCACATGATCAGGCGAGTTCTCGCGGGGGTCGAGCTTCGCAGCGAGGACGTGAGGTAGAGACCCCCCGCTCCCTGGAAGCCAGCCCACTAACCTCCTAACAGATCCACATTGGTGGCGCCAGGGGAGGTGGCGGCCGCTGCGCTAGTGGGAGGAGCTAGAGGGACTCCGGCGTCTGGCGCGGCGGCAGGGGAGGGGGCGGCGGCCTCCGCTGCCAGGGCGGGCTCGGCTAGCAAGGAATCGCCCATTTCTGAGGAAGGGGGTGGGGTGGGGGGGTGCCAAGGGGGAGCGGGGTAAGGGGAGGGGGTTCAGACCCCAAATAAAGCCAACCCAGAGTTGAAGTGGGAAGAAAATTTCAATGAAAGCCAATTCAAGCAAAATTAGTCCAAAAATCGCCCCCGTTGTAAAGCAAATCCGGACAATGGAGGATGTGGAGGGAGGGGGAGAGAGAGAGAGAGACAAGAACAAGACCACTGAGACTAAAAGAGATCTTCGAGGAGACAGACAAGGAAGTCGGCGAGACACATCGAGACTCCAACAGGATCCTGAACAAAACACTTTTGGAACACTTAGACTTGAACAGCTCCACACAGTTTTTCCCACAACTTGAAAAACAACAGAAATGATCACTCACCTGATCCGAGAAGGTCTGGGAAAAAAAAAAAAAAAAATATTAGCTACTTGATTTTCCACCATGCTTTCAATTGAGTCTTCTTTTTTTGTGTCCTGCTCTTACCTCCCCAGGACGTGGGGCCGGCGGATGCTGCAGGGGGTCCAGAAGAGGACAGAGGATCCAAGTCCAACAAGGAACTGGATTCAAGGTAGAAAACAAAAAAAACACCTGACGTGTTGCTTCTCGAAAAGATGCACCAGTTGTTTGGTTTATAATAGCCGCAACATTTTCCGTTAGCTCATCTATGGCATTTCGCCTTACGTATCAGCATCAAGCTCCGGAACTTTCATGAAAGAAAACGATACAGTTTGTTCATGTTTAGATATACATTATTATGGTAAATATCAATTGGGAGTGACAAAGATTACTGAAGCAAGCACGCTCGGCCTCTTATTCAGAAAATTGCAGAAATTAACCCTTACAGTAAACAATGGTTGACTCATCTGTATTTTTAAATAAACTGTATTATTGTTCATTATAGTTACAAAATGTGTTAGCGAGGATTTATATCATGAGAAGACCCCACAATGATATCGGTCTGATGTCATTAAAAAAATTTAAAAAATATGAATACGCTGTACATTCAAAAGTTAATTTAATGAATGTTAAAAAAAAATCCGAACCACTGGAGAAAACTTGAATTTTAAATATCAAAAAGCATCATTTATTGTCTGAAGATTTAAAATTGCTGTAACATCGATAAAAAACTTCTGTCGGCCCGCGAATGACATTTTTCCCTTAAGGACTCAAGGACTTTCGTTTAGGAAAATTATATCATTTGGTTGAACATTTCTGTGCGTAAAATATACAGCGATTAACATAATTATGATGTGTTTAATGGTCAACATCAACATCCGTTTTATATTTTTTTAAGTTAAACATACAGGACCCTTATTGTAGACTGTATTTTTCATTGATAGTTAAAAAATGTGATGTATATCATGAAAAGATCCCACGCTAATCAGTCTGATATCATCCAAAAAAAAAAAAAATCAGGATCCTGAAATTTTGGAATTGCGGTAACATCTCTACTAATTTCTGTAGGAAACGCCGTGATTTGGTTAGACATTTTTTTTGTTTAAATACACAGCGCTTAATTCTTTTTCATGTGACAAGTTTTATGGTCAAGAAAAAAGAAAAAAAAACATATGTACTCTTCTGCTGGTTCGGGTGCCGGCGGCGCGGCGGCTGCGCTTTCCCCGGGCGGGGGCTGCAGCGCGGGGACGGCGTTTGACGATTTGGCCGGAGTGGAAGTCGGTGACACGTTGTTGGTAGGAGAACCCTGCGGGGCACACCACACCGCCGCCCTTGTGGTCACTCATGGTAACCAAGCAAATGTAAAAATCTTTTTTTTTTTTCTTCAAAAACGTGCAGCTCACCTTAGTCGGAGACCTAAAAAATGAAGGGAAAATTGTTATTGTTGATTTTAATTTGAGAAATGTATATGAATCAAGAAGAAATGAGATGAATACAAGAAAAAAACTGGAATCATATGAAGGGTTCATCCCCAAAACAAAATTTGCCAATGAAAATGTTAATAATCCATTTTTATAGAACGTGATTAAACTGGGGATAAACTTCATATTATGCAGCCTGGTCTCATATGAATTTCATAGGATTTTCATGTGCAATAATTGCAAAAACAATCATCGCCACAATTATTCAACCCCTTTTGATAATGTTGGATTTTGTTTTTATTTTTTGATTTAACAATTCTGGAAATGCAGAGTTCAAACTCTCATACGATTCTTCACTAAATCCAATGGAGACCACATTGCATTCTGATTCATATTGCAGCTGCGCCGTGTCAACGCACTCTTAGCTAGCATGTGCGTCTTGTGGACTCCACACATGTTTTCAAATCAACACACACGTATCGGATGGGCTAAGGGGTACGACACTCCATCTATTCCCAGGGGATCACCTTCTTGGTGCCCATGTGAATAGTGTGTCAGTTGACCTACTGTAGCTTGAATGTTGTTAAAAAGAAAATGAAAAAAATCATTCAAAAAGGTTGCTGGGCCCCAAAGCCAACACAGATTGCTTATGCTCACCCTTCACTGGTGATCCCAAATGAATGAAAAGAAGGATAAAAAAAAGAGCAAGGGTTAAAGGAAATGATAGAAATACATCACCGGCCTAACAATAACCAATCAAGCTCAACTGTCATTGGCTAATTATTGCCTCATATGCCGCATATATATATATATATATATATATATATATATAAGATAATTCCAACATTAAAGCTAAGAAAACCGATATTAGCACTTTCACTCGCATATATGGCTGTGAACGAAGGTATTTTCTGCCAACCAAGTAAAAAAGTCATCTTTTTCGTCTATAGCCGTCAATGGCAGCGAAAGAGATTGTGAATGACTGACCCCTTCTTGCCGCCCTTTACGTCCTCCAGGCCATTCATATGTGTTTCCAGAGACTCCAGGATACTGCTGGGGGCCTGACACGCAAAGGAAACAAATCAACAGTTTGTGAGTTTTTTTACACATTTTCATTTCGAAGCAGAATTTGATTGGACGAGACAAAAACCTCCACACACACTACTGAAAACAAAAGCTGCCAAATGGACGCCAATGAAACCAGAAATATTCGACTTCCGCTCAAATCAAAAGTTTTGAAAGCGCCGTTTGGCGACAATTGACGCAGGCGCTTTAGGCCCAGCATGCCGACACTCCATCCTGCGAGCAGGCACTCGGCCGTCGCTACGGTTACCGGCTCCCCCTCCGGAGGTTTAAACGGACAGTCGTCGTCGTCCGAGTCCGCCAGGTCCACCACCACGCCAGGGTGGAGGCACTGGGTGCGGGTGGGGTCAAGGGGGCGGGTGAGACGCGGCGTGTTTGTACGTGCGTGCGGTTCTCGGAGACTTACGTAGTTGATGTCGGGGATGTCGTTTTTGTCAACTCCGACGGTCT
Source organism: Hippichthys cyanospilos (assembly GCF_059441005.1). Taxonomy (NCBI): domain Eukaryota; kingdom Metazoa; phylum Chordata; class Actinopteri; order Syngnathiformes; family Syngnathidae; genus Hippichthys; species Hippichthys cyanospilos. The sequence continues at coordinate 2,337,143 of NC_142388.1, read as the reverse complement.
GCGGAGAGAAATCAAGTTATGCTCGGAAACATTCGCTCATTGCTGAAAGTGACCCAATAAGTAGGCAATTCTTTGCAGATGATAAAGAATACATGCCTGCAAGTTTTGGTATTTTGTCTGTGTACATGTGCCGCTGCACCGTTTGTGGTCAAATAGCTCGTCTACGGCGCGTTAGCTTAGCAAGTACCTCGGCCAGCTTCATGAACTCCCCGATCTTCGTCACCCGAGTCAGGAACCTCTTGTAGATCTCCAACGCTTCCTTACAGTCGCTCTTTTTCATCTTGAAATATTTCTCTGCAGAAGGAGTCATCGCAAAATACATTTGAAAAAAAGCATTTTTACTGAATGTTACGTTTTTACGCGTGTTAAATATGTATAAATAAATAATAATTTCTGTTGTGTTTAACTGAAAAGTCTACAATTGCTTTATTGTTAATTTATTTTTACTCTTTTAACATCTATTTTATGGAATATTTTATTGATTTATTCTAAGAACTAAAAGATATTGTATTATTGTTTATATATTTTACAAATTTTACAAAGGATTTTCGCTCATGATAAAATAATTTTGCTTTTGAAATTTTATCATGAAATTTATATATCAAATACCTGAAAATAAATAATAATTAGCATTGTATTTAAATGAAAGTCTTTATTGTTAGTCTTTATTGTCCGTAGTCGATTATTTGCTTGATTTATTTGAAAACAAAAAAACTATTATTTGATAATCAATTGATTTTTTTAATTGTATAATAGTTTGTATTTAAATGATGATTAGTTGTATGTAATAAAAGTATTTTGCGATCCTAAATTGATTTTTTTTTTAATTCCGCATTAGATATTTTACTGAATAAACACTATGAAACTGAATAATTTCCTTTGTATACATTTTACATTTATCTTTAAGAAATAATAATTTATAACAGGATTAAATAAATGTTAAAAAATGAAACCTCTGTGAGCGCTACTGTTTTGGTTAGCAAGTGGGTTTCCCAACCGACCTAGCATGTTGATGATGCCGTCATTGTAGGAGGCAAAGAGCTTGACCAAGTCCTTGAAGAGCAGCAGGAAAGCCGCGTTGATGATGCCGTTGTTGAGCTCCTTGGGATGAACCTGCCGGCAAACGGGTCAAGCGCAAATATTCCGGCGGGCCGCCAAAGAAGCGGCGGCGACTCACGTCGAACTCCAGGAGCGTGTCGATCTGAGTCTGCAGGACGGGCATGCCCTTCAGGAGCTTCTCCGTCGTCATGGTCCTCATCACGCCCTCGGCCCTGCTCGGCAGAGAATGGGGTGAGCTCGCGCCGCGGCCGTCCGCTCGCCCCCGTCCGCTCGCCGCCGTCCGCGTACCCCTTCTTGACCCGGGTGAAGTCGAAAGCCATCTGGCGGTAGGCGAAGGCTTTCTCGTTCAGGTAGCGGCCGTAGCGTCTGATGAACGTCGACATGTCGTAGCCTTGCAAAGAAAGCAACGCAAGCTAACAGCGGGGTCTTTGGAGCTTATAAAGCATACGCTGCAGAGAGTCACGTGTTCGGAGGAAATCAACAAAGAAAAGTAGTACTGCCGTTGATTGTTCGCCGAGCGTTTCGGTGTTAGTGACTTTTGGGGGGCGGAGCTAAAGCAAGTAGGGTTTGCGTTTAGGCTTTTGGCTTCGGCAAAGTGCAGGTAAGCGCATGCACAAAAAGAGAAAAATGAAAATATTGAATTTGAGTTTAGCTTTCAATCGCCTCTTGTGAGAAAAGCCGCAATGTCCTGGTGTGAGATTTTATGATATATTGTGTATAACGCTCTCTAAATCACTCTCTTTCTCACCCTAACTCGCTCACTCTCGCTCTTTCTCGCCTCACACTCTCCCTCCCTGTCTGTCTATGTTTATATTGCTCTCTATCTCCCTTGCTCTCTCTTTCTCATTCTCTCTCTGGTTTTATTTCACGCTTTGTCACTCTCTCGCATCCTCTCCCTTCCTGTTTGTCCATATTTATTTCACTCTCTCTCTCTCTCTCTCTCTCGTTCTCTCTCTCCCTCTCTCACACAAACCTTCTCTTCTGGCTTTATTTCCCACTTTATGTCACTCTCGATACCTCAATTTCAACTGCTCACTCTCACTCACTCTCTTTTTTTCACTCACTCTTTGGCAATCTTTTATATACCTGCTATCTCACTCTTTCTCACTCGAGCTATGTTTCACTCTGTCTCACTCTCATATATCTCAATTTTTCACTCTATCACACTCTCTCCAATGCTTACTCTTTCATTCTTACTTGCTCTCTCAATGTCTTGGTCACGCTACCTCACTCTCACTTTTTCTTCTTCTCATACTGTATTCCACTCTCAATCACGCTCTCACTCAAGTGTTCTCCCTGTTGCTCTCTCAGTGCCGCTTACTCAATCTGTTTCACGCAATCTTCCTCTCTCTGTTTCTTTGTCTTTCTCTCCTTCTGGGTCTGGACCATATCCCCCACAATAAAGGAGTTTTCATATTCGCTCAGACTATTTCGTTTTACCATGAGAGCCAGTTTTGTCAATGAAGTTGCTGAGGTTGAACAGCGAAGTCCTGGAGGCCAAGTACTGGATGAACCTCTGCGAAGGATACGAAATTGTTTAGAAAGAAGCAAAGGGATCCAAACGCTACGGCAGCAGATTGGACGTACCTCGTTCCCATGCACGCACATGTGGTGGGTGGTGACGAGGGCCTTGAAGACCACCACCCAGCTGGCGTTGGTGGCCCGCTCGAAAAGCGTGTCGGCCATCTGGGGGATGTTCACGTTGGTGGTGTTTGTGGCCGACACCAGGTCTGCAAAGGCAAAATGTTTTGTTTTTAAACGTGCGTTTAAGTCTAGACATTCAATTCCAGGTACTTAAATGCACATTTATTTTCTCAGTGTTTGGCTTTAGGAGGGTCTGAAAATGGCGGGCTACTAAATCATTTATGCACGCAAGTAATCAATCATTTTAGTACCTTAAGTACTGATGTTATCCATTTCTTTAGTACCTCAAGTAATCATTTACTTTAGTACTTAATTACCTGCAAAAACAAGTACTGTTGCACTTAATTACCCAAAGTAATTGGCTACTTCAGTACTTAAGTATCTAATGTAATTGATTATTTTAGTACAGTACTTAAGTCACCTAAAGTAATTAATTAAGTACTTAATTTATTGTGTACCAGCTATTTTAGAGCCTCCTTTAGCCAAGCAAATGAATGAAATTTAAAGAAATGGAAATAAGTACCTGGATTGAATGTCTGGTCTTTTAAAAAAAAATACAAATAATATAAGTCTTTGGGATTGAATGAGTTAAAAGTCGCTCATTAGATCACAACAAGTGTACCTAACGTTACGTCCTGCGATTACATAATGAGAGTGTCTCAAAGGCTGTGACATTGACATTGGGGAAAGAAAGGAGCGTCGAGTATTGGCAGGCGGCTTCATTAATGGAAGCAGACGAAGGCCGTTATGCCGAGCAGGCCTTGGCCCCACCTAAAATAGATTCGCCCGCTCAATTGCAGACAAGCAGCGCACTCTTAAAAACCCAGAGGCCAACCAGCCCGTCGCCCATATATGGCCCGCTCAAGCCAGTGAGATTTCCTGCATTCATTTGATCTTTTTTTAAACATAATTTGGTTGTTGAAAATGTATTCCAAAATTCGATTCTAATGACATGATGTAAATATCTGGTTAAATGGTTACTTTTAATTTATTATTCAAATAAATAATGTTAAAACATTAAACAGACATAGAATAAAAAATATTTATGTTCTCTTGGACCAGCCTGACTCATTTGTGTTGATTCTTGTGGACATTTGTTTCTGGTCTACAGCTTTGGACACGTTGACCCTAATAAGTCCTAGGTGTCCTCAGTGGTGGACATCCTGACCTTTCCAGTGATGTCTTGTGTTTGGGTGGGATGCACTTCCTTCTTCTGTCTCGTTGAGACAAAATGGACACAACAGTGGACACAAACGAAAAGGCTGCTTCTCCAGAGTATACCCCCATATTCATACATAAAAATAAATACACTGTATACGTTATAACTGTATTTTTAATAGATTTTTTTTGCAGTAGATTTTTTAAAGGCATATTTCAAGAATGATGGTGGATTCTTTTTTTTTTTTTTTTTTTTTTAATACCTAGTCCCAGTTATTAGAAAACAGTCAGACTTTGCCTAAGTCTGGTCTGGACCCACCAGGGGGGGGGGTGATCACAAAGGTCTTGGGGTGCATCTGTTAAGAGATTATTCCTAATCACTAGTCCGTCTTTGTTTTTCATCATCTCAATTCCTCCTCACTTGGAACACACATGTCACTTTTAGCATATTTCGTTTTATTTTTTGCTATTGCTGTTGGCATCCTATCCATGCAACATGGCCGACACTTGCTGCCTGTAGTCTCTTCGAGCGCAAGCAATGGCTGCTTATGTAATATCATAATAAGTGTTCATTCAACACTATCCGCAAGCAGCTGCACCACTTGCTCGCTCTTAAAGCGCCAGTCACCGTAAATGATCATTATTTTCATTGTATTAAGATATCTTCACCTGTAGTAAACAAACATGGATGACAAACATGCTAACGAGGATTGGCTGAGCTATATTAAGAGTCTTACGCTAATCCACAGGCTGGAAGAATGAACTGAGGGCTTTCATGTCAGACGGTCCATCTTAAATAAATAAATAAATGTGTGTATATATATATATATATATATATATATATATATATATATATATATATATATATATATATTATTTATTTTCTCCCTTTATTTAACCCAAAAATTGGCTGTCAAGTTAGGAAAATTGGAGGAAAAAAACTAAATAAATAAATAAATAAATAAATAAATAAAAATCCTTCCTTGCATGCACTCAGTTTGCTAGCTAACTGCACTGTGCAGTTGCGCTACGTTAAGCTGAATTCATGAAAACAGTTGAATGGGATAAACACAAGTCAGAAATAATCCGCGAAAGAAACAAGCCTCTAAGTCCATTTTACGAGGTCTCTTAAAAATGACATTAAAATCATCACTGTGCGTGTGTTGTCATGGCAACACGTGCCCCTGCAGTGTTCTTATTAGCAAGATAGCATCAACCCCAGTCAGTGCGCACAAGGGACGGTCGGAAATTGTCTGCTCAACAGTCAGTCTCCCGGCACACCACCAAACAAAAAATAATACTACCGTATTATTTACCCTAACGGTTTGACATGTCGGCTACGCGGACTGACCGCAAAGCTGCAGTTGCCTTTTGTATTTAGCGTGGTGTATTTTTAACTTGGCCACAGGTTCATTTTCCGCCTCAGGTGTGGAGTCAGCTGACCTTGCGCGGCCCGCCGGTGTCCCTTTGACTAGACAACAATTTACAGCACGCTCAGCCGCTTCCACGGGCTTTTGCTTTTGGTACGTTTATAGGCTTTCCCTGCCATCTCTTACTCAGCATCCTTTGTTCCTTCCTTCCTCTCTTCTTTTTAGTCATGTGTACTTTCAGCTCTCCTTCGCTTCAACCAACTTTTCCCCCTGCCTCCTTCTTCCTTCCTTTAATTCTTCCTTCTTTCCTTCCTCCCTCACTAACCTCCCCCCCACGTTTGACTTTATTTATTCCTCCCTTTTCTCCCTTCTTTCTATCCTTCCCACTCTCCTTCCTACCTCCCATTTCCTTCTTTCCTTCCTTTCTTCCTCCCTCCCTCAGTTATTTCCCTCCTTTTCTCACTTGCTTCCTTCCTTTCTTTTCTTCCTTTATGCCTTCCTCACTCCCATCATTCATTACTTTCATCTTTCCTTCCCTTCTTTTCTCTCCTTCCTCTCTCCCTCCCTTAGTTATTTCCATCCTTTCCTCCTTACTTTCTTCCTTCCACCCTCCCTTCTTTCCATCCTTTCATCCTTCCTCCCTCCTTTATTTTCTTCCTTCCTTATTTTTCTTCATCCTTCCATCCTTTCTTTCCTCTCACTCCCTTGGTTATTTCCATCCTTTCTACTTTCTTTCCTTCATTCCTTTCTGCCTCCCTCTCCTCCCTCCTTCCTTCACTTTTTCCTCCTCCCTTCCTCCCTCCCATCTTTCCTTCGTTCTTTTTTCTTGCTCCCTTGGTCCTTTCCCACCTTCCTCCTTTCATTCCTTTCTTCCCTGTCTTTTTTTCTTCCTCCCTTACACCCTTCTTTACTTCCTTCCTTTCTTCTTTCTTTCCCTTATCCCTTCCTTCCTTTCGGTTATTTCCCATCTCTTTTCCTACCTTCCTGTCTTCTTTCTTTCCTTTCTTCCTCCCTTCTTCCTTTTTCTTTCCTCCCTCTTCCTTTCATCTTTCTTTCTTCCTCCCCTCCCTCACTTCCTTCTTTCCTTCCCTCCCTCCCTCACTCCCTTCCTTCCTTACTCCCACCTCCTTCCTTGCCTTCTTTCCTTCTAGAAATACTCGAGCTGATCTTATTTCTGCATTCCTAAAAACACGGATGAGCAGAACGCACGTTTCAGCAATATATGGGTTCGAAACATCCTCCTGCCGGCATACAAAATACACGCTGGCCCACTTTGCGCTGCAGTCTGGCGTGCAAATACACACAACACAGTCTTGAATGAGAATTTGCATTGAGCTACATCTAATTGATCCCATAAGAGTCGTTGAGTGTGTAAATGAGGTTTCGAGGCGAACGCGAGCATAAACCAGCAACGTTACATGAGGATGAGGGTGATGAAGATACAGACTGAAGTTTCCCATTTTTAGGTTCACTTTGAAGACGAGGCCAGAAAAGCAATCTAACATTGTCGCCTTTTGCAGTGTAAATAATGCAGGGCAGTCATTGGCTGATGGGTGAATTATTCACAAGGGGAGCGGATCACAATGGAAGACGCCAAAGGCACAAGTGGCAGTAAAGATCACAGCAGGAAAAAAAAACAAAACAAAACAAAAACCACGTCTGTATTTATCTCCAAGCACTCTGATCCAAATTTCATAACGTATATCTATACAAAAATATTGAGGAAAAAGTTTTAAAAAACTGATTGTGGTTGCACAAGTGTGCATATTCCAATATGACTGGAAATGCGGTCATGTTCAAAATTGACCAGTCATACTCAAAGTCACATAAAAATTTATCCGGTTAAACCCAAATCAATTTCAAATGTTCGAGTTGGCTATGAGAACTACTATAGAAATAAAACGTAATTACTTAGTTTAATAAAACCAGATTGTTTCTTTGCAATCTCTTTTATTATGCTTTATAATATATCCATTGTTTTGGATATATATTGGAGCTGGAATCAAATAATGTCATTTCAATTTATTGCAAAATAATAAAATAGATCCACACCATCAAAATGGGTTATGATCTTAGCCTTGCAACAAATTAAAACCATAAATCAGTGAATGACTGGACTGAATTCTGGATATTGTAGTAATGCTAGATGCTAAATGCTAACCTGCCCGCACGCATGCAAAACTGAAGCTTTTTTTTATGACAATGATATGGCAACTGTTTAAGATAGGGTTGCTCTATATAGCCCCGACTATTATGCTTACTAAATCGCCCATAGTGGTTCATGCAGCAAAAAGGGCCCGCCTAGCTGAACGAAAAAAAGGGTTTGCAATACTTGTACTCACACTCCAGGTGCTTCTTCTTGGGCGCCATCACTTCGTGCGTGGTGGCCTTGCACACGGCCCTTGCCATGTCCGAACCCGTCAGCTGGTACTGGGCCGCAGCGATGCGGTCCGTTAGCGTCTGACCCGACATTTGGAGCCCCTTCTCTCTCAAATGCTTAAGAAAAAAATCGATCTATCTATCACCAGCAAGCGGGCCCGTGACCTTCTCCCTGTAAAAGTGAGAAAAAAAATGTCACGTCAAAAATGAGAATTTCATGGGGATATAAAAGAGCTTTTGTGGGGGTCACACTTACGTGGACGAGCGCTTTTCAGCACCGTGGACAGCTCAGGATCCCACTCGATTACGTAACAAGCCACTCTTTTCCTCCCCTGGTATCGAATCGTTCCAAAAAAATCACACGCGCAATCTCCCTTTGGTGGTCTTAAATCAACGCCCCATAGATGCGTTCGTTATCCGGTCCGGATTATTCCATCCAATCGTCCAAAATGCGCGGCGCTTTTCTGCGGCATCGAATGCGCAAAACGTGTGCGCAAAAAAAAAAATGGAGGTGGAGAGGGAGGAGCAAAGAAGCCGCGACGGAAATCCCTATTCTCCTTCACTCACGCTATTTTTTTCTCTATCAGAATGGGCCATCTAACGGTCCTCCCCCCTCCAGAGGGTATTTGGATACGGGTGGGTGACACACAAAGACCAGCCCACGTCTCTTAAAGGGGAGTCCACATGAGAGTGGACACAAGCCAACAGGCGTCACGCCTTGTGCTGTGAAAGCTCACCAAATGATCGCGGCGCGGGCACTGCGCGACAGGCCGAACCTCAGTATCAGATTGCAAAGAAACTACTGATATGAGATACGACAATAAAGTATCATTTAAGTTTGCGCATGTAGTGCTTTGGCGCAGTGCAGTAAAGTACGCAAATCACGTTTTCATTCGCCATAAACGACTTCTGGACAGTATTTGTATTAATATTATTGTGTCATTATTATTATTTCATCAAATATTTGTTCATGTTTTATTTGAGAAATTTATTTTTTTGTAGAAGAGCGTTTCACGTCGCCAAATGTCATGACGGCAGCCGGAATTGGCCAGCCATCGTCACGTGACTTATGCTGGCCAAACCTCCCCCTCAATCGAAAACGTCTTTTTATTCTTGCCTTTCCTCATTATATGTCTCCCCTCTGCAAACACACCTAGGTGATTGAAATGCTGTTTTTCGTCGTGGTTCAAAAATTATTACAACTCTAGGCTAAAAGCCGAAAGCCGCGCCTAGCGTTATGACGTACCCGGAAGTATAGCCACGTCGCAAAAACCAAACCTTGACTAGTGAAGCGGGTTCTTTCTACACACGAGAAAGCTGCAAATAAACAACAGTAAGGAAATCTGACAGAACTCTTCATTTAATATTAGTTTGCGGGTTCTTGGGTGTTTAGTAATAAACGGCAATTTAATTGAAATCGGAAATCTCAGAGCGTTGGGCGTATCACTTAAGGAGTGTATAGAGTTTGAACTTTGCCTTGTACTTTGACGGTTCTCGTTTCTGTCAGTGTTGATATTAAATCATACTTGAACTGTAACCCTGTTATTTTATTACGAATAAAACCGTCTTTAAACAACCCTTTCTTTAGCCCACCTCTAATTCAGAACAAACTACTGTTCTTATGCTTCGAAATTTATTCCACTTTAATTTAAAAAAACTTTTGGTCCCAAACTCAATGCTGGTTGATTGATGTTTTGTTTATGATTTTATTTCTTTTTCCCCCCAGCGATGGCCTGCTTAAAAGAAGTGTCAAAACTGTCCGAGGTGCACCCCAAACCTCCAGGCTTGGTCTTGCAGTACGGCACAGCTGGTTTCAGGACCAACGCCAGCCATCTGGACCACGTGATGTTCCGAATGGGCCTGCTGGCCACGCTGCGTTCCAGACAAACCAAAGCCGCCATCGGAGTCATGGTCACCGCCTCCCACAACCCTGAGGTGCTTTCCGACCCGTCCCGTTCCTAGTTGACACCCTTCTCCTTCTTAACTTTTCACTTGTCTCGCAGGAGGACAACGGAGTGAAGCTGATTGACCCCATGGGTGAGATGGTGGCGCTCTCTTGGGAGGACTACGCCACCCGGCTGGCCAACGCCGAGCAGAAGGACTTGCTTTCAGTGCTGGAGGACATCATGGAGAAAGAAGACATCGACAAGAGCCAGGCAGCCTTAGTGTTTGTGGGCAAAGACACCAGGTGCGGTTGGAATTGCTGATAATCTGGTTTTATGGTCATTTTCAATATCCTAGTGAGTCCCATCTTATTCATTTTTGTCCACTGTTGTGTCCAAATTGTCTCAGCAGGACAAGGAAACTAATTGTATTCCACTCTAACACATGACACATTATCAGAAAGGCCAGGATGTCCTCTAATATGTACACTAACACTTGGTAGGGCAGCTTGAATTAGTGAAAATATATAAACCATAAACAAATGTCCATTACAAAGGACACAAAGGAATAGGCTGTGACATGAAAATAAAGGCATGTTTTAACAATATTAATACATTCTAAGCCACGTTCAAGTGTAATTTTCAAGTTTCAAATAAATAAAGTTTTTAGGCCCAATGAAATCGACAAACCCTAGACACGTGTGTGATATGAGATGCCAGAAAATGCAAAAAATTGAATAAAACAAAGGCACTTAGGGAGTTTATTCCATTTTGGCATGCAAAACCCATTATGTATAAAGTTACCCAAAAAAAAACAAATAAAAGGAGTGCAGTTCTGTTATTATAGATCAGATTTGTATTTATACCCACATTTTTTTTCTATTGCAGGTTTCCATCTCAATTTATCTTGCAACTTTTCTTTCTTTTAAATCAGACCAGCCAAACAAGAGCTTTTTTTAAGTTAAAAAAAAAAAAAAACACCTAGTACATGGATCTTGATCTATCGCAGGTTTACCTCACATTTTTTCGTGCTATTCTACCTTTTAAGTCGGACCAGACAAAAAAAAAATAGCGATCTTATGTGTTTCCTACCGCGAGTATTTTTGGGAACATAAGCTCCGCGCTAAGTGAGATAACACTGTCAAATACACCAGGCCAATCCAAAATCTCAAATTGTTATTTGCAGGAAATTACAAATATACGTCTATGCGCTTATATTGTCTCTCTACCTGTTTTGCTACACCATTTATGTTCATATACCCCATTGCTTGAATGGTTATGACTGCACAAATATTAGACTATCAATACTAAAGCATTGTATATCTAGTATAAGTGTTAGCGTTAAGATAAACATTCAAAGCGATCTCTTTATTTGATGTTTAGCTTGAGAGTAACATTGAGCTGCACAAACGTCCACAGGAGTAGCAGTGCCAGCCTGTCTCAAGCAGTATTGGACGGTGTGTCCTCATTGGGCGGACGCAGTAAAGGTCGGCGTCACTCACCCGTAAAGTCCAGTGTCCATATAGCTTGAGTCAAGATCTGACCTATTCCTGTGCCTGTGTCCAATAAGACTACGGCTTGGTGACCACGCCGCAGCTGCACTACGTGGTTTGCTGTCACAACACGCAAGGACGCTACGGCGAGGCCACGGTGGAAGGATATTACAAGAAGCTCTGCCAGGCCTTCATCGAGCTCACTAAAAATGTAAGACTAGTATTTTGCGCTCTGTTACTCGAGTAGAAGTAGAGTAATTGTGTGTCTGCACACGTAGACGCCAAACCGCACGGACGACCAGAAGCACCTGACGGTGGACGGCGCCAACGGCATCGGCGCGCTCAAGTTGCGCGAGATGGAGCGCCACCTGAAGAGAGAGTTGCAGATTTTTCTCTTCAACGAAGGCCACGGGAAACTCAACCACCAGTGCGGGGCCGATTTTGTCAAAGTGCAGCAGAAGCCGCCCGCAGGTGCCATTTAGTCATGTCCTCCCTAAATTACATGACTCGTTTTGAATGCGTTTGTCTGATTGAAATGGGTTTTAACTGGAAACATTTCCCAATTTCTCCATTTAAAACAAATTATGAGAAGCAACTTAGTGTCTTTTGTTTTGTATGTTAGGCGTCAAGGTCCAAAACGGCGAGCGCTGCTGTTCATTTGACGGCGACGCCGACCGCATCGTTTACTACTACACCGACTGTGATGGCCGCTTCCACCTGCTGGATGGGGACAAGATAGCCACCCTCATCAGCACCTTCCTCAAAGAGCTGCTCACGCAGGTGTCAACCTCAAGTGTCCACTTTTGGATCATAGAATAAATAACTTCATTATTAATACATATTTCTTTACAAAAAAAAAACAATATAAAGTGCCAGACCTGTTCTGAAAAAATAACTAAATATTTGTCCAAAAATACTAAACATAAAGAGTCCTGTTTTGGGATCATAGTAGAGATCTGTTAACAAAAATAAATCATTAACTTGACAGGTAACGAGGGGTGGCACATGACAAGTTGCATCAAACCATTCTAGTATGGGGGACAATCTGGGTTTTGAAAATGATAAAATTGAATAACCCGCTGAACATTAAATTTGTTTTATTAACTTGTCTTTTCCCGAAACAATGAATTGACAATTATTTTTCAATTTTTTTTGCATGTTTATTTGTTCTTTTTATTTAAAATCTCAAGTACCCCTTGAAGTTCCTTCAAGTACCCCCAATTGAGAACCATATAGGTATTGAGAACCATATTAGGTACTAAAGTACCAGTAATTCATCTATAAAGTAATTGATTAGTTTCATGAATTAAGTACTAAAATAACTGATTACTTTGAACTTACCTGGCATGTTCTCAGGTAGTCAATTACTTTAGGTACTAAAAGTACTAGTAGTTGAACTACAAAATGTACTAAAGTAACATTATAGTAACATTATACTTATAGTGTCTGTATTATAGATAATGCATAACTAATTGCGTTATTGATTTTTTTACTGTGTTGAATAGGTATACGCTTATTATGCAGACTGACTATTGTCCTTTTTTTAAGGCCGGCTTAAATTTGAAAATAGCAGTGGTGCAAACGGCATATGCTAACGGCAGCTCCACACGCTACCTGGAGGACACCATGAAGGTCAGCACTTTTGTTGCTAGCTTCACACAAGTGAAAGGCTAACAGGCTTTTTTTGTGTTCATTTCAGGTGATAGTGAGGTGCACAAAGACGGGAGTGAAGCACCTCCATCATGCCGCGCAGGAGTTTGACACCAGCGTTTACTTTGAGGCCAACGGTCATGGAACAGTAAGTACATTTACCTCACATTTCACTATGTTGCTAACCAGATCAATAGCACTTAGCAATGTTTTTAAAACCTATATTTAATCTTTTGTTGAGTAAAAAAAAGTCTTGTAGAAAGTGCCTGTTGTTGGCCTCCTAACATACTTTTGGCTAAATCACAACTTTTCTTAGATTAAGATTGTAGGTGTGCACAATTTTAATCACAAAATAAACACAATTCGGAATCTGTCCTTTTGCGGTTTGAATCGTGCGCTCTCACGTCTTCAGGTATTTTCAGAGCTGTGTTGTCACAGAGGTGAATAGGGCTTTCCCAAATGTTTCATTGTGTTAGCACCCTCTGCTGGTGAAGTTTTGAGGCAGGGTTTTTCAGAGCACGTGTGCCCAAATGTACTCCTCCTTGACTTAAAAAATGTTTCTCAGCACTGAGTATTCCGGGAGCGCGTAGAAATCTCATGTGAAGCCTGCTTTTGATCCCTTACTTTTAAACGTTAAACTCAGCAGCAATTTCATTGTTCAGGTGTTGTTCAGCCGTGCAGCCGAGGAGAAGATCAGGCAACTGGCTGAGGACGTCAACGTGGACGACACCAGGAAGAGGGCGGCCATTTTACTGCAGCACACAATCAACGTCACCAACCAGGTACAGTACTACCACAATAATACCGATAATACCGACCGAGTCAACGTACAGTAAATAACTTCTCGTTTGCTTTTCCTGCTTTAGACTGTAGGCGACGCCATTTCTGACATGCTGCTGATCGAGGCGGTGCTGGCCTTGAAGGGGATGACGGTGCAGCAGTGGGACGCCATCTATACCGACCTGCCCAATAGGCAGCTCAAAGTCAAGGTAAGGCAAATACGATAAATAGGTAGATTTAGATGTACATACTGTATATAGATATATACAGTAGATAGATATATCTATGGATAGATGGATCTATAGATAAGTCAGTCAGTCCAGTGATACAACGGCATGGTGCGCGTTGCAGGTTTCGGACCGCCGGGTGATCGACACAACCGACGCCGAGAGACGCGCAGTGAGCCCGGCGGGTCTGCAGGACGCCATCGAGGCCTCGGTGGCGAAGTATCGACACGCTCGCTCCTTCGTGAGGCCGTCCGGCACCGAGGACGTGGTCCGAGTTTACGCTGAGGCGGACACTCAGGTGATGATGGCTTTAGCTTGTATGCAATTTGTGGATGCCGCTTATACCCCGTGTGTGTGTGTGTGTGTGTGTGTGTGTGTGTGTGTGTGTGTGTGTGCGCTTGTTTTTTTTTTTTAGGAGAGCGCTGACCGCTTGGCGCACGAAGTGAGCCTTGCAGTGTATCGCCTCGCTGGCGGGGTGGGAGATGAACCAAAACTTTTGCACTAGAACAGCAACAACTCTCTCTGGGTAAAATGCAGTTGCGAATTGACACTTGAAAATGTGATATTTGACTTTACTGAAATGATACTGAAATGATACGATGACATAAAATAAATCAATAATAAACAGTAAGTACCGGTACCATAAAACTAATGATGGTAAAATGAAGCCTCATGAATCACTTGCTATATTTTTTGAAAGCACCCTTGCTTTGGAAATGGAATACATTTCCACTTTCATCTTTAAAAAAGGAGCACGGTCTACAGGAGTTAAGAATCATCACAAGTGGTTCATGAGGCTTCATTTTCCCATCACAACAGAAAGCACATAATTATACTTGACACCTAAAAAAATCCAATCTTTTAATTTGTTTTTCTTAAGGATGATAATTCTATTACTGTACATTGTGAATATTTTGTATTTGTCACGTAAATCCGCACATCTATCCCAGGAGGAAGCTTGATTGCTTACTGAACAGTTCAGAGCTCTTTATGCTTTTTATTGTCCACTCGTTACTTTTTTGTTAATTTCCTGTCTAATATAAATTATGACTCTATACTGTTGATTACAATCAATACTTGAAGTAAAAATCATGTGTTTACATCAGATAGCTAAAGCAAGCAGACATCCTGCTTGACTTTGCCGCCCAAATAAATAATGAACTTCGAAGCAAAATGTCTGTTTTCTGATTAAATTAACACACTGTAAACATTATGAAGACTTGCTCGCTGTTTATTATTCATTTTGGTTGTTAAAACACACACACAGACAGAGGCAAAATTGAGTAGATGAAGAAGGTTACACCTCCATTTATGTGATGTTAAAATTTATTTAGCGTGACTGTAGGACTTTTGGGAGTTAGTTTAGTAGTGATTGCTCCTCAGCCCCTCCAGAAATGGAGTTGGTGTGTTCCTGTGTGGCGCTCTCAGAGGTGCTCTCCATCTGATCTTTTCTACAGAGGAAAAAAAAAGTGACAGTAAACAGATTAATTGCAATTCAATGAATTGATCATGGTAGAGGGATATGTGTGTATTCTTTTTGGAATAGACATTGCAACTCAAGTTTAGCTTATCACATCAATGCAAAGCATCCACAGCATTCACGAAAACACATAACATTCAAGTATGATTTAGAAAGTTCTTAAAAAAACAAATAAACTGAGACATTATCTACCTGATAAGGAGCGTCTTTGTCTCAGATGTCTCTAAGTTTTCATAGTTGGCTGTTGACTGTTCCTCTGTGAGAGCTTCACTGACACTGGGTGCTTCCCAGTCTCCGCCAACCTTCTCTTCTCCCTCAGCTTTTATTTCCACATGAATTTTCTCATCTATGTTAATCTTTTCTTCCTTTAACAAAGCATTTCCATCAGTCTCATCCTCTTCAATCTTCTCATCTCCCTCAACTTTTACGTCCTGAATTTTCTCATCTACCTGGATCCTTTCTTCTTGCAACCCAAAATTCCCATGAGTCTCGTCCTCATCAACTTCCTCATCTCCCTCAGCTTTTACTTCCTTCTGAATTTTCTCATCTACCTGAATTTTGTCTTCCTTTAACCAAACATTCCCATCGGTCTCATTCTTCAGAACCTTCAGAACTTTCTCCTGTACTTCAACCTTCACATCCTCAATGTTCTCATCCTGCGTTGTGGGTTTCTCTGAGTCTTCCAAGGCGTAGAGGGCACTGTCTGAAGGTGCTACCATTGAGGAAACATCACAGGAGGCCGGAGTCATGCTGTGAACGATGGTACTCAGACGGCGGTCTTCACCCTCAATCAGTTTCCTGGCGAATCAAAGGGGGAACAGTAAATTTGGACATGGACAGAAGTATTGGGACGCACCCCTCCTCACCTGTATGTGGTAATCTCGATCTCCAATGCCATCTTGACGTTGAGTAAATTCTGATATTGGTGGAGATGCAAGGCAATCTTCTCCTTAGTCACAGTCAGATCCTGCTTGAGGGCTTCAATGCGCTCCTGAGGTGTGGAAAGTTAACTAAGATGTTGTTTTTTTGTTTAGTTTTTTAAGTGGCGAAACACACAATTTATCGTCATACTTGTAGCTCCTCCTCTTGCTTCTTGTAATTCTCCAATGAATCTCCGATTCGGGTCTCCGATTGCGCATTTCTGGTCGTCAAAGCGTCCAGCTCTCGCTCCTTGTTGAGAATCTTCTCACAAAGACCAAAAAACAAATGTGCGATGTTATAATTTTGTCTCGTTTTTTTTCCTCAAAGCAAATCAGGCATATGAAATACTCACGTCCTTCTTGTAACTCGCCATCTCCTCCCTCAACCCCAGCATGCCATGTGCACGTTTGGCAGATGCATGGCTCAGATCCTGAAACTTTGTTTTGTACCAAGTCTCCATTTCCTGCAGGAGAAAAAAAAAAAAAAAGAAGCTTTGACTATTGGTCAGAGGAAGAACGAGACCGGCAGCCCACCTGGAGGTTTTTGGCCGCAATGCAGTCGTACTGAGAGTGGATCTGCCGGAGAGCCGACGAAAGGTCCGGGACTCCAAAAGACAGGTCGATCTTGGAGGTGGTGGAGTCGAGTTTCTGCAACAGCTCCTCAATTTCCTTTCATTGACACACCACATAAGAGTGAACCTCTTACTCAACTCAATCAATCCCAAAGACGTAATTTTACGTTTTTCAAGAGTCTGGACTTTCAATCCCAGGTACTTCTTTTTTTTTTTTTCCAAAATTGGCTAGATGGCCCAAAAATGGCTGGTACTAAATGAATTAAGAAAAAAGAGAGAAGGAAAAAAAAGGAAGTGATTACACCAGGTAATTAAGATCTCAAGCTTATTTTAGCACCAAAAGCAATCGATTCCTTCAGTACTTTAGTAGTACTTTAGTAGTAAGGTACTTTAGTAATAAAGTAATTGATTTCTTTAGTATTTAATTACCTAAAGTAATTGATTATTTTAGTACACCAGTCAATTGCCTTAAGTAATCAATTACTCAGTGCATTAAATACCAGCTCTTTTTAACCCCTCCTTTCTCCAAACGTTTGAATTAAAAAAATCAAAAATAAGAGGTAAAGACTGCATCCTGGAATGGAAGTCTATGTACACCACGTTTACCCTTGGGTGCATTCTAAATTCTCCACATGAGCTCATTACCTCTTTGTGGACCCTCTGCAGGAACTTGAGTTCCATCTCCAGGTTTTCCAGCTGCTTCTCCAGGGAGAGACGTGCTGAAGTCATTTTATCTACTTCCTGTAACAGGGAGCTTTTTTTAAAGGTGTGTATGTATGTAATAAATTTCAGGGCTGCAACTAATTATTGTATCACTTAATCTAACAATTATATCTTTGATTTGAGGAGAAGGGGCAAAAAAAATCATTTTTTTGTGCATTACCGGGCGAAGGTTGTCCATCTCACTCTCTGCCTTTTTCCTAGCTTCCACTGTCTCTTCATATTTAGTCTTAAGCAGGTCCAGCTGGACCAACATGGCCTCCTTGGCAGCCAAAGACGAGTCCTATCGTTGAAATACAAATAGATGAGTGTGTCTTCAAAGCCACAAATGAGATTGTTTGTATTTTGCACCCTCTGAAGTCTGATTTGATCGGCCGCCCGATTGAGGTCCTGCAGCTGGCCTTCGTACAGCTGCCTGAGGCCCGACGGGCGGACCCGTTGGGTCTTCAGGGCCTCCGTTTCAGCCTCCAGCATCTTGTTTTCAGACTCCAGTGTACGAACCTACATGAACCAATATACAGTATACATATTTTTATATATATATAGAGAGAGAGGGAGAGAGAGAAAATAATATTGGTGCTGACCTTTTCGATGTATACTGCCAAACGGTCATTGAGCGCCATCATGTCCTGCCTCTCACCAGTCCGGGTCAGCATGAAAGCCCGGTTCTCTGCCGAAACCACATCCAAGTCCAGCTTTGGCCCGAGGCCCGTGGACACGCACAGGGCCCGCACACTGGCACTGCCCAAAAAACACACGTTACACAACTGCTTCCAGACAAGCCATGAATTTTCTCCAACCTTTCGGATAAGCCCTTCCGCTCTCTCCGGGCGAGGCTTGCAGATTGCTGTTGGTTCTCCTGACCCGTGAGAGATGCGCTGCACAACGGGATTTGATAGACAGCTGGCATGTCCATGACAGTGCTATCAAACTGACGGCGGTATGAAGACATCTTATCTGGACTGGAACTCATACTTTCGCTTGTTCTTCCGCAGGTCTTTCACAACTTGGGCTGGCATCAGAACGAGACCGTTCCTTATATCCTCGGCCCTTCCCTGGAATTCTGCAGGAATGCCGGAGCTGCCCGGCCCATGAATGTGCAATCAAAAAATTCTATCAAGGTGACGTCAAGCAAGTAGCACAGATGATAGATTGACCTTGTAATTAAATGTGCAGCTGATTTCGGAACATTCAGATGTCTCATCACCAGTCACCAGTACACATGCACTTAGCAAACCCTACACAATGCAGGAAAGCAGATAAATACATAATATTTTGCAATACATTATATTTTTCGACATCTTCCTCATATGTATTCTGTTTCTGTCATTCAATCCACTCCGTAATATGTTCAGAATGTAATTCATTTATTAGTGGTTCTTTATTACTGCCCTTGTTGCTCTATTACTGTTCAGTTTATTATTTGCTCCGTTATGGATTGTAGTCTGCAGTGAACAGAATAAGATTTTTATTGTGTGGTATTACAATTAATATGACAATAAAACTCACGAATCTTGATTTATTACCCATAAAACTGTATTCCAAGAGGTCGGATCAAGTATTTACTTTATAACGCGTTCCAATTTCTGTTTATGAATTTGGTGACGTAATATTAACCAGCTGAGCTGATTGGTCGTAACTGGGCTTTACCGTGACTGTCAAAATTTTTGTTCCGAGATTAATAAAAATGAATGATTTTCTGCTTGATTTGTATTCCACCAACATTTTTTTAAAGAAAGGGGATCAGCTCTTGTCATATCGTACAATTTAGAAATATTTTAAAAAAGGTAAAGCGTATTCTTATTTGAATGAAGTAATGAAGACGACGTTCGTCACCATCGTTACCACGTGTCTTTGTGAGATCAAATTGTATAAAACACACCACTAAAATCATGAATTTATGCTTGGTTTATATTTTTGATCCAAAAGAGTTTTTTATAGGCCGGGATAAGCACTGATTTTCGTTTGTCAGTCCCCATAGCGGAACAAATTCCCATCGCTCACGCGTTCCCTCCGGAATGTTTTTCAGGTTACTCCCGTGTTTCCGGCGTCTACTTCTTTGCAGTAAACTAACGCAAATTTAAAGTGTTTTCTTCTACCTCGTCTCATCCGCAATGGCTGGAAACTTCTGGCAAAGTTCTCACTAGTAAGTCTAAAACAAAAAGATGGGCACGATAGGTTTTTATGGACGTAGCCGCCGTCTTTTTCCCGGGGCCCAGCATTAGCCGCGCGGAAGCTAGCAACCACTCTCAAAGTCTAATTAAGAGAAAAAAAATGTTTTTTATCTGGCTAAAATTCGACGATTTATACTTTGGAAAGTCAACTTCACTTGTAACCCCGAATGTTAGTTTGTTTGAAACAACAAGTTGTAAATAACTGAGAGAAATGAAAATGCTCCCTATGGTTATGTCAACATTTTCGTTCATTTCACGTCAAAATATGTATTATTGACGATGACCGTGTTTATTATTAATTATTTAGTACTACAATAGTACTAAAACTTTTTCAGACAGCAGTATGATTTTTTTCATGATGATACAGCAGTGATTGGTTGAAAGATTGTCGAGACATTTTGAGTAATGTCTGAAATGGAACCATTTATTTTGATAGTCTTCAGTGGGTGCTGGACAAGCAGGACCTCATGAAGGAAAGACAGAAGGACCTCAAGTTCCTCTCTGAAGAGGAATACTGGAAACTGCAGATCTTCTTTGCCAATGGTCTGTACCTTCTGTCATCCTCCACAAATGCAACAGCGCACATTTTTCAAATTTCTGCAAAATTGAGACATATTTCAAGTAAATTTAAAATATGGCATATGTGACTATTTCTCAAACCCTGACCTCAAAATTTACCATTTTATACTTTGGAATATCTTAAATAGCATTGAAAAATGTATGGGGTTGGAATGCTTTTGCATATTCTTCCAGATTTAATTTAAATCTGATTTTTTTTTTTTCCCGGATTTACTTTGTGCCTGACTGCTTGGACTTGTTGTGGCTTTGTTAGTCATTCAGGCTTTGGGAGAACACTTGAAGCTGAGGCAACAAGTCATCGCCACTGCTACCGTCTACTTCAAACGCTTCTATGCAAGGTAAGCCGACATGCAATCATAATTAACCCATTCCTTGCGTCAAAGATCCGGGTCTACTGGGCTGACATTGAATGACTTTATGATTCTACTTGTCACTATTGGTCGCTAGCATATATCTAAGAATAAAAATGCATGACTTGCATAAACTGTTTCGATAGTCCCTTCTGCGGAACAAGATTTAACTCATTCGCTGCCAGAGATGACTATTGACGTCAAAGATCTAGTTTTATCGGGATGGCAGTGAATGAGTTAATGCCTGAAATATTCAATGATCAAATGTGATATTTGGTGTGCGCTCACTCTCCACAGATATTCACTCAAAAGTATAGACCCAGTTCTCATGGCTCCCACCTGTGTTTTTTTAGCTTCCAAAGTGGAGGTATGGACACTTTTAGCAACATATGATGAAGTCGTCACTGAAAAGACGAATGATTAGTATCATAATTTATTTATTTTTAGGAATTTGGAGTAGTTTCCAACACACGGTTGATTTCTGCAGCCACGTCTGTATGTAAGTTAACCCTCACAATCTGTTGTCTAATTTTTGACGTTTGCTTTTACAATTTTTGAATCCCATTTTTTTTTCAACTAATTCATTCATGTATTTGTATTTATTTTATAATCCAAGTGCTAGGTTGGAGGAAGTTTTAAAAATGGCTGGAAATAAATAAGTAAAGCACTATCGTAATGACCTATAATTACTTTAGGTACTACTATAGGTAATTGGATACTAAAGTAATTTAGGCAAGCAATGACTTAAGTCATCAATTACTTTATGTACTTAAGTGTTAATCAATTATTTTAGGACTTTAAAACCTAAAGCAATTCATTACTTTAGTCCCAAAACGAATCAATTACTAACCCCAGAGAAATTGATTACAAGTACATTGTATTGAATATCTGGATGTAAACGTAAAAATACGTCTTTGAGATTGAAATTTGTATTTTTTTTTTCCTCTCCAAGTGAAAACCAGATTCTCCTACGCCTTCCCAAAAGAGTTCCCTTACAGGATGACTCATGTAAGTAATACACAAGAGAATGCTGAACGTGGTGTTGGCCTGTGTGTTCCTTCAGCATATACTGTAAAGCTTTATTTTTAGCGCTAGTGTTTGTATAGTGACAAGAGGAAGGGAGAAGGTTGCTAGGACTCCACGATGTCACAGGGGGATGTGATACGCTATCATTGGCAACGGCCATGTTTTTTTTTTTTTTTTTTTTTTGGTGGTACGTTATACTGGATGGCAATGTGATCAAATTTCTCATTAAGTGAAGAAATAGATCATAGCTTAAAAAAATAGTTACACCATCTCAGTCAACACCAAACGTATGTGTAAACCAGATGTATTTTCATGTTTTTTTTTTTCTTTTTTGAATGAATTGATGCTTGGCAATTCGTTGACTTGTGTTTTGTTGTCCTCGCAGATATTAGAATGTGAGTTCTACCTGTTGGAGTTAATGGTGAGTTGCATATATTTTTGGTGCACCGTAGAAAGTATGGTGCGAAAAGATAACAATCATAAAGCAAATTCAGGGATCCAAATATGTTTATTTTGACCAAGAACATCATTTGTAATTGTATAGATGGTTTGAAAAGGTCTAAAACTTTGACCGACTGACCAACTCAAATTTTCCATTCAGTTATTCTACCGATTGGTAAGTTTGAAGTTCCTCATTGTTTACTGTGAGTGCTTCCACATCCCAAAAAGGACATGGTGACTTGAGTGTCGTTTTATTCTTCAAATTGTAGCGCCTCGTTGGATGCTTTGGGAACAATATAGATGTTTTATTCTTTTAAATTTGGCATGGGTGTTAAGACTTTTACAAGAAATTAATTTTATACTACAGTAACTCAAAATCCTGCAAGCCCATTTTAGGCATTCTGACTGACAATTTATAGTATATGTTATTTTGAATTTTCCCGAAACGGACATAAATTGATGTCAATGGTGCAGCCAGGTCGGGTTGTGTTGACGTATCCTCCCCCCCAGACCAAAACTAAGTGTTCCTAGCTGTTTTTTTTTTTTTTTGCATCATTTCAGGACTGCTGCCTGATCGTGTACCACCCGTATAGGCCGCTTCTGCAGTATGTGCAAGACATGGGCCAGGAGGACATGCTGCTGCCACTGGCCTGGTTTGTCTCCTCACCCCCCCACCTTTCTTTTTTTTTTTTTTCATGCCTATTGTTCCAGCGTCGCAGAAACGTGTTTGTGTCCCCCACCAGGCGCATCGTGAATGACACCTACAGGACGGACCTTTGTCTGCTCTACCCGCCCTTCATGATCGCCTTGGGTGCGTGCCACACCCCCACCCCCATCCACCCACCCACCCACGCGTGTTAACATATCTCGTTGTTTGTCTCGGTCCAAGCGTGTCTGCACGTGGCCTGCGTGGTGCAGCAGAAGGACGCCAGGCAGTGGTTCGCCGAGCTGTCCGTGGACATGGACAAGGTGAGGCTCAAGCAAGGGAAAGCGTGGATTGAGGGGCCCCTACGGAAACACTGATCATATATTAGAAATTGGCTGCGAATTATTCAACATGGCGGACCGACCAAAGAACACAATGTCCGAGAAATGGACCATATAGTTGCTCTTCATTTAATTCATGTGTAGACAGATGGCAGATGCTCTTGCCATCATATGGACTTGAGCCCACATCTTTTCAGATCCTGGAGATCATCCGGGTCATCCTCAAGCTTTACGACCAGTGGAAGAACTTTGACGACCGCAAGGAGATCGCCGCCGTGCTCAACAAGATGCCCAAACCCAAACCGCCTCCCAACAGGTAACGTCCGATGGCCACGAAATGGCAACAAAAAAAAAAAAAAAGACCATTTTCACTTTGTTTTCATTCTTGTTCCCAGCGAGAACGATCAGAGCTCCAACGGCAACCAAAGCAACTCGTACAACCAGTCGTAGCGCAGGGACAGGAAGCTCAAAAAAAAAAAAGTGAGCAGGTAGTACGCCACATTAGACTTTGACTCTTTCTCCCTCCCGGTAGCTGCCATCGCAGTCCAAAAAAAAGGGGGGAGGAGGGATGCTCATGATCGCGGCAGTGAGCATCTTGATGTCCTTGAACGTCTCGCGGGAGACAAGAAAAACTTGATCACAACTCCGGATGCGTGAGAAGCAACCTGTGAGAAAAGTGCGGGTGTTTTTTTTGCTCAGGGTGCAGTAATAGTATCCACTATGAAATAATGTGATCCTTTTAATTCAGCATAGTCCCATTTGTAAATACTCTCACATTTTCAATCATTTATTCCATTTTTTTATTTCCATTTAAATGTGATGCTTTTCCACCTACCCCAAGCTGAAATAGAAGCTATTTTGTTTGTACTTTTTTTTTTTTGCATCTATTTAACGGCGGGATCGATAACCTGTGCACAAATGTGTGAATGTGCGCGCACGTACCGACGACAAGGTACTTTTATAGCCTTACAAAAAAACGAAAGCTGCTGATATTGGAGGAGAAACTGAAGTCGGAGATTTTGCCACAGGACTGAAGTTGGAGGCGTTCCTCCCCGAGTGAGTTCCATCTCTCACACGTCAACTCGTATCATTTTGGATAGGTGACAAATGAATGAACGTGCTTCGAAGTCTCTGAGAGAAATGCAGCATTCCTTATGAGGGAGCACTTAATGGCATTCTGCCACATCTGCTACACGACTGTTGTTCGCTTGAGTGTCAAATTAAAACAAAAAAGAAAAGAAAAAAAAAGGGCTTTCTTTCACCCAACCAGAAGATTCCGTTACCTGAAACTTTTGTCTACTTGAATATCATTGCGAATAAAATGTTTGGTGTATAAACTTGTATCACGTGGACTCAAATGTCGATTGGGGGGTAGCTACAAAGTAACAGTCGAGTGCAGTATTATCATATAAACATAACAGTAACGTTTAAGCCATAAATAGATGAATTACTGACAGACTTCAGAGTAAATGTCAAAAATCTATTTACCTTTCTTGCCTACAAACGAATAAGACACAATGTATTCATCAAAAATACTTAAAAACACGGAGTAACATTTTCTATGTGAATAGGAAATTTTCCTGACACTAAGACCAACACAGTACTGTATATTGTATAAAATGTTTACATATTTCTACGTCACTGGTTGTGTAAAGTGTCCGGAAATAACGTCACGGTAAACGAAGATTGCCCTTCAGAATTACGCGGCCGATTCTTCAATGAGCATCCCGCTATCAATTTATTTATTTATTTATTTAGATAGATAGATAGATAGATAGATAGATAGATAGATAGATAGATAGATAGATAGATAGATAGATAGATAGATAGATAGATAGATAGATAGATAGATAGATAGATAGATAGATAGATAGATAGATAGATAGATAGATAGATAGATAGATAGATAGATAGATAGATAGATAGATAGATAGATAGATAGATAGATAGATAGATAGATAGATAGATAGATAGATAGATAGATAGATAGATAGATAGATAGATAGATAGATAGATAGATAGATTGGGTGGATGGATAGATAGATAGATGGCTGGATATATACACACACATACACACAGACACACACACTCTTTATGATTCAATTGCAGTAGGATAACTTTACTGCCAAGGGCCCAGCCGGAAGCTTTACGAGTGACGCATCCCGCTTGACGGCCCCGAAGAGCAGGAGAGGGGGAAGCTCGGCGGAAGTGCCCGCTGCGGGGACGAGCCGCGACCCGGGTGCCCGTCGTGTCCGCCGGCTTCCCGCCGTCGACCCCGCGGCAGCCATGAGGCCGACAGCAAGGCGGAAAGCGGCCGCGGACGGCCACGAGCATGCGCTGCCGCTGGCGAGTGGGCTTCGCGTGGACGCGCTCGTGCGCTGTTGACCTCGGCCGGAGCCGAGGCGTCTCCGCCGGCGGGCAGCCGTCGACGGCCCGATCATGTTGGCTTTGGGCTCGGACTCGTGGTGGCGGAAGACGCTCTATCTGACCGGAGGGGCTCTGCTGGCGGCCGCCGCCTATTTGCTTCACGAACTGCTGGCCATCAGGTAACAACACTTGTGAGTGGGGGGGGGGGGGCTTATTACTTAATGTTGCCAGGTTGGGCGGGGTGAAAACGGAGGGACTCGTGAGTGGACCGCTGTGACGTAACGGAAACAGCCACGCCTCTTCCCTCCCAATCCCCAACTGCGCTCCACGTTCTACGTCACAAACGCAGGCATTACCTTATCCTTGTTCAACCAATTATATGCTTTATACCCCTTAAAAATGTGAAACAAGTAATGATTACATTTTTAAAAAAATCGTAACGGTAACCTGTCCGTCATGTTTTGCGCAACTTGACCCTTGGGGGCAGTATAACAGTCATAAGGCAAACCAAGAAGACTTTCACAGCTAGTCAACTGCTGTAAGTCATGCAAAGACATAAAATTTTCTATTGTTTGTGCACATATGTCGGAGCACTTACGAACTACTTATTTGTGATCAAATTATAGTTGTTGTTTTTTTTTTTTTACAAGGTTAAACCGCCACTGTCAATTCTATGTTAGCCGTCTAAGTTGAAGTTTAATTGTGTGTTAGCATTAGGCTTTTAAACCGTCGCTCATATCTTTAACTGTCACATGTCAAAGCAAAATGTTTGGTGGGATATCGGTTATGTACGGGTATAAAATTCCAAAAATATTGATGCGAGTTTTGTTTGCCACAGTGTCTTCTATTTCCACCAAACACGTGCCTGTCATTTAAAGGTTTGTTTCGGGACGCAAGACTTTACTTTTGCAGTTACTTTCTAGTGGAGTTATCGGTCGCAATCTAGTGGCGGAGTGCAAAATATTAAGGAAATATATATTATATACAGTAGCAAAAAGAAATCTGCCTTGCCTCTATAAGCAAATAATACATTTAGCTAGTGTGGAAAATGTATTAGTTGTTTACGAATTGATTTGACACTCACAATATCATCCAATGTTTTTTTTTTGGGTACCAATTTGTTCATTATTATGATTGTCGATGTCCATGTTTGTGTCTTTGGTGGCAGAAAAGAAGAGGAGTTGGACTCCACGGATGCCATCATTCTGCATCAGTTTTCCCGGCCCAAAAGCGGGGCCCCGTCCTTGTCCCCCTTCTGCCTTAAGACGGAGACCTACCTCCGCATGGTGGACCTGCCCTACCAGGTAGCCCGTTTTTGCCTTTTGAATTATGGCGGTCAGAATTTTTAGTCTTCAACTGAAGATGTTGGACAAGTAGAAGATGACGTGATCTGTGCCGAGAAAGCAAAAGAAAGAGTTCGTGAGGACAAAAACGGCTATAATTTCCCTGGGTCATTTTGACCCGGCGCATATTTATTTACCCACGTGTCCAAAATGTTTATTCTAAATCCAACATTTTATTCTAACTAAATAACTTAGGAACAGCAGTAATGTCTTATACAGAAAAATATGTCAAAACCCCCCAAATTAACAAAGATAATAATCAATTTACGTAATCGTTTCTCTGGAATAGAAATAACATTCTGGGTCAATTTGACACAAGGTCATGTGTCATTCTGACCCAGGGTGTATTTTGTCACCCATGTGTCTGAAATATGCCCTCTAAATCCAACATTTCAGTTTACCAATATTTTATGTTCGGTTATGCAGGAATAGCAAAAACGAGAATGGGTCAATATGACCCAGAAGTACATGTGTCAAAAACTCAAAAAGTAACACTACACTCACGCTGCGTTTATTTCTCTGGAATTGAAATAGAATAAAAGAAGCCATCGAAAAATAGCAATAATTTTCCCGGGTCATTTTGACCATTTTTCAAGAAAGTTGCAAACAATTTCAAACATCCCGAAAAGCATTTTTTGTTCACAAAAACAGAAACAAATGCGTTTTTTATCCGTCAGAAGGTTTGTACTGGAAAAAAAAGACTTTAGAACTTACTTGAACTCTTCCATGGGTCAGTTTGACCCAAAACGTAAGTTCAAGGTCTTTAAAGATATGATGAAAAAAGAGCTTTCTCCCCCCGCCCCGGTAGAACTACTTTGACGGGGCGCTGTCCCCGCAAGGCAAGATGCCGTGGATCGAGTACAAGCGGGAGCGGGCGTGCGGCTCCGACTCCATCGCCGACTTCCTGGAGGAGCGTCTGGGCGTGAGCCTCAACCAGAGCCTGACGGCGCAGGAGAAGGCCGCGGCCCGCGCCGTCTCCAAAATGGTGGAGGAGCATTTCTACTGGTGACCCAACAAACCCCAAATTTCGCTTACGTTGCATTAAAAGCGCGTCGCCTTCAAACTGGCCTATATGACAATTAGTGTTTTCTATACACATTTTGAAGAGCTGATAAACACAATTATTTCTTTAAAAAAAAAAAAAAAACAAGAAGACAATGCTCAAGGCTCTTTAACATTTTTTTGATTCTGCTTTCTTTTCCAGCCATGTTTAGTAATATTTTTTTTTGCGATTAAACAGATGTATAGTAAGGCTTATTTTTGAGTGGAAAAAAATAGTAAGGCCTTTCTTTTTTAACTGCAGTCAAAATGTGTGTTCTAAGGATTTTTTTGGTGGGGAGGGGTGACCAAGTACAGCAAGGCTTTTTTTTTTTTAGATTATAGTACATTTTTTGGACGAACAACGGGCATTTTTTTTTTTTTTGATCCGTGTATAGAAAGGCTTTTTTGTGTGGATAAAATGGTGGGGCTTTTTCCCACCACGGGTTGCTCACGGGTTTTTGAAGGGACTCATTTGGTCACGTGACCGGCAGGACCATGGCGTACTGCCAGTGGGTGGACAACCTGGAGGAGACGCAGAAGCTGCTGTCGGCGAGCGGGCCGCTGAGCCGGCCGCTCAAGTGGATCCTGAGTCGCGTGACGGGCGGCATGGTCAAGCGCGAGATGTACGCCCACGGCATGGGACGCTTCTCCAAGGAGCAGGTCTACGCCATGATGGAGAAGGACATGCGCACGCTGGCCGTCTTGCTCGGTAGGGATGCGCTCGCCGGTGCCCTCCGGCGGCGGAAACGAGCGCAGCGCGCGCTTCTCGGCTCGCAGGCGAGAAGGAGTACCTGATGGGCTCCGAGATCTCAACGGTGGACGCCACGGTGTTCGCGCATCTGGCCCCCGCCATGTGGACCCTCCCCGGGACGCGGCCCGAAAGGCTCATTAAAGGTCAGTCGCCACGCCGTGGCCCCTATTGCGCTCCCGACAACGTGAAAAAATATCGCCACTGGAAAATTGATTGGTTTTTTTTAAGATTTAAATTAATAAGCCCCCCCCCCCCCCCCCCCCAAAAAAAAAGTCCAAGTATAGTAAGGTTTTTTTTTTCTCCAAAAATGATTAGGTAGGGTTTTCATTTAGCCAAAAAATGACCACGTACTACTCTACATGTTTTTTTGTGAAAAAACAACCATGTATAGTGAGGCCTTTTTTGTGTAAAAATTACTTTTATGTGGGGGAAAAAAATGACCATGTATAGACCCCCCCCTGCCAAAAAAAAGGCTTTTTTTTTTTCTCCCAAAAATGATCATGTAGGTCCTGACAAAAAATGACCAAAACACCACCATGCAGCAGGAGGGCTGTTTTAGTGAAAAAGCAATCATGTATAGTAAGGCTTTTTTTTTGTGCAAAAATGTCTTTTTATAGTAAGACTTTTACGTGGAATAAAAACGACCATAGTAAGATTTTTTTCTCTCCAAAAAATGATAAGGTAAGGTTGTTATTTGGTCAAAAAATGGCTATTTTAGGCTTTTTTTTTAGTGAAAAATAAAACCAACCAAGACTTTTTTGCATAAAAATGACTTTGATATGGAAAAAAACCAACCGTAAGGCTTTTTGGGTGAAAAAAACGACCATGTATAGTGAGGCTTTTTTTTACCCCCCCCCCCCCCCCCGGCCATGTGTTCCAGGCGAGCTGATCAACTTGGCCATGTACTGCGAGCGAATCCGCCGGCGCTTCTGGCCCGAGTGGTTCGTGGACTTGGAGGACCTCCGTTACGACGACTTATCCCATCTCCCAGATCTGGGCCTCTACTCCCGCACGGACCCCTCCGCCTCCGCCTCCGCCTCCCCCCGCGAGGCGCTCAGCCCGCCCGTGTCGCCCGGCAGCGACCCCACGGGCGTCTCGCTCTACGACTCCGACATGGACACGGAATACTCGGAAACGGAGCCGCTCAAGTGTTGATCAAAGTTAATGCCGCGCCCTTTCGTTCGTGTAACCATGGCAACCACCTGTGAGCCCTGACAACATATATATGTATGCCATTAAATATTTTGTGTTGATATTCTTGCCTTATGCCATCCTATTTACATTTGGCCTTGAGTGAGGAAAACTTTTAATTTTATATTGAGTATTTATGATTGATATATTTTGTATTTTTTTATGATTTGCTGTTTTTTCTGTAAATTTGGTTCATCATTTGGATGTATTACTCGTGTATTGGATGTATTGCTTTGACCGCATGAATTGTCAGTGTAATTGCAAGGGGCGGGCGCTAGAGGGAGCCATTTCTGCGTGTAGACTCTTCCGTGTTGTGTGTCTCATGGACTCATAAATGTCTCATAAATCCAGCCTATCGAAGCCTAGCGTCTGGGAAATAAACAACCATGTATGAGAATTTATTTGAGAGAAAAAAAGACCATGTTCACTAAGGCTTGTTTTTTTAATCGCAAACAAAACAAAAAACACCATGTACAATAAAGCTTTTTGTCCGCAAAATATTACCATGTCAATAAAGTAAGGGTTTTTTTTTTTTAAATGTATAGTCATGTTTTTTCTTCTTCTATAGTCTATAGTCGGGCTTTTTTAACCAAAATATGACAAAATTTCTCGCAAAAAATGACCATGTATAGTAAGGCTTTTTTTCATATAATATTGACCATGTAAAAAAAAAAACATGTATAGTAAAACTTTTTTTTTTCTCTAAAGAGAAAAATATTGACCATGTAAAGTAAGGTTCTTTTACACAAAAAAACTACCATGTATTGTAATTCTGTTTTTCTCAAAAGAGAAACCATATATAGTAAGGCTTATTTTACCCAATAAAACGACCATGTATTTTAAGGCTATTTTTCACAAAATAAAGGCCATGTATAGTAAGCCATTTTCTTTCACAAAAACCGACCATATAGGCGAAAAATGACCAGCATAGGTCTCAAACTCCAGTCCTCCTTTTTTCTCGCAAAAAATGACATGTATAGTAAGGCTTTTTTTTCACAAAAAATTTACCATGTAAAGTGAGGCTGTAGTAAGTACCCCAACCAATTTGTAAGGCTGTTTAACACAAATAAGGACCATCTATAGAAGACTGTTTCACACAAAAAGACCATGTATAGTAAGGCTTTAAAAAAGGATCATGTTTCGGCTTTTTTTTTTTTTACACAAAAAAGACCATATATACTAAGTCTTTTTATCATAAAAAAATGACCATTACTAATCAGCCTTTTTTTCAACACAAAAAACAACAACAAATAAACAACCTTCTATTGTAAGGATTTTTTTCACACAAAAAAGACCATGTATAATAAGGCTTTTCCCTCAAAAACTGACCAAGGTTTTTTTAAGCAAAAAATAACCGTTTGTAAGCCAAGTTTTTCGGAAAAAAAATTATTAGGCTTTGTTTGCAATAAAAAAGACCATGTTTAGTAAGGCTTAAAAAAAGGAATCATGTTTCGGCTTCATTTTTTTTTTTTTTACGCAAAAAAGACCATTTATATTAAGTCTTTTTATCATAAAAAATGACCATTACTAATAAGGCTTTTTTTAACACAAAAAACAACAACAAATAAACAACCTTCTATTATAAGGATTTTTTTCACGCAAAAAAGACCATGTATAATAAGGCTTTTTCCTCAAAAACGGACCAAGGTTTTTTTAAGCAAAAAATAACCGTTTGTCAACCAAGTTTTTCGGAAAAAAAAATATTAGGCTTTGTTTGCAATAAAAAAAGACCATGTATAGTAAGGCTTTAAAAAAGGATCATGTTTCGGCTTTTTTTTTTTTTTTTTTTACACAAAAAAGACCATGTATACTAAGTCTTTTTATCATAAAAAAATGACCATAAGGCTTTTTTCTAACACAAAAAAAAACAACAAATAAACAACCTTCTATTAAAAGGATTTTTTTTTCACGCAAAAAAGACCATGTATAATGAGGCTTTTTCCTCAAAAACTGACCAAGGTTTTTTTAAGCAAAAAATAACCATTTGTAAGCCAAGTTTTTCGGAAAAAAAATTATTAGGCTTTGCTTGCAATAAAAAAAGACCATGTATATTAAGGCTTTAAAAAAGGATCATGTTTTGGCTTTTTTTTTTTTTTACACAAAAAAAGACCATGTATACTAAGTCTTTTTATCATAAAAAAATGACCATTACTAATAAGGCTTTTTTCTAACACAAAAAACAACAACAAATAAACAACCTTCTATTATAAGGATTTTTTTTCACACAAAAAAGACCATGTATAATAAGGCTTTTTTTCGGAAAAAAAATTATTAGGCTTTGTTTGCAATAAAAAAAGACCATGTATAGTAAGACTTTAAAAAAGGATCATGTTTCGGCTTTTTTTTTTTTTTTTTTACACAAAAAAGACCATGTATATTAAGTCTTGTTATCAATAAAAATGACCATTACTAATAAGGCTTTTTTTTAACGCAAAAAACAACAACAAATAAACAACCTTCTATTATAAGGATTTTTTTCACACAAAAAAAGACCATGTATAATAAGGCTTTTTCCTCAAAAACTGACCAAGGTTTTTTTAAGCAAAAAATAACTGTTTATAAGCCAAGTTTAAAAATTATTAGGCTTTGTTTGCAATAAAAAAAGACCATGTATAGTAAGGCTTTAAAAAAGGATCATGTTTCGGCTTTTTTTTTTTTACTCAAAAAAGACCATATATACTAAGTCTTTTTATCATAAAAAAATGACCATTACTAATAAGGCTTTTTTTTAACACAAAAAACAACAACAAATAAACAACCTTCTATTATAAGGATTTTTTTCAAACAAAAAAGACCATGTATAGTAAGGCTTTTTTTCGGAAAAAAAATTTTTAGGCTTTGTTTGCAATAAAAAAAGACCATGTATAGTAAGGCTTTAAAAAATGATCATGTTTCAGCTTTTTTTTTTTTTTTACACAAAAAAGACCATATATACTAAGTGTTTTTATCATAAAAAAATGACCATTACTAATAAGGCTTTTTTTAACACAAAAAAACAACAACAAATAAACAACCTTCTATTATAAGGATTTTTTTCACGCAAAAAAGACCATGTATAATAAGGCTTTTTCCTCAAAAACCGACCAAGGTTTTTTTTAAGCAAAAAATTACCGTTTATAAGCCAAGTTTAAAAATGATTAGGCTTTGTTTGCAATAAAAAAAGACCATGTATAGTAAGGCTTTAAAAAAGGATCATGTTTCGGCTTTTTTTTTTTTTTTACACAAAAAAGACCATATATACTAAGTCTTTTTATCATAAAAAAATGACCATTACTAATAAGGCTTTTTTTTTTAACACAAAAAACAACAAACAACCTTCTATTATAAGGATTTTTTTCACACAAAAAAGACCATGTATAATAAGGCTTTTTTTCGGAAAAAAAAAATTTTAGGCTTTGTTTGCAATAAAAAAAAGACCATGTATAGTAAGGCTTTAAAAAAGGATCATGTTTCGGCTTTTTTTTTTTTACTCAAAAAAGACCATATATACTAAGTCTTTTTATCATAAAAAAATGACCATTACTAATAAGGCTTTTTTTTAACACAAAAAACAACAACAAATAAACAACCTTCTATTATAAGGATTTTTTTCACACAAAAAAGACCATGTATAATAAGGCTTTTTTTCGAAAAAAAAATTATTAGGCTTTGTTTGCAATAAAAAAAAGACCATGTATAGTAAGGCTTTAAAAAAGGATCATGTTTCGGCTTTTTTTTTTTTTACACAAAAAAGACCATATATACTAAGTCTTTTTATCATGAAAAAATGACCATTACTAATAAGGCTTTTTTTTTAACACAAAAAAACAACAACAAATAAACAACCTTCTATTATAAGGATTTTTTTCACGCAAAAAAGACCATGTATAATAAGGCTTTTTCCTCAAAAACTGACCAAGGTTTTTTTAAGCAAAAAATAACCGTTTATAAGCCAAGTTTAAAAATTATTAGGCTTTGTTTGCAATAAAAAAAGACCATGTATAGTAAGGCTTTAAAAAAGGATCATGTTTCGGCTTTTTTTTTTTTTTTAACACAAAAAAGACCATATATACTAAGGCTGTTTAACACAAATAAGGACCATGTATAGTAAGACTGTTTCACACAAAAAGACCATGTATAGTAAGGCTTTAAAAAAGGATCATGTTTCAGCTTTTTTTTTTTTTTACACATAAAAGACCATATATATTAAGTCTTTTTATCATAAAAAAAATGACCATTACTAATAAGGCTTTTTTTAACACAAAAAAAAACAACAAATAAATAACCTTCTATTATAAGGATTTTTTTCACACAAAAAAGACCATATATACTAAGGCTGTTTAACACAAATAAGGACCATATATAGTAAGACTGTTTCACACAAAAAGACCATGTATAGTAAGGCTTTAAAAAAGGATCATGTTTCGGCTTTTTTTTTTTTTTTACACAAAAAAGACCATATAGTCTTTTAATCATAAAAAAATGACCATTACTAATAAGGCTTTTTTTTAACACAAAAAAACAACAAATAAACAACCTTCTATTATAAGGATTTTTTTCACGCAAAAAAGACCATGTATAATAAGGCTTTTTCCTCAAAAACTGACCAAGGTTTTTTTAAGCAAAAAATAACCGTTTGTAAGCCCAGTTTTTCGGAAAAAAAAATTATTAGGCTTTGTTTGCAATAAAAAAAGGACCATGTATAGTAAGGCTCTAAAAAAGGATCATGTTTCGGCTTTTTTTTTTTTTACACAAAAAAGACCATATATATATTAAGTCTTATTATCATAAAAAATGACCATTACTAATAAGGCTTTTTTTTTAACACAAAAAACAACAACAAATAAACAACCTTATATTATGAGGATTTTTTTCACACAAAAGACCATGTATAATAAGGCTTTTTCCTCAAAAACTGACCAAGGTTTTTTTAAGCAAAAAATAACCGTTTGTAAGCCCCGTTTTTCGGAAAAAAAATTATTAGGCTTTGTTTGCAATAAAAAAGATCATGTATAATAAGGCTTAGTTTGCATTATTAAAAAGAACATAGTGGGCTTTTTTTGGAAGAGGGGTGCAAAATGACCACGTATAGTGAGGCTATTTCTTGTGAAACAGATGATGTCTAGTCAGGCTATTTTGTATTGTAAAGTTTTTTTGGGGGGGCAAAAAAATACGACCATGTATAGTGAGCCATTATTGCCATTAGGCAATGTGTATTAAATTGTGAAAACAAAACAAGCGAGTAAAACTTTTTTGGGGGGAAAATGGAAAACAGTATTTTTTCAAAAGCCTTATGATCTCTACAAAAAAATACCTATAGATTTCACTGATACCGAAGTCAGTGAAAAATGATTCACTATACGGTTGTTTTAAAAAAATAAAAAAAAAATAAAAATAAAATTATATATATATATATATATATATATATATATATATATATATATATATATATATATATATATATACCGATTTTCATGTCCATAATTGTCCATAAACAAATTATGTTTTAAATACATAGGGAGGAGTAATGCAATACTGCAATCCTCCACTTGGTGCCACTTCTTGCCTGCTTTTTTTTATTGTAATCCAATGACGTAATGCTCCAGGAACAAGGTGAGCGAAACCAAAGCGGAAATACGTCACAAGCAACCGCTTGAAGGGGAAAAAACACATTGATCTTCAAAAAAAAAAAGAAAAATAAAGCGAGATGTCATATTACTTTGATTACTTTTTTGGTTTTAATTTGGTTTTAATTTTTCTAGTCCGACTTTGACATTGACCTTGCAAATAGCATTTTGGGGGAAATATTTTCAGACTTTTCAAACGAGTATGTCTTTTTGGGGGAAAAAAATACACGCTCATCAAAAAAAAAAGAAAATAGACAATCAACCGTCAATAAGGACCCGCAGACTAAAGTATCGTAGAAAACAAATTAGATTTAATGACAAAAAAGCATGTAGAAATTGTGCAATTGTCGACTTGTGTCTTTTTTTTTTTTCCTCGTCACAGATTTCAGGTCGATAAGTATTTTGTTTTGGTTTTCTTTTCATCACCTCCCGCAAGGCAGAAACTCAAATTCAGCATTGAGGCCACAAGAAAAAAAACAACAAAAAAACTCCCCACTATGATTACGCTTTATATCACGAATATATTATAAAAATTGCTGTAAAATAATCATTGATACATTCAGAGCTGAAATGACAAAAGTGTGTCCTCAAGCTGCGTCTGAGTTGCCACATTTTGAAAACCTGCATGCCAGGCCTCGTATAACCTTGTCCTTATCAGATAAGCTTATGGAAATCACAGTATCACAACGAGTGTGTGTGCGTGTGTGTGTGTGTGTGTGAGAGAGAATGTGTGTGGTGCCACAGACAAATATACAAAACCCTGTACAAAAAACAAACAAACGAATTATGAGATACATCCCACAGAGTCCGGGTGAATGTAAGTTTTTAAATTATTACTATTTATATATATATATATATATATATATATTTTTTTTTAGATATATTTTTCAATGTCCTCCATCTTCATAGGAGAGAAGGCATAAACGGGCTGAATTGCTTTTGGAGTCTCACAATTGTTTTTGTCGCTTATTTTTTTGTTTTTTAGGAAAAATTACAGAAATAACAAACATCAAAAACACAGCACACAAAAAGCTTTAAAGTCTTTACAGTATTATTATTATTATTATTATTACAGCGTTTGCTATTATTTACGTGTATGACTGATTTGATGCGTTGATGAAGATGCTGTAATAACGTCCATGAAATTATCGTTATGATGAGAATGACCGCTTCATATGTTGCAAACGGAAAAAAATGTTCGGGTGGAATAAATACAAAATAAGGATGATTTATTTTTAAAATGGATAGTGGACAAAAAAAAAGAAAAATGCTGCTGCTGGTTTGAGAGTTTATCATTAAACTCCCGAATTAAAACGAAGCACCAAATAATACAAATTAAATACCAATACGTTAGAGATAAAAAAAGGTCGATAATAATAATAATAGTGCATGGCAATAATAAGAATAATACTGCTGTTGCTGGCTTGTAAATGTGAGCAGCTGTGGAACCCCTGTTGCTTTTGTTCCACGCAAAGATGGCGTTTATTTACCCACTTGGACCCACTGCGGTTCCTCCAGCCCACGCGAGAACGTCCCCCCGTTCCCCCCCCCAGCCCAACCCCCGCGGACACGTCCACAAACGACGCCTTTCTTTGTGTGTGTGTGCGTGTGTGTGTGTGTGTGAGCGTGTGTGTGTGCGCGCACAATTTGGCACGGTGACGCACAAAAGGCGTTTGCTTGGCTCGTCCCGTAATAATAATGAATAAGAAGGAGAACACATCCCATAATAGTCTTGCGCCGACCATTTTCCGCAGCGCGGAGGAGCCTCGGTCCCGCACATAAATCCCAGTCGCCACATTTATTTCGGAAGAAAAAAAAAAACAAAAAAATCTCAATCGGTCCGAGGAGTGGGTGGGGGGGGGGGGCGTCACTGGGCCGGGGTCTGTCCTCCGTGGTGCGGAGGGCTGTCCCCGTAGACGTCGTCGCCTCCCGGCAGGCCCCCGCCGGCGGGCGTCATGCGCTTCTCCTTCTGCCTCCGGTTGCAGAACCAGACCCGGACCACCTCCTTCTCCAGCTGCAGGCTGTCGGCCAGCGAGTTGATCTCGGCCGCGCCGGGCTTGGGGCACTTGAGGAAGTGGCTCTCCAGGGCCCCCTTGACGCCCACCTCGATGGAGGTCCTCTTTTTGCGCTTGCGGCCCTGCGCCGCGATCTTGTCCAAGCTGGTGGGGCTGCCCGAGGTGGAGTCGGCCTCCTCCAGCCACTTGTTCAGCAGCGGCTTGAGCTTGCACATGTTCTTGAAGCTGAGCTGCAGCGCCTCGAACCTGCAGATGGTGGTCTGCGAGAAGACGTTGCCGTACAGGGTTCCCAGCGCCAGGCCCACGTCGGCCTGGGTGAAGCCCAGCTTGATGCGCCGCTGCTTGAACTGCTTGGCGAACTGCTCCAGCTCGTCCGAGGTCGGCGTGTCTTCGTCCGAGTGGTCCTGGGGCGGCAGCGGGGGGTCGCTCAGGTGCGGGCTGTGGCTGCTGTCGTGCGCGTGCGGGTGCGCGTGGTGCTGCTGCTGCTGCTGCTGCTGTTGCTGGTGGTGGTGGTGGTGGTGGTGCTGCTGCTGCATGCCGCCCTGCTGCTCGGCGCCGGGCATCAAACCGAAGCCGGACTGCGAGAAGAGGAGCCCCTGGCCCTCAGCCGCGCGCCATCCTCTGGCGTCCTGATGCTGATGCTGATGTTGTCGCTGCTGCTGCGCGCCGCCGCCGCCGCCGCCGCCGTCGGACTCGCGCAGCTCCTCGCTCGACGGCTTGACGTCCTGCTCCCCGAGCGGACTGGACGGCCACGGGGCCACGCCGGCGTCCCCGTGGTGAGACAGCGCGGCGATCCACTGGTGCGCGTGGCTGAGCGGGTGCGCGCCGTAGTCGCTCTGGAGAAGGGCGTGCGCGTCCCTGTACTGCTGCTGCTGCTGCTGCTGCTGCTGTTGCTGCTGCATGCTCCCGGATTCCGACTGCGGCGGCGGCGGCGGCGGCGGCGGGGGGCTGCCGGGGGTGCCGAGGACGCTGAAGTGGTTGGACGTGGCGGTCGCCATCGCCGCCCGAAAGGGGGGAGACGGGGGAAAAGGGGGTGGGAGTCAGGGGGAGGCTGCCTTCGACGGGAAAGCGGTGCGGTGCGCGCCTGCACGGGGCAGCCAGGCGTCTCTCTCCAGCATCTCCGGGGCGCTGTGCCAAGGGGACGCTGGGCGGGCAGAGGCGCGCACCTGTGATCCGCCTCGCGCAGCTCTTTATTGGCCGAGAGGGGCTGACACACGCGGTTACCCCTGACAGCACCCCGCTCATTGGTCACGGGAGATTGTGCACGAGCCCTCCCGCCCCCCTTTCCACCCTCGGCCCCAAGATACTACGAGCGCTCCTGCGTGCTATACGGCGGAGGAAGAGTGTAAACACGCACGGGGCTCGCTTTCATTCATGCCTTCCTGCTCGGATTGATCGCCCGCCAATCACCCAAAGACGACTTGATCGCAACAATTGTTTTTCATCTTCAAAAATGCTCGCAATCATACAGTCACCTTTCTCATCATTCCACATCGCCGGGTTATATTTAACTAAAAATAAATATTACTCTGAAAAGTACAATTTGGGGGCAAAAAGAGACCAAGCCCTATGTAGGTAATCTACACTATGCAAATTGACTCAGCCTCTTCAACCAATGATGGGCTCTTTTTTTTTTTTTTTGTTATATCAAACATTTTTTTGGGGTAGCAATGTTCAATAAAACTTTATTGCAGACCGACACCAGTATGAGTACTCGAGTAGTCAATGATACCAACCTGCGATACTTTCCATACAAACATCCTTGGCGATTTTGACATTGAGTACAGTTCATTAAAAATGGGTGGACTAAATATTGAATATTGTGTAAAAAAGACAGTTTTCCACGGTCAATTTTTTCACATTCAGGTATAGGACATTAAAAATGATTATCAAGCTGTTGTGGAACTTAACCAGTTTTCTAATAGTACAGTTGTCATTAAAATACAGGACATTAGAATATCCATATCGGACATTGTGGAACACCATCTTTCGACAGATAATTTTGAAATTCAAGTATAGCGTATTAAAAAATGAATATTGAGCCTTATGCAACAAAACAGTTTTGCAACAGCAACAAAAAAAAAAAAGTTGACGTTCCGTTAGAGGATATTAAAACTACTGTACGTTACCGATATCTTTGTGGAACACCATCAATTTTCCACAGGCAATTTTGACCTTAAGGTATAGAAAATTCCAAATTAATATTGATCCATCTGGAACAAACCCAGTTTTGCAAAGGAAAATTCCACATCCAAGTACAGGACATTAAAGCTGCTTGGAGTCAATATTAGAGCGTTTTATGCCAGCAATTTTGACATAGGATATTAAAAGTGAATATTGAACCTCCCGGAACAAAACCAGTTTTGAAAAAAAAATATACAAAAGCATTCAGGTGCAGGATATTTAAACTACGTGGACTTGATATCGAACCTTTTGCAACACCATCCATTTTCCACTGGCAATTTTGACATTCAGGTCCATGATACTAAGAAAGAATACTGAGCCTTGTGGAACAAAACCAGTTTCTCAAAAGACATTTTAACATTCACTTACAGTGCATCAAAAATGTGCGGACTGCACATTGAGCCTTGTGGAACACCGGCAGTTTTCAACTGTCGTATCGTCATCTGAGACAAGTGCAACAGAAAAACATTTGGCTGAATAAAAATAAAAATAGTGCATATACTTGAAACGATAGTCAACTTGGATTAGGTTGTGGGTTTGACCCGAAAATAATTTGATAACCCCAAAAACCTCGGTTATAGCTCAGCAGCACTAAGCATGCAAGAAACGCAATGAAGTTGAACATTTTGGTCTCTGAAGGCATATTTGGGCTATTTAGCAAGAGCGCGACTTCCAGCTGGCTGCGCTGTCCAAAGAAACGAGCTGCGTGCTTCCAAGGGCCTTTTGCCCCGTTGCCATGGCGAGGGCGCTGAATGGAACAACAACGCCCACGTCACAGCTGCAATCGCTCCTCTTCTTTTTCTTTTTGCCGCCTTCCAAAAGGGCCCATTGGGGGCTGCGCGCTCCGGACAAATAATGGCAAGGGAGGGGAGGGGTAGAGGGAGGGAGGGGGGGGGGTGTTTGGTGAGGGCAGCGAGAGGCTAAAGAGAATGGAGACCCTCCCAGCCCACGGTGACCGCCTCCACCTGCTTGTTGGCTAAACTTTGCCATGAAGGCATGCTGTTGTCTCACTAAGCCCACTGGGGAGGAGGAAAGGGGTGGGGGGGAGGGGGAAGGGGCGGGGGGGGGGGGGGGGGGGGGGGCAGCCGGCTAGAATGCCACGATTTGGACTACAATACATCCTCCAGTCACAACCTTAGGATCATTCGAACGTAAACAAAAGAAAAATAAACAAACAAACAAAGAAACAACCCACAGACATTTTTTCCCAGCAGTGAAAGCAACGAAAATAACAATAACAATGAAAAGAAATCCTAAATGAACTCGTTCGCTGCCATTTACAACTATGGACGTTAAAGAGCCATTTTAATTGGCCTGCTTCAATTCTCCATCTTGAAACATATTTTAATTAAGACACTTTCCAAGTTCTTGTGTCAAAGGTGTTGGTTTCAAGCTACGGGTGCAATGATTTATCGAAAATGAATATATTTATAAGGCGCACCTAAAACCTTCAATTTGATGAAAAGCTGACGAGTGCGCCTTATAATCTTATACGGTGCATAAATCGCAGGCTTTCATTTTAGGGGGTGGATGAAAACATAATTTAATCATAAACTTGTAAATTCTTCAATTTTTAACTCTGCTTTTCAGTTATGAATGTATTTCTTGCACTTAAAATTTTTATTCCACCATTTGAAATTTTGATATGCTATGCTATAAAGCTAAATGATGTAACATTCGTTTTATTTTTGGCTCATTTGCTGGAAAACTGTCATTAAAACTTAAGAAAAAAATAAAGGAGCCAGAATTCAGCAATAGGTTGTTTTCCAATGAATTTGCTCTTGATTTGAAAAGAAAAATGTACTGTGAACTATGTACATTAAAAGCTTTATATTGAATGGCTGATTGCAGAAACCTTGTTCAAATCTCATGTCTGACGTACCCCCGATACCCTTTTTAATGTATAATTTTTGGAAAAATGGAATCAAAATAACGTGCTTTTACTTTGAAAATGAGCATTTCTGCCCGTTTTCTGAATCAAAATAAATGCGCTTTACTGCACCACCCTATTTCCGAACGATGAGGTAATTTTTTTTTCATTCAAATTCCTCGATTAATCGGTCATTAAAACAATCATTCGAAATCGACTTTTTGTATTTGATCTCCAAAACGTTAAACCAAATGACACGTCGGCATCAAACGTCATCCTTCGGTAAACGCCACAGAAGACAAATGGTCTTAAAAGCCCAAAAATAAGAGGTTAAATGAACTCTGAAGGACAAAATGATCAAAACAGTATTTAACCTTCAAGTGTTCATATGAAGTCAGCTACACGCGTCAACAGCAATCAAACTTAGCCTCGCAGATGTAAAACCAGGACTAAGGCGAGAAGCGCTAATTAATAAACGTGTTCAATCAAATCGCGGCGAGGACGGAATGGCGGCGGATCAAAAGAACACTGCTTTACGATTAGAGCGTAATTCCCAGAATCACCAAATGTGTCGCCGGGGGCTCTTGCGGGGGCCGTGCAGCCGAGAGGAGCAAAACATATTAGCCTAATAGTCTAATATGCAAACTACTAGCTGCCCAATTAGGAGACTTAATAACGCATAAACGATGCGAATCCCGCTTCTTACACGCCGAAGAGGTCGCCGTTAATTCGAGTCAAAGGACTGGCTGTGCTGTCAAAACACTACACACGTGCATGCGCGCGCACACGCACACACACACGCAAACACAACTGTTGTTGTGAGTCCAACCAAGAGTAGCTTAATGATGGAGAATCTGAGCGTTAAATTAACACTAATTAAATGGCCCCAATTGTAAGGATGATTCAATTTCTGCACAGGACTAATGGGCCTAAGTGTCCCCGAACTGTTTGTCGGACGTCTATGATTAAACGCGCGCTAAATAGAACAAAAACAACTTTGCAGTTTGGACTAAAAAGCCATGCGTGGCTTATTTCCTGCAAATTTTCAAAGGACTTTCCTGCGGAATATTCCTGGATCCGCGACTGCAAGAAAGTAACATTTGGGAGCTTTGGCTTTATTTTGTGTGACTGGTATGTGTCCCTCCCGCCTGTGGGAACACAAAATGAAGTGTGTGTGTGTGTGTGTTGGGCTATAGAGAAGGGTAGGGGGTGCTTTTATTGAGATAATGGCCATTCCTCCACAGCTGGCCCACACAATCAAAGCCAGAGTGCAGTTTGGAGGATTCCAGCTTTAACCAGGCCTTTGTGGCTGCTAATTACATCTCAATGCAAAACCCGGCAAATACCCCCCCATATTCAATCCCCCCCCAAAAGGAGAAACCTGTGCAGAATACCCCAAACAACACTTCAGAGATGAAGCCGGACACACACACACACACAAGCCTTCGTTACTCTTAAATGAGGAGGC
This sequence comes from Hippichthys cyanospilos, assembly GCF_059441005.1. Classification (NCBI taxonomy): domain Eukaryota; kingdom Metazoa; phylum Chordata; class Actinopteri; order Syngnathiformes; family Syngnathidae; genus Hippichthys; species Hippichthys cyanospilos. The sequence goes on along the minus strand of NC_142388.1, from coordinate 2,294,415 downwards.
GTACACGCAGCAGCAGGGGTTTCATCAAAGAGTCACATCTCACACACGTTGCCCCCCCCCCCCCCCCCCCCCCCCCACACACACGCACTCATGTGGCACTCGGCATTAGATCACATCTCAGCGTGCCGCACTCAGGAGAGATGAGGAGGTCTTAGAGGGCTTAAGGTTGAATGGAAAACACACTGAAGAGCCTTTCGCCGTGAGTGCGCCCCCCCCCTCCCATAATCCCAACCTACACACACACGTTGCCATGCCCCGAACCGAGAGTTTGACTCCATCCGTGCCTCCCCCTAACCTCACGATTTTAGTTTGACTTCAGCTGAAGTCAACCACAACAAAGACAAGCACATTGATTAGTTAGCAAACACCATTACAGTGCTAAAAGCTAGCATAAATAGGTGTGGGTTTAATTCAATACAAACAGTGGAGCAACACATGTAGACAGATATTTGCATGCATCCTTGCAATGGGCAATGCAGATCATTCTAATGTCAGAGTGAAAAACACCCCAAATCCACCAAATAACCCCCCTCATATTCAATATTATGTTATCTTATGTTGAAAAATCTCATCGCAATTTTTTTCCCCTCGATATAGCAATCGAATATGCAAGTGGGTTTTCAAGGTCATCATATATAAATGTGTGTGTGATGGGGGGGTATGTGAGCATGTGTGTGCATGCAATATTTTTTGCCTTTTTCTATTGTATACATGAGGCAACAAACCATGAATATGAATTGTCACTTTTTTAAGCATTTACTATGACAACTTCAAAAAAATTCTACCAAAAAAATGTAAATATAAATAAGAAAAAGATAAATTAGCAGCTCCAGCAGCGGAGGGGAATGAGCGCGGGTGTCTCCTGTCTCATTATTCAGCTTTTCTTTTCTTTTCCGAAGAGGACAGCTTCGTCTCTACTCGCGAACGTTCCAATTAATGTGCTCTTAATTTGAAAACACCGCATGCGGTAACCATTTAAAGTGTAGCGGAACTGACAAGGGCCGGGAGAAAAAAAAAAAAAAGGCGCTCGCTTAGCCTTGAGGTTAGTTTGCTTCTCTTTAGCATTGATTTACTCTTTGCCCTATTTATTTCCCCCTTCGCTTGGATCTGCCCGTGGGAGGACAAATGGAGGAGAAACATCAAAGCGCGCACACACACGTAGACGGAAACACACACGCGTCCTCCATTCCTGCGTGTCGCGCCAATCAAGAATTTCGGCGCATCTATAAATCCCCTCGGCCGTCCTATAAGACGTCCGATGTTGTATCACGTAAGCGACATAAAGGGAGGCACCTCCGGCACCTCCGGCACCTCCGGCACCTCCGGCACCTCCGGCTCTTGGATACGTGCCCGTAATTCACCAGCGGCAGCTGTTTTCAGCCCGACACTGCTGCAGTGTGTCATGATGCTATACACTAGCAAGAAAGAGAGAAAAAAAAAAAAAAGTGGACGTGTGCGAGTCATATTTTACAATCTGTCAATTGTTGAGCTTGTGTTTTGCAGGCGCGCTAAGCAAAAGTGTGAGACGGAGGACCGAGGCGCAGGTAAGTCGTTAAACCCACTTGAAAGCGCGGCGCCCCCGATCGATAGTCCCGGGCCGAGCGGGGGATTAAAATCGGGCTGAGTCTGCGGCGATCAATACTGATGGCTAACCCCGGGGTTAAAACACGAGTAAATCTCCATACGTGTCCATACGCTAGTCTGCGCCGCGGCCTCTGCGGCAGATAAATCTGCATGCCGCCATGCAAACGGACACGCGGGGAGTCGATGCGCTCGGGCGCCCGTCGGCTCGCCACCTACGGACGCAACTAGCGAGACGTCGGAATCGATTCACGAGTCGATCAAAGGTTTGGCCGGGCCTCGTCAAATTACGCTGCTATTCGGGACAAATTTGCGTCCGACTTTGCGAGGGCGCTTGACGGCGGTGTTTCGCAAGCGTACTTTCCCAAGGAAAAAAAGATTACAGTTTTACTAAAACTATATTTTTTTCAGTATCACCTTAATATTTAACCCTTGTAGTGTATGTTACAAATTATGGAAATTCTTTTTTATGCGCTCATAAAAGAATCAATGGGAAAAAATACCAGGGAGCTGAAATGTCCAGCAGATGATTAAAAGGTGAATTTTGGTGAATTTTTGGGCTCGAAATTTTGTGAAAGTGCAACTGTTCTGACATTTTTATGTGATTGCAGCTGGCCGTGCAAAATTTTGTGTGCAAAAATAATCATTGTCCAAATTTTGGACCATATGAAACCATTGAAATGTCCATTTTTGAGATGCATTCCAATAGGATTTATGACGTTAATTTCCTATGATTTTTTGCAACATTTCGTTGAGCGGCGGTCAAACAATGGCAGCAAACAAAAAATTCTTTGTTGACTTGTGTTTCGCCTCAAGACAGTAGGTGGCGGTAGAGACCAGGCTATGTCTTAAAGTCACAGACTACAAAGTCAGATCATACCATTTTTCAATTTTTTGTGGGTGCTAATACATATGTATGGATAGAATTGATGCCACTGAACAATGAGTGGTTGAAGGAAAAAAAAAAACTCATAAAAAATTTAATTACAATGCCTTCAAAAGCATTCCCAAAAGCTCATTTTGCATTTATGTCATTCAAATCAAAGCCATTAATACAAGTAATGCAAGAAAGTTGTGTAAAGAATTGTATGTCACTACTTTCCCCACTCGCTTGTTTGTTCAAACAGCAAAAGCGATAAAAGCGGCTAACCCCATCGACTGCTTCACACCCTAATGGAAGATTGACACGAGCGCTCCAATGGATTTTACAAGAACAGGTCGGCGTATCCGTTACCGATCGCTGATCAGCGTGGCCGTGCGCCGAGGGAAAACGCGTCCACGTTGTCCATTTGAATTCCCGCAAACGTTTAAGGGAAGTACGCCATTGAAATGTCACAGTTTTAGCGCTTTGTTGGTTTGGCTTAAAGAAACGAGTCAGTGGAGAAATCTTGGATAAAACTCACACGGTTTACTCTTGTAAATGTCAAACAAAGTTGCGATTGAGGAAATAGTCAAGGTCAAGACTCACTTTTTCAATTCATTGGGCAGTTTAAGCTAAAAAAAAAAAAAAAAAGCTAACAGTAGCAAAAAGAACATTATGTGTCTATCAGTGCTTTTGAAAAGAAAAAGCGTATGTTTTATTAATTTTTGGAAGTATATTTGTTGAAATGTTTTATCCGGCCACTTCAAAACGCAACAAAATAAAAGCATACAGTTTTGCAAATGAATCACAATCTTGCAATTAGGTTGCTTATGTTCCAATCATTTTGTTCTTCATTTAAAAACAAAAATGCAATGTTCCTGCCATGGCATTAAAGAATAACATTTTAAATAAGATTTGCTGAGAAGGTGTCAAACTCAAGGCCCGGGGGCCAGATCCGGCCTGCCCGTCATTTTTATGTGGCCCACCAAATGCGGATTTGACTTGAAGTTCCTGGCTAAAAAAAACACATTTGCAAGTTGTCTTCAACTTTTAAAATTTGAAGGAAAAAAAACAACGATGTTTTCTTCCCAATCTCGCTTTTCTCACTGTGTGTGAGGAACACACGTAAACTTGATTTGATGGGCAGTTATTCCTCCATCCATTTGTCTGGTATCCTAAAAAAAATGTGGAGTGATATTTACTTTAATTATTTTTTTCCACTCTGAAATTTTTGGATAAGGGCTACATAATTTGCTATCAACATTCCAAGATATTTACAGTACAAATCTTTTATCAGTCATATTTACTGAAGGTTGGAGTTAATGCCCTCGGATGTGCTTGAGGCTATTTTCTACCTTGAGGGAGTAACCATGACATCATCAACAAGCAGTATTGTGATTGGTCTGTGTAGTGCAAATCATTGCGAAGGCACTTCAAGGGTTACGTGCGACATTTTCTGCACGTATGTGGAAATCAAATCATGAGTTTTATTGCTGTGTCAGAAACAGTACTTTTTTTTCAAATTGAGAGCAAATCAAATGGCGCATGAATCAACTCGTCGCTAAATTGCATTGTAGTGACTCCTTTACAAAACGTTTTCTTCGATGGTTGCGGCTTATCATCGCTGACGCAATTTTACGGCAAATAAAATATAATAGATGACTTTTGGACGCCTACTTTCATGAGAGCCGCTTTCGCCTGTTGCAGTTAGCTGCCAAACAGATAAAGCGGCGATTGCTTTCTATTTTTCCTCCCTGTTGTTACAAGTGTCTCCTTTTTCCATGCATCTCAAATGAGTTTAGGCAATTTGGAAAGCAACGTTTTGGCTAGGAGGATGGGAGGAAAAAAAAAAAAAAAAAACATGCACGCGCACTCTGGTAGGCAAAGCTAGCCAATTAATTTTCTGCTCGGATCCGAAAGTCTCACTGGAGAGATGCTAGGCTACATGTACGGCCCGGCTAATTTGTGCGGCAGGTCGGCGTTAAATATATGCATGAGGCTAATTCGGCGAGCCCGGTAGAAAGCGGCACTAACTCCCATTAGTGCTGCTTGTGCCTCCGGTGGAAATCAACACAAACCCTTGCAGCGTTTTTTTTTTTTTTTTTCCTTCTCTCTGGTGCATAAAGCAAACAAAATTAAATTTGCTTGGCTAAATCAAAGTGTGGTGCCAAATGTGTGACTCCCTTACCCCTCCCTCCCTCCCCCATTTTCTGTCTCCTCGCCTCTCATAGGGATAAATTACTCCAGCATCATAAAAGAGCAGAAAATTAGAAAGAAATGGGAGGGTAGGGGGGAGGAAAAAAAGCGGGATTTCACTCAAGTGGGATTCCCTTTCCGAAATAATCCCAGCATGCTTTGGCTTGTGCGTCTCCAGTGCTTTGATTTTCTGCCTGTCTGTGCATGTTTCTCCACCCCCCCCCCCAAAAAAAAAAAAACAGTCTTGTTTAGCGCTGCAGGAAGCGTTGTCGTATTTTGTCATCATTTGATCGCACTTGTTTGCGGGCAAAATAAGCGTTGTGAGCAAATAAACGCGCAAGCAGAAAGTGATTTGTCAATTCCCCAATTGTCTATATCTTGTGTGTGAATTGAAAAAGAGGGAGGGGGGGGGGGGGGGGGGGGGGAAAAGGCTGTTCCTATTGAACTTGACCCGCGGGCCAGATCAATGCGTGTGTGTTAATGTGTGTGAGAAGACGGCGGCGCGCGCTTGTGGAGGCATGCGCCGGCTGACGGCTGCCAGATCAATGTGTCTCTGCGCGACGCGGATGGAGGGAGCGCGCTGATTACCCGAGAGGGAGGGGGGCGGAAGGAGGGATGAGGATGATACAGCGGCGGAGGGGGAGAGCGAGGGAGGTGATGAGACTGAGGAGAGGACGGAGCCCTGAGCGGGAGGATCAGCGGGGAGAGAGACAAAGTGAGAGAGGGCTCATTTCATTTTCATTTTCCTCCTTCCGCGCCGCGTCGACACATTCGACAACAGGCGGATGGCTGGGATCAGCCTGACACAATGTAGGCAAAAATAAAGATAAAAAAATGGCAAGTTCTTGTTTTTTTTTTTGCACCACTCAATTTCCTGAAACAGAGCTATTTCAATCGTTCTTTTTGAAATGGTTTACGCCTTGTCGACACCTAACCAGGGCTAGTCAAACTCGGATATTTCTCCCCTCTGTGTGTGTAAATTTTTTTTTAAAAAAATCCATCTATATAGCTCTATTTATTTGTTTAAAAAAATAAATTCTTTAAACCAGAATCCAATTGACTGGTGAGACAGTCAAAGATTCACCCCTAATATACATATATGTGTGGCCACATAAACAGAAAGACGTAAAGGCAAAAACATTAACTTAAACAAATTAAAAAAAAAAAACACAACTCCAAAGTAGCAAATCAATAGCTGCAAAAAAAAAAAAATACTGTACAAATAAACTCGGTAACGGGATTTGGACAAGCGGATGTGGGAACAACAACAACAAATAGGTAGCAGAGACTGAAACAACAGACACATCGACGCTGACACTTTGACAATGACCCGTGAGAACTGAAAGAGGAAACTAAATACACTAAAAACTGACGAGACAAACAAGGAATACCTAGGCATGAAACAATAAGAGCAGGGAGTTGATTGGCAGAAACCAGGGAAGCATGTTAACAAGAACAGGTGGACGCAATCATATCCCGATACTAACCCACAGACAACCCACACTGTCTACTATTAAATCATTTTTCTATTTTTTTTGGAAGAATAGCGGGCCACGTCCGAATGTATTTTCGCCATCAACTGGGGGCCACAAAAATGTGGATTGAGGGCCTCATATGGTCCTCAGGCTGTAGCTTGGACACCTATACACACACGTATGTATATATATGCATACATACACACACACACACACACAAAACAAGCCCCTGCTATTTCCCATTTGACAATGCGAAAATGACCGCTGTGAAGAGAATTTATCCAAACAAAGCAAGGACAGTCCTATAAAAATATGACCATATATCAAGGTATAGATGTGCTTAAGACAATGAAGGTTCAATCCACTTCACTGCAGGGCTTCCATATCATCCTGGTCTCCATCACCGGAAGCCAAGCCCCCCCCCCCAAGCCTATATTTCATCTGTGATGCATTTTGGATGTGCAAAGCCTGGGAGAATTGCACGGCGCAGCTCACGAGTCTTAACAGTGTGTGTGCGTGTGTGTGTATGGGGGGGGATCACCCTCCCACTAAAAAGCCTCCAATGCATTCCAAATGAAGATAAAACGGTAAACGCTTTGTATTTATGCGGCAGTTTGCTCGTCAGTCAACGTGCTTTACGACACTTTTACGCCCCGGCGCCGACGAGCCCGAGTGCCCGCCGGCTCATCAATAACACTTGAGCGCAGGAATCGTTTAGAAGGGACACCCCACTTATGGATTTGCGAATTGTAATATCTGCTAAAAATACCCGACGTGGGCTGTCAATCATACGCATGTTTTCAAGTACAGAACTCAGTCTATTTATTATTGTCCACTGTAGTGGACGTTTGTTTTTGGTTTACCTCTTTTGACACTTTTCAAACTACTAAATCCTAGAAAACTAAATCCCGAATATTTGGGCAATTTTATGTCTAATTAACTATGAAAAATATTCATGATGAAAATATGGTCTATTGAGGCATCTCGAAATCTTACAAACTTGAAAATGGCCGCTATGAAGCGTGCAAATGTATTTTGTTTTTAAATGCATCATCTGATGGGCTTTATAATTTAGTAGTATCGTAAGGACCATTTCAGTTTTTGATCCAAATTGGTTGGTTTATACTAGTGGTTCAGCAAATCTCAATGCTTTTTCTGTGACAGAAACAAGTACATTTTCAAATTAAGAACAAATTAATCGGAACATGCAGGAACTTCGTGTTCTTGAAATATATATTTTTAGATTTTAGAGGTTTATCAGAAATCAAACAGATGATGTTGCACAACTTTTCTTCTGGATTTATTGAATAAAATGCACCTTTTTTTTCGAACCGGTTAGAGGGTACCTGGCAGTGGAAAAAAAAAAACCCAACAGAACCACTAATTTATACTATACTTCCAGTCTCGTGTTGCCTCATGCTGAGACATGTTTCTAGTATCTAATTAGCACCGTGCACAAATGAAAATATCATCCCGCGTCCATGAAAACTAAACAGTCGGATCTTTGTAATAACCGTAATATGACAGAGTTCCAACTGCAGTGTCCAGTGAGTCAGTAAATTCAAGGTTAGGCTGAAACAGATGGCCAGAGAAGGGCTTGCGACGCGACGTGACCCCTGGACATATAGCGTACATCACACACACACACACACACACACAGGCGAACCTGCCGAACCCCCGGCCGCGCGGCTCTACCCCAAGAGGAAATTGAATTGGAGCGCTGACCCCGCCTGACACAAGGTAAGCACCATTGATTTTTATTAAAAGACCAACCATCAATACCGAGATTGCTTTTGTGCTCCACGGCGTCCGCAAAGTGAGCCGGTCACCGCGGCTCTTAAAAATACTTGGGACATGACGAGAGAGGCTGCTTCCAAAACAAAATGGACTCACCGGTCTAATTCAGTCAAGTCAAAACACCGGAAACAACATTTTGCCGCTGTGACGTCGGGTCGCTACCGCATCGTTTATATAATAAAGCATAAAGTGACGTTAATTGCCGAGTTGCATTCAATGTTTTCCAAGCGCTAGCGAGCATGCTAGCATTAGCATTGCCATCACTTGCTATCATCCTAAAACAATGAGTCACAATGCTCTATGAATTTTCATGCACCGACACCACTGACGGAATTCATTCTGACGCTACTCCCGCAATGCTTGTCTTGGCCACTAGAGGCAGTATAGCTCCGTCATTTGTGTTCAAATATTCATTACCAGAAAATAAAAAAGACAGTTCATTAGCACATCTAATGAGGATCACTATTTTTGAGTGCTAGCATTAGCGGAATAAGTGACGTACCAGGAATATTTTTTAGACGCCAATGTTTAAAGTCAAATCAAATATCGGTCAAAATGTGAAAATCTGTATGAGGGAATCACAACAACAACAAGCACGGACCACAAAACGGAGCAAGCGTTGCTCCCCTGCTTAATAGCTGCTGATCAACACTCATATTTCCTATGCTAACAAGCGTGAAAATGATCCTCATAAATCAAAAGACTTTTTCATTCGTTTGAAAATAAATAAATAAAAAAATCAAGACCACATCGACGGGCGTAATGTAAATAAAACAACAGGCCATCAGTAATGCTGGCTTGTTGCCACTACGACATTATAATGACTCCACGGGGGACTTTTTAGCGGACCGCGTTAACACTCGGATTAGGTGTGCGGCTGAGATGCGTGTTTGCGCACGTGTGTGTGTGTGTGTGTGTGTGTGCGCGCAGCCCCCCCAGGAAGACCCGCCTTCACTTCATAATGTGATATTTCATCAGAAGCAGAGGTAACCGCGCTGACATCGCAAGCGTTCATCAAAGAGAAGCCGAAATGGATCCTCGCGCACATCTGCGCGTGCGCCACATCTGCACTTTGATACACAAACACGACGCCCGTATTTGGTCGTTCACACGCGGCGAACGTCTCGACCCTTGATGGATTGGCTGCACTCCCGCTTTGACAGACGAGCGATGGATGTGCTGGAGCTGAGAAGATGAAGGAGGGTGCGAGCGTGTTATGGGGGTGTTGGGGGGGGTAAAAAGAGCTGAGCGCGGTACTCTTGATGCCAAGGAGGATCTTACGCGGGGGGCCAAGCAGATCACTTCCTCTTCGGCAACACGTGTCATTTGCTGCGAACAAACAAGCCTTCAGAAGACGCCAGAGAACTCCATTAGTCTCGTACTTTCATTTGTACCTGCATCTTCTCCGTGTGCCCAATGACAGACCCCAAAATAGCGGTTCTCAAATGTGGGGGGTACATGGAGATACTTAAAGAACCTAGATCATGGTATTTTTACACTCAAAATTAACCCAATGTCTCTAACTATATTGTTGCACTGCACTTAGAAGATAACAATAATATTGGTGAAGAAGAAGAAAAAAAAAGCTAAGGCTCTTAATCCTAAACTGCAACAAGCCATCATGTCAATTAAATTGCATGTAAGTGCAATTTAGAGAAATGCACTTAAAGAAAGAAAGAAAAATGCATCCCATAATGCCCAATTAGCAAGCAATTTCTTTATGTAAATCATATTTCAAAAGCTGATGATTTTGTGTCGACACTGCAAATCCACTGGGTGGCGTTGGCGGCCAACTTATGCCATTTGCATGACTTCCATGATTGGCTTAGCCTGGACTCCTACCAAGCAAAAGTCTTCAAAAGTCATAATACTCTAATTATGACATAATAAATATTCCTATTTCAATTTCATAGATACATATATTACTTATATATGTATGGATAGGGCTGATACTACTTGCAGACAAACATGCAAGCCAGTTGGCTTTTACTTCTCTCAGCAAAATAGGCGTGTGGGACTGACAGACAACTGACGGAATGTCTATCCCGACGATAAATTGACAAAAAAAATGTTGATTGTTTTCCAAAAATTAAACATGTCCGGAAATGACTTGCAGGACTAAAGAAATGGGAGAACATTTCCTGTCGTCAAGCTGAACAATTTTAGCTCTTCTCAAAATAATAATGATTAAATTGGTTATACAATTGTATAATAGCACCTCCGGTTCCCATATTATCAATATTGGCAAGACGTGGGAACTAGATTATGTTTCAAAATCGTTCACTGTTTCCATAAGAGCAGAAATAGCTGCTAGAGCTTGAATTTTTCCCCGTTTTACAACAAAGCCACAATAGAAATCCTAACAAAAGTAACAAAGTAATAATCGGGCCTTCAGCGTCTGGACAGCTCAATTCTATTTTGTTTGTGAAGGCGCTACCTGTCGTCCCGGTTGCTAAATGGCCGTGTTAGCGCGGCGTCAAACGTGATTTGTGTTTTCCGGCCACAAGCGCGTCACGTGTGCAAAGCGCCAATTACGTCGGCCCCCTAATTACACACTTAAAGACATAATTAGGCCCGCAAAGAGGTATTGCACGCCGCAACCAGGCAGGAGAAGCTTCGCATGAACGCATGCATCTTAATTAGCCTTTACATCTGTATTGTGTACACATAACATAGATGGGGGGTAGGTGCAAACAAGGATAATGGCTCCTATTGTCTTCAAGATAAGCGAAACAAGAAACAAGAGGCTGAGCTGGCTCTAATGACAATTTAGCGGGATGTTGGGCAAGACAAAAATAAGCGCTAATTGGAAAGAAAACAGATTGAAGGGTTAGCTAAATCTTTCATAATTTTAAGAAGAATGGAGAATTTAGGGACATTGACATTTTAAGAAAATATTGATAAGAGGTTAGCACGTCCGCCTCACAGTTCAGGGACCCGAGTTCAAATCCGCCTCGCGCCGGCCTTCTCGTGTGGAGTTTGCATGTTCTCCCCGAGCCCGCGTGGGTTCTCTCCGGTTTCCTCCCATTCTCCAAAACATGCGTGGCAGGTGCATTGGAGAAACTAAATTGTCCTTCGTTGTAATTGGGTGCGTGAATGGCTGGCAACCAGTTGAGGGTACCCCCCCACCTGCTGGGATAGGCACCAGCAGGCCTGTGACCCTTGTGAGGATAAGCAGCTCTAGAAAATAGTTGAATGGATGGATTATTTCTAAGAATACGTATAAGGATGACTAAGTAGTAGTATGCATATATTGACACAGTATGCATATACTCACATATTAAATATATGTATATAAATGTATATAGAATATATAAACGTACATAGATATATAATTACATACTGTAAATATTATATATATACAAATATATATAGTATATATAGACATACATAGATGTATAATTACATATATATATAGAAATACATATATATAAATATATACTCATATATACACATGTGCAATTATGCACGGTTAAATATTATTATTACTTGCAAATGTAACTGATTTTCTTCAGTCGATTTGAGATTTTTCTCTTTTAAGTTTAAGTATCAAAATAGAAGTGGTCTTTAATCCGATTTTTTGCCAAAATATTCGACAGATTATCAAATGAATCATTTGACACACACCTGACCATTACGCCGACGAGTTCTACGTTGGATTTTAGTGACGCGAGGCGTTTCGTTTCAGCCGTGAAAAAAATCCAATTGTCAAGGGATCACATCGGCGCACGGCAGGTCGCGGATCCATTCCGAATATGCGACCGACACGAAGACGGCAGAAGCGATGACGAGCAGTCGCCGGAGGAGCGGCGCTAAAGTCATTCCCTCCATTCCGACCACAAATACGTCAATTCAATCAAAGCTAACGGCCCCGCGCCCGGCGTGCCGAACGCGCCTCGGCATCCCATTTTGATATTATCCCTTCCCTCCGTGTCGCACGCGCGCCTTCAGACTTCACCCGAAAGGTCAATAGATGTGATCAAAGCAACGATGGGACGCCCTGGGAAATGCCGCGCACGCGCCTACGCACTGTAAGAGGGGGGCGTGCAAACAAGCCCGATGACGGCTACCTCGGCGGGCCTCGGAGGCACGCCGCTCGCCACAAGAGCAATGAGACACCAGCCTTCATGTGAACCTTGAGATATGAGCCGGCGTGTGCGGAGCGGCCCTCTCGCTCTCGCTGCTTAAGAATCCGGTCACATCTCTTGCTAGCAGGCAGGCAGTAAGGCGCTTTCACGCTGGCAGGGTTTGGTTTTTTTTTTTCTCTAATGCTTCTTTCTTTCTCAGCGTGAGCACAAGAGTGTGTGTCTTCCGGTGCGCGCATCCAATCTGACGCTTTATTCTTCGTGTTTTGGGGTGAAATTTGCGTGTTGTATAAAAAAAGGCACATTCCATTGATAGAATGCATTTGCTAGCCCCAAAGCATAAACATCATAACTGATTGCCTAACCCTGACATTAACTTAATCAACTTACCTATACTCTAAATTTTCTGATTTTGCATTAGCACACACGCGTTTGTACGCTATACTTGCAAAGACATCCATTGAAATAACGCATTTCCTATCTTGCCCCAAACCCTAACATCACAGACTGCCTCAACCAAAATCCGGTTCAAACCTATTCTCGAAAATCAAAGGGTCCACCAAATCGGTCCCCACAAATACAGTAAAACCCATAATTCTGTACACCTCATGTGCAAAAACTAAAGGCACATGCACACACACACGTTTGTACAGCCTTGTGAGGACTTTCATTGAAATGCGCTTTTACACACACACATACATATATATATATATATATATATATATATATATATATATATATAAACCCATAAATGGGCAAACTAGGGCCTTGGGGCCATTTGTGGGCCCTTGAAGCTTTTTAATCGGGCCCTCCAAACTTCAAGAAATGATCAGTCGGGAGTTGGGTGATAATGTTAATATCTTGAAATAAAGAGCAACGATCAGTGCTTTAAAATAGGAACCGTTTTCAATTTTTAAAAAAGCTGTATTTTGTTCATTTAATTTTCAGTCCTAGTAAGAGTCAACACATGGGGCTTGAATAATGTGATTTTTTTTTTATTCAAATTCAAGCACGTGTTTTCTAGATAGCCCTCATGAGGTGGATTATCAAAATATTTCATTCATCTGCTTGTGATCCAGCCCTTTTGTCAAATTTTAGAACCCTTTGTGGCAAAAAGTTTTGCCCCAAGTATAGCCACACACACACACAGGCTAATGCTAGCGATGTGTGACGGCCTGCCACTCAAGCCCAGCTCCGTTGAGACGCAGCACAAAGGAGTCGCAAAGATGACTGGGAGGGGAGTGGGGGAGGGAGGGAGGGAAGGGGAAGGGGAAGGGGAAGGGAAGGGAGGATGGGGAGGTGAAGGGTATCAGTGTCTTTCTGCTGGCTGGCTGCGAGCTGTCGCTCTCTGGCTGTCTCCTTATCTCCTTACTCCTCACTCTCCCCCAAGTGGCTGCTTTTGGCAGCTGAACGCCCCCCCCCCCCCTCACCCACCACTCAACTGCCAACCTTCTTTTCCACAGAGCCCCCCCCCCCAGCTCAGTTTCCTCATACCTGACCAAGTGTCACTTCCTTTTAGTCGCAAAGATCTTTCATACAGATGAAATGAAATCAACGAGGGGGGGGGGGGGGGGGGGGAGAAAGAGTGGCACCCAGGGGCAGTGTTCATACCTTTGTCATTTTTTTTTTTAAGGCCTGGAAAGTCATTTTGCTGCTTAAAAGGTTTCACACTGTGAATTTCTATTCTTACTAGGGATAGGATGAGACAGAAGTTCCATGTCTCATGAGATTGAGTCCAAGAAAAGAGGACAAAATTGATCATATATTGTTAAAATAATGCCTAATAAAGATTTTCCAGTTTTTTTTTCTTTTTATTCTTTTTCGTACTTTTGGCCTTTGTTTTGAGGGTAAAAAGTGCGTCTTATATTTGGGAAACGACTGTAATTTGCGTCTATTAAAATGCCTTTTGGCAGACAATATGGAGCACCCGCGTGCTGCTAGCTAACATGCTAGACGCCGTGATAAACAATGGCAACATATGCCGTACAATGCATCAAAAACATTGATCGCGTGCCGGGCACGGACGAGCAATCTTGCGCGATTCTAATCTGGAGAGATCTCGTCAAGTCACGCCGTACATGATTTTTTTTTTGTTCCTATTGTTAACGCGTGGAATGACTTTGACACGTTTCCTTTGTAACCAAGCACATGTGATTTCAAAGCATTGCACTTGACTGTATGTTTTTGCCTCTCAGGGGTGTATCATAAAATACTGTATGGATCAAGGCAGAGCGTGCCCCTCATAAAAAAATTTGTAGGATTTTCTACAAAATGGAACTAGAACCATTTTTGGTTTCCCCACTCAGCATACTAATACAGCGCTTCTCATATGTGAAGGCACTTCAGGGGGTGTGTGAGATTTTGACAAGGTTTCTGCAAATATCCTACCTCATACAGTGGACCCCCCGCCATACGAAATTAATCCATTCTGGAGTTGGGATCGTAAGGCAAAATCGTCGTATGGCGGACAATAGAAACCTATGCTAACTAGCTAATGCGTATAAACCTCAGATAAAAACATCAACATTTTATATACATATTAGAAAATTGTAACAAAATAGGATAGTGGGTGCCACATATATATTATATATGCATATAATTAAACATCATAAATAAAATATATTAAAAAAAAAAAAAACTATGCATGCCTTCGTCATAGTTCTTGATATCGGCATCTTTGTGACACTGTGATGCCGACCAATAGCAGATCGTCATCTTAGTGACACCGACCAATAGCAGACCAGCATTTTAGTGACATATGCACTGACGCATCTAGTGACGTATGAGCGTGGTGCGATTCATACGCACGCACACTGACCGCCAAGATTGAATTTTGTCATTGTTGTTGATGCCATAAAGTGGGGAAAAATGCCGTAAAAAGGGATGAAAAAAAACTTAGCATTCCACTTCCTAACATGAAAAAAAATCATAAGCCAGGGGCGCCGTCACCTGGGGGCCAACTGTATAATGCAGTGGTCCCCAACCACCGGTCCGCGGACTGGGCTGCACCCGAAATGATGTTTTGGAGATGATTTAGTTTAACAGTTCATACGTTTGTGCTTGATCTTTGTTTTTTTTTTGGCGCCTCCTCTGGCCGCTGTTGATATTACATACATAGTGAGAAGGATGATGTGGTTTTTAGAGCAGCCCCTCCCCCATTTTAATGCTGTGACAAGAACAGGACTGTACATTTTTCTTTTCAAATTAAGAGCAAATGAATTGAAACATGAAGCAACATTGCTAAATTGTAGCTCGACTCCTTGTACTAATGTATTTGTAATGTATTTATGTAATGTATTTGTATTTGAAATGCCATTATAGAGACGTCCCAATCATAAATATATTTATATATTTTTGCACCAGAGTTCAATTCACTTAATATTAAAGATCTGACGATAAAAAGTCCCAGTTTGATAGTCGGCAGTATCTCAAGAAAAGAATTGTTTGCTTGTATTCATATTTAAAAAATGTACATCACATTTGATATGGCAAGTTTAACTGTTTTAAGGCAAGTAGTCTAAAATATTTAAACATTCTCCTACTAGCTGTGTTTACTTCCAGCTAGGTTGCCACGTACTATACACATGGTACATATATTTAATTTTGACAATGTGTACATTTCTAGCACAAAATAATGAGAAAAAAATACAACGAAATAAATCGGAATTTCAATCGGACGATTGAATCAACTGAAAATGATGTGAGCGGGCCTGATTTCCAATCACGTGATCAACCTCCGACCATTTTTCGTACGAATCCGCCTCAAACAAGATAACATGTGGGTGGGTGGGTGTACATTTACACAAATTGGTGGATGTCCTCTACCACTGTCCTCAGTCTTTCCTATTAAATCAATTGCTATCTCATGCGCATGCCATGTTGCTATGATGTCACACTGTTTATGTCATTGCTGCTAGCCAGACACTGTAAACAAAAGTAATATCGGGATTGGCCGCCGAATCGTAAATCGAACCCAATCGCCATGACGGAAGGGTGATCAAAACGAAAGATACGAGGGACGGCGTCGCTATCCGAGTCGCATTCATCAAGTATCGAGACTAATGACATCCAGGGAACGCGAAGCTAAATCATGTCCGAGATGATTCGCTGTCATCTCGTCCTTATTTTGTGGATCAATCACGCAAGAGGCGCTTGTGTACGGGAGAGAATTGTGCCACCTATTGGTGCTGCCATCATGTGGCCGAAAATGGTAGAGCGGGAAGAAATGAACAAGGCTGAGCAACAAGACGAGAAGCCGAATGAGTTTGTGGAGGAGGAGGAGGAGGAGGAGGAGAAGGAGGCTTGCTCAGCAATATGGATCTAAAAGTGGAGGTTATTGAAGACGAAGATGTCTTCATCAGCAAGGCGGCCGCCGATACCGCTGACTCATCACTACCCCGACACACAATGAAAATGTCTCACTCTTCATCATCACCCTTCTGGGAAACTCATCATTCTCATCGTTATGACAACAGAAGAGTCATCGGTCAAAGAAAGACAATGACGGCGCATTGTCACCAAAAATATCAGCAATTTTCTTGTTTGGCGCCCTATTGTGTCCACCATTTAAACGCATTCCATTTTTTGCAACATTTCGCAAATCGATATTCCATGCGCATATGCGGCCATCAAAACGGTCTTTGAATTTTTTTTTTTTTCCCCCAAAGTAATGCGGTGGTATGCCTTTTCCACATTGCAATTTTTAAACAATACTTTCTTTTGTCACTTTCTTTCATTGGAAAAGATTTCAAACTAGTCAATAATATTTATTTTTCCCCTTGACTCCATTTCAACACTGCGTACGTCTGCAAGAAAGCTCGGTGTAGAAACCAGTGGCGAAAATACAATCTCTGCAAATACTCGAGAAGAATATTTTTAGTCAACCAATTTTAAATTCTTTTTGACAATATTTTTGATCAATTTTTCCTCCACATCATTCTTGCAATAATTTAGCCAAGGGGTGGCACATTCGTGGTAGCGTGATACCTGAATGGTTGTGCCATGTTGATATTTGTGGTCACCACCTGGGTGAAATTTCAGCTCCCTTGTGTCTTTTCTTTCAATGCATTATCTTTGATGGGTAATGCCTTTGATGTAGCGATCAAAGAATTGGACAAAATACCACATAAGAGTAAAAGGTGACGGACCCGACTATGTCAACTTTTTCCACGGCCCCTCCGAAACTTTTTAAACGAACAAACTTGATCTAAAAACAAAGCAAAATGAAAAAAATAAATACTAGAAAAGGTGACACCTGCTCTACATTTAGCATGACCTGTTTGCCTTCCACCTCCGATTGATGAACTTCCACAATGCAGAGAGCATTTTAATTCAAACAAAAAAGGCAAAAAGAATCTGAAACACGTTTGGAGACATAATGTACTCCTCTGTGGTCAGTTGCTGTGTTCTACTTACAGTGAGCAACAGGGAAAGAGCCATCTAAATCGAATCAATGGAAAGCGAGAAGCCCACATTGATTAATTAATGAAAAGGTGTGCCGAAATACTTTTGGATGGATGACTCACTCGGGCTCCACTTTTAAACGAATAAACCGAGGGTGTTTTTTGTTTGTTTTTTTTTCTCCTTTCGAAAGCCAAATGGGAAAAGCTCGGAGCCATCAGGCTTCTCTCCAAGGCGCCAACTGCACATCTGCCCCTTGGCAAGGCCGGAATTAACTCAAAATAAATAAATAAATAGCCCTATTTCACTCTGCTTTTCTTGTTTCCACCGTCTCTCTTTCAGCTTTTAATTAAAGTGAAGCAGGGGGGGGGGGGCTAAAAACCTGCTCCTAATTACACAGCCACTGCCCCTCACACTCATTCTTTGCCTCTCGCTCATGTTTGTTTCTCTCCTCTGGCCGGTGCGCTGGAGCCCGGCCAGGCAGACACCAGCACCGCCACGGGCATTATTAACATCTGCGGGCAACGCGCACACACACACACACATACGCACCCCAAAAGGTCGCTCTGCTGTTCTATGACACGCTTGTGGACACTTTGCGCCACTTTCGCACAGCGCCGGCTCGCCTAATAGGTGCCAAGCGTAATCGCATTTTGCTCTGATACAATCACACAAGCTTGATGTGATGCTGCCAAAGTCTCCTTGCTGTCGTCGCTTGGCATTGTATTCCTCAAACGTCCAGCAGATGGGGCTAAACGGCTTTCCGATCGGATTTTACAGTTAAAGCGAAGCAGGGGTTTACCGTAATTCCCCAAATATGACACCTTTTTCGCAAAAAATGAAGGCAAAAAGTATGGGTGTGCCCTATAAATGGTAATTTAAAGATTATTTTTTTTTGCACCATTCTAGGGGCCACATAAACCGAGTTTCGTCTCGCGGATGTGCGTTTTTATACTGGCCGTATTCTTATTCGTATAATGACCATAACGTGACGAGCTAGCTAAAATAATGCTTGTTCCAGCATTATTTTCCAAAAAAGAAGCAAACAGACGGAATCTACCGTTCGACACCTTCCTTGCATGGGGGGGGACGTGAGAGGTTTTCTATTTCCTAGGAGGGGCTTTGCTAAATATACTTGTGAAGCACTGCCTTAACCCATTCAATCCCAAAGACATTTAAGTTTTTAAAGTATCCAGACATTCAATCCCAAGTGCTTATTTTGATCTTTTTACTTTTGTTTTTTTTTTTTTTTTTTGGGGGGGGGGGGCAAAAGGAGTTTATATGAATGGCTGGCACTAAATTAAGTACTAAATTAATTAACTAAATTAAGTTAACAATTTCTTTATACATCAGAGTAATCTATTACTTTATATACTTAAGTAACTAAGTATGACAGTAAGCAATTACTTGATTACTTTAGTACTTGAATGCTTATAATTTATCACTTCAGTATGAACAAAGTAATCTAATTAGTACCTAAGTGCTTCACCAAGTAATTCACCACTTTAGTAATTTAATTTCTTATCAATTACTTGAGTAGTTTAGTAGCTAAAGAAATCAAATACTTTTGTGGCTAATTAATTGATAATTATGGCTAATTAAATTTAAAAAAAATGCATTTATATGATTTTTTCCTTAGCATCACAGGACTTAAAGAGTAGCTGTTCATTTTTATTGTATTTTTTTACTGTTTTTAATTAGCATCAGATTTATGCAAATTTCCATCAGTTTAGCGTTGGTATTTCACATCATGTATTTCAGCTGGGTCTGGAACTTCTCTTTATGATAAAGTAATGTTGACTGGATATACTAATCTACCTGAGTTGTGAATTACCGAGAAGAGAGCGAGCAAATGGAGGCATGCAGAAAGTGAGTGGACAGCAGGAGTGGGCGGGACTTTGAAGCCCTGCCGCAATCAAGTCTTTGTCACCATCTGGATGCCATTTTAAAACCATCAGCTCTGGCTCCCTCTTGTAAGCGAGGGTGCGACCGACCCGAAACGGAGTAAATGGGCCGCGGGCCCCCACGACCCACCCCAAAATGGCTGACGTCGACGAGCAAAGATGGCGGCCAAAATAGCTGAAAACGTTTGCTGAATGGATCGGACGATGCAAGTTCAGCCATAATTTAGCCAGATCATGCTTGGACTTCACTCACTGGCCAAATTATTAGGGACGCCTCAAAATCTAGACAGCTACACAAGACATCAAAAAATATTATTACAAACAAACCCGCATTAAACTTGATTCCAAACATGGCCCGATGTAACCGTAGGGAACAATTATGCCGCGGTTTTTGCCCCGCGTCATAATTTCAATATTGAACCATGAAAACATGGCACAATCGACAAGGAAGAAAGAAGTGCGTTCCTACAAAGAATTCATAGGCGTAAATAAAGGATTGTGTGCACATATTTTGGATTGTCAACTGTCTTCAATTTCAGTGGCAGAGACTCTCCACGCTTTGCTTTCTAGCAATAGCAACTGAAGAATTTTTTTTTTAAAAAAAGGTAAGTTATAAACAGACACTGCCAAACCATGCACACAGGATTAAACATAAAAATAAGGCGCTATGATTACTCGATAAGTGAAAACGTTTTCTGATGCAAAGATATTGAACAGCGCAGCCACAATAACACAATCATTGTTGTCAAAACATGCTTGATCATATTTTACTATATTTCTTCTTTTCAACCAAATACAGATGACCAGTTCAATGTCAATTCAAAATGTACTATTGTTTAGCATCACTCATTATTTCCGAGGCACTGATATTATCATAAAAACAAACGAGATTATAAACGGCATGTTCTTGAGAGTTAGTGTGTATTTCCATTAGTGGAGGACAAAGATAAAGAGATGGGGTTTGTGACAGAGAAGAAGCGTCGGGTGTGTGTGTATGCGAGTGCGCGCGCGTGTGCGTTACAGATGAAGTGAAACAGTTGATCTGATGCAAAGTTCACTGACATTCACAGAGAGAATGCACACGCACGCACACAACTGGATGGCGCTACTGGGATAATGACATGGAAATCACATGCTAATGCTATGCTAATCTGGCAATGTTATTCTGCCCACCGGGGACCAGGAGGTAGAGGAACTTCACACAGCGCGCACACACACACACATACGGCAAAATATAGTTGGTCAGGTTTGTCAAAATATTGATAAAGGAAATGTAGTACTGATGCAAACTTGGACAAAAAAAGCAAACTGACATTTTTTTAACTCGATCACTCTGTGATGTCAAATGGCTAAAATGTTGTTGGATTAATAAATTATATAAATACAAAGAATTATAGAGATTGATTTTATAAAAATAGCAAAAAGCAGCTGAAAAACGAAAAGGACTTGAATGACATTGGATGCAACAGCGCCTCTCTCGGGATAAATATGTAACTGCACAATGTTTTACATTAAAATGTTTAACCCTTTCACGTCTATTGGTACAATGTGTTCCACAGCTTTTAAAAAACAAACAAACAAAATGGCAGTGGTTAGAGGAATGGTAGCGATAAAATGAAATGTCATGCCAATGGTTCATACACACCTATCTGCAGATTCATGTGGCATATATATAAGATATTGTTGTCAATGTTTAAGATCAGTATAACGTTTATTGATTTAATTTTTCTTTTCAGCATCAAATAGTTCCATTGGTTAAAAAAAAGTTTCTAGTTTAAATAAAGATTCACTTTTTTAATTTCAGGCATTTTGATGCTTTAAATTGGGGGCAGATGGAAGGAGTTTAACCCTTGTACGGTATTTTGTCCAATCATTCGACATTGACACCAAAAGCATTTCACGAAAAAAGGCAAAGTATTGGAAAAAAAAAAAAAAGACACTAAGAAGCTGAAATTTCACCCAGGCAATGACAGCGCGTCAAATTTCAACATGGCAAGACCACTTCTCACACTTGCAGGAGTGTGCCATCCCTCGGCTAAGATGACGGGGAAGAAAATGAGCCAAATGGTCAAAATGCCGCGGCCAAAAATAAATAATTATGGGGTCCAAATAAAGCCGCGTATTAAGACAATAAAAGCCGAATGTATGGCCGTCACTCCCTTCCTGTCTCTGCGTTTCCCTGCCTGTTCCGCCCCCCTAAGTGGCCGTGATTGACAGGAGAGCTATATCCACGCAATATCAGCCGGCACACGTTCCTATTCCCTCCTGGAGGCTTCATCCGCCGGTCAAATTAACCTTCCGTGCCAAGGGGAGGGGGGTGACGTCGGGGGGGCCGGGCGCGGTCCAATCAGCGGGTGATTAGGCCGGGGGCGGGCGGGGTGAGGGGTCACCGCAATGGGGCCATTGCAAGCCTGATTGGTTTCAATCAGCGGCCGGTCGGGAGGACAGCTGGGAGCTGAGCCGCGCCGTGCGCTAATCAACGCGTCCCACAGTGAGGCATGCACACATACACGCGCGCATTGCCACAACATGAGCATCGACGTGAGCACACATTGACACGGGACAGGAAAGACACAAACACAGCAGGCACAAATGAACAGTCCGGGCGCAAGCCTAGAAACATCCCATCACGGGGTGGAAAACACTGCACAATGTTACAGTAAATGGAATGACTAATTGCATTTGGTCGGATTAATTTGACCATCTGATGTGCGCCCGTGACATTGCTTAGCGATGCTTGGTCCAGCGCAAATCACTCCGCGTCTCCCGAACGGCTTCCCCGCGCAACCCAGCGCATTCCGAGCGCCGTGTCGAAAGCCGCGCAAATCCCTGTTCAAATCTTGGCCGCGTCTGCTCCCAAAATGAGTGACGGCGAAGTCGCCAACATTTGCTTTTGGCTTCTGGAAGCTGCCTTCGCGTAAGCCGCCGTGTCGCGGAACGGCAGCGGTCACATGGGATGGATTGTGTTCTGAAAATAGACGCCATCGCGCTTCACGCCACCCCTGGCCAACATGTCGCTCTGCCCCTGCTTTCTTTATTTGTTCTGCATATAACTAAAAAAATTTAAAAATCAAGCGAACTTATTGTATAGTACGGTGTAGTATAAGAGCCTGTTTAAGTGCAAAAGAAAAAAAAAAAGCTGTGAATCTCTTATTACATTTAAAAATATGTTAAAAATGCAATGTTACAAAAGCAACAACTGTAAACCTAATAAATTGTACAAAATCGTCATGCTTCATTCATTCATTTTTCAATTCTATCAATGATAATACGTGGAGAAGATGTTTTGTTTTCTTTTATTAATAGGGAACAAGTGGGTAGGACCAGTAAATTCAGTTCTGGCTCATTTGAACATCTAACTGTATTGATCCTTACTTTTGGTTTTGTTTATTTTGATGTACTTATATGTTCAATTTAAAAAAGGCGTAACTGCCATCTAGTGATGATGACATCAGAATTTAAAACTAGTCGACATAATCCAGGTTCAGCAATATGGATTTTTTTCCATTTTTATACTTTTCCTCTTGGATTTCCTTCTCACCCTGTTTGACAGGAGATTTACCATTTATCATGTTTAGGGGCCGTCAGTTGCCCATCTTTGATTTATATACTATATGCAGTCATTTTTTTCACTGTATTTTTAATTTAAATGGGTACTAAAACGATTTATTTCCAGTTGACTAGAAAATGTGTAACTTATTTTGATGATGTCGGTGTTTAAATGTTCAATAAATCAAACTAAAAAATGACATGCCTGCCATCTAGTGATGAAGGATGATATTACAACTTCAAACTAGTCGCCAACATACCACAGGTTCAGCAACATGGATTTGTATATTTGTAGATTTTTTTTTTCTCAGCCTATTTCTTTAAAAACAAATTTCCTTCCTCCCTTTTTCCACAGAGAACTTCAAGTGATTATTACCATTAGGGTTAATGTTTCGATTATGCTTCCCGGAGTCACATGACAGTACATTTCTGCGCTGACAGCTGTCAACGGTCTGCGCATGCGCGTGAGTTAAAGTGGGACGGCTCCGCCGCTCACAACTTTGCTCAAGTGTTGACGGCTTGAAAAGTTGACTTTGCGACAAAAGAAGACATCAGGCAGAGCGTACTGCGCCTGTCTCGGCCACGTAAGCAAACCAAACACGCCCCAAGTCTCGTTTTCCAACCAGCTGGTCAAGTTTGTGGATGGCGGATGTTGACGGAGGTGACTTGTCAGTGAGGTAAGAACATTTCTGGGCCGATCCGTCTCCGGTTCCGCCTCGATCGGCTTTCGTAACATTGTCCAAAACTACTGCGTGTTTCGAAACTTTAACTAATAGCCTACATCAAGATCAGAGCGAAATAAATAAAAAAAAGATGGGGGAAAAAGTCAGTTACTCATACGAAATGACGGATACGACTGTCATTTGGAGTCCAAAGTTTCGCTCGTCCGCTAAAGACGAACTCCAGATGTCGACCGAGCCGCGTAAGGCGGAACCCGTGACAGACGGCGTGCGGGTCAGTCGAGGCGTGGAGCGGAGAAATTTGACGTGACCGACACGCGTTTAGCGGCGCAAAACTCATCAACGTGCGTGACCGAACTGGGTCAGAAATAAGATGGAAAGCTTCGGCACAATGCAGCAATCATCACCTAGCATATGTATTCACACTCTAAACGCAACTATCGTAATTCTGGTACTTCTTGTAGATCAAAAGTGACTAGTCAAAGATTTGACTCAAAGATAGTACCGTTACTTTAGAACAGCGGTTCTAAAATGGGGGTACGATTTAAGAGCAAATTAATTGGAACATGAAGCAAAGTGTTGCTTGGTTATGGTCTAGTGACTTTCGCAAAACATTGTATGCCTTTATTATATACCCTAGGTTTCATTTTGTCATTAGTGATGCATTTTTCCGACAGATGAGCCAGAAAATAATCCTATGATGTTTACACATGCTATGTTCAGCCAAATACTGTATTTGGCTGAACAAAAAAACTTCACAGAGGGTATGTCATTGGAAAAACAAAGTTTTAAAACCACAGCTTTACAATATCTTGAGTAATAGTAGTTCTCCAAATAATCATTGACAAAAATCTACAAGTACTGTGCAACTGCTAAATTCCTTTTTTTTTTAATGCAAATGTATGAACATCAAGATAAAAATCTAAAATATGAATTTTCAAATCCAGCTATTGCTCAACAATATAACTACGGTAACGTGGTCTAGGTATTTGGTATTGGTGACTACTCAAGAATCGAGTACTTGTACTGGTATCGGTCTGGCAATAGTGATCTTGAAAAAAAAAATGTTTCCGTTCATGAAACGGTTCCAACAGGTTCATCAGGCAGAGATTACGGACTATGCGTTCTCCCAAATTCTAAGTAGAGTTCTTGTGGACTGAACTGTGGACATTTTTAAGACGAACACAAATGCTAATCGTTTTCCTTGTATGTAAACAAATTGAATTGTGTCTCTGCAGACAAAACCTGCCCGTTCCCCTGCACTGATGTCCTCCTGGTGGTGGGACCAGTGGTCCCTAGTGGGCCCAAACGGAACCGTCGGTTCTAGCGGACCCGATGACAAGACCTGCTTCAACAGCACGCAGAATACTGTCCTGAACGGGGTCCATTTTGGGGGCGTGCCCGTCGTGCTGCTTCTCAACTTTAGTGTCTTTTTGGTATGAGCTCCCCTTTGTCCGTATTTAACCCATTCAATCCCAAACATGTATTTTTATGTCTCCGCTTTTAAAACAACAATAAAAAATCCTATAACATCTTTTGGAGTTAAATTTTGGGGGGTATGTTGGTCCTACAGGTGTTGCTGATCCTGTTTTCCATTATACGAAGGAAGTTCTGGGACTATGGACGTCTGGCGCTGGTTGCGGACAACGAAAGGTTAGGTTAAGACACAAGTTTAAAGTTTTTGATTTGAAGCTGAGAAATGGCGAGTGATTTCGTAAAATACGTTTCAGGGTCACCGGCTCGGGACGCCATCTTTACAGACAAACGTCGTCTTGTGTGTCCAACGGGGACGAACTGGAGTATGAATTGGTTCGTTGAACAAACATTATTGATGATTAGAACCCAAATGAACTTGTCACAATCTGAACAACATTTATTTGATTTTTTTTCTTAAGGGGTTCTGTTCCTGGCTGCCTTTCATTCTCCGAATGGAGTGAGTGTCATTCAAGTCCCGATTTAAAAAATATATTTTGAAATATGTTCTATTCAGCCTGCTAGTCTAAACAAGGCCCTGATAAATATTGTTTGTCAAATATAAATTAAGCAGTAAAATCCACCCGTTTTAGGGGTGTGGCCATTGACTGAGTGACATCACACCTCAGGTAACCAATCCCAGTTTAGTTTGGGAAAGTCACATGACCAAATTTAGAATAGATTAGTTTTTACCTGAACAACCGTTGTCATTTTCAGCCAACAGAAAGTGACAAGATGGCCGCCCCTGAGATTTTGCTGCCAAATTCAAAACCAAAAATGTCACGTTTAGGCTAGTGGGGGTGAAGAGAGAGAACATTCCTGCAATGTTTTTCTTCTCCTTCAGTGACGAAAAAATCCAAGCCAGGTGCGGCAGGGACGCCGTTCACTACCTTTCCTTCCAGCGCCATCTGGTCATCCTGCTGCTGGTCATTACCGTCACTTCCCTCTCCATCATACTGCCTGTCAACCTGACGGGTGACCTGCTAGGTGAGCTTCGGCGCCACCTCATCTCAATTGGCTTCACTTGGAGCTCAACTACTTTCACTTCCCTTAACCTCCAAGGCATTGACAATTTCACCTGCGGCGTGAAAGTGGAAGAAAAAGTCCCTTAACTGCGTCTTCTCCTTTTTTGCCCGCTATGCGAAAACTGAATTATGATGTAAACGCACCTTACAACAGCTTAACAGCATTCCATTCTTAATGTCTTTCAGGGAACAACCCACAAAGTTTTGGAAGGACGACCATTGGAAATCTTCAAAATGGGTAAAAAACAGCAACATGGAAGCAAAACTGCAATAAGACCTACTTTGTAGTACGGACAGTCTTAAAATAAACCAAACATGAGTCAAAAACCCAAATGAGGTTTTTAAAAAAAATTGACCATATATATATATATATATATATATATATATATATATTTTTTTTTGTTTTGTTTTCTAGAAACGACTGGTTATGGCTTCACACAGTGTTTGCCGTCCTCTATCTTGGCCTCACTGTCGTTTCGCTGCGACATCACACATCCCAAATAAAAGGCATGGGTCAAGATACAGTGAGTTCCTGCTTAAAAAAAAACCCCAAAAAACCCGATTTGACACCGGGGAAACCTAGACATAACCTGCCATGTTTTTAGGCCAGAAACACCTTGTTTGTGACCTCTGTGCCCAGAACGACGACGGAGGACGACGTAATGGCGCATTTCACGTAAGTGGACTGAATGGACTTTTTGTGATCGTTGCACCCGAGCAAAAGCGTTACTTGTGTTGCTTTTCGTACAGCGAGGCGTACCCTTCTTGCCGAGTTTGCGCCGTCAACATCGCCTATGACGTGGCCAAGCTCATGCACCTCGATAAGGAAAGGTAACAATCCAAACAGTCAAATATCTAAAAACAACAACATCGCATTAGCATGCCTGAGAAACATTTTCGGGTGTGTCAGCACACCCACAAAAAAAAAAAACAACAAAACCAACAAAACACTTCAGTGGGTGGTGTGACAAGTATGCCGAGGTGTTTTTCACACTAGAGTTCGAGCTGGAAAAAACCTGCGTTACTACGAGCGCGTGCTTGAGAAGACTGGCAAGCGGGAGACCATTTATCCCAGACTGTGCGGTTATCTTTGTTGCTGCGCCAACTGTGACAAGGTAATCACACAAATGGGCTTGTTTTAAAATCAGTACTGGATTTTCCGCACTATAAGGCGCACCTAAAACCTTATAGCCCTCGAAAGCCCCCGAAAATGATCAAAATACTGCACAAAGTTTAAGCAGTAATTATATATGATTAAGTAATAAAGTCCTGCATTATTTTAGGTACTAAAGTAACCAAGTACTACTGGATTCATTTTGTACCAGCCTTTTTTTTTTAACCATCCTTTGATAGAGCTCAAATACGGCAAAAGCCAAGAGGAGCCCACTTGCATGCACATGCTTGCATCTGCCCCCAGGTGGACGCAATAGAGTACTACAGCACCAAAGAAAAGGACCTGCTGGAGGAGGTCAGGCAGCAGGTGGAAATGGTGCCACAGCGCCCCCTGGGGCTCGCCTTTGTCACCCTTCAGACGGAGGCCATGGCCAAGTAGTGAGTCGTCTTTTATTTTCATGCCAACTGGGAATCCATATTAGGACCCATTCCAACACGCTCAACACCGCTAAGCGGCGTTAGCTGTCACAGACCCAGTGTGATGCGTTCAGGCCCGGGGCCAAAATTCACTCGACTCGAAAGTTCATCATGTCTGTCCCGCGCGCTCGTTAGCATCCTGAAAGACTTCAACGCGCTGGAATGCGGCGGCGCCAGAAGCTGCTGCGGCCGACAGCCTCAGCCTTCCACCAGGAGTGCCGGTATCAAAGTCCGAAAGTGGAGGGTCAGCTTCGCACCCCATCCCAAAAATCTGTATTGGTAAGCGTGCTCTCATTTGACATGAGAAATCAGATATGGATGAAAAAATGAACGATCAACATTTTAATGGGTTAGGGTTAGCCGTCAAAGAAAAATGGGAAAGTATTTATAAAAAATAATAAACTGATTTAACGTCAGTTTTAAAGGATAGACATTTTTCTAGCAAAAAGGTAATATTGTGTATAATTAATCTGATTATATATTTGATAATTAACCCCTTTAAAAAATGCTACCTTCTGCCAAAATGACACCTGTGTTCAAGGCTTGGGTGCCGACCATTTATGGCTCACCTTTTGGTTATGTGACGTCTATCGGCTAAACCGCGTCATGACCCGAGCCCTCAACAAATTTACAGTCGACAGCAAGTGAAAGAAATGTGTTTTAAAAGCATTACCTGTAGCTGAAAAATCATTGTTTTCAAATTAACTCATTCAATACCAAACACGTATTTTAAGCGTCCAATATATACATTTTTCCGCCACAATATTTTCAAATAGCTGCCACTAAAATTCAATTCTTCATGAAATATGACTTTCTACTGCTAAAAATGGCTAAATAGTATGTACTGCGTCATTTATTTCCACGCCAACCGGGAAACGACAAAGTAGATAGTAGCTAATGTAAACGTGTCTTGTTATTTTCCCAGGGACCATCTGTCAGTTCAGGGCTTCTCCTGGTTCATGCGCTACATGATGCTCAACTTCCTGCTCTTCTTCCTGCTGACCTTCCTCACAACGCCCACCATCATTATCAACACCATCGACAAGTTCAACGTCACTAAGCCCATCTACTATCTCAACGTAAGTTTCATCAGACCGGCGCGTCCCTCCAGGTTGCCGAAACGTTCTCCCGCCCGCAGAGTCCGATCATCAGTCAGTTCTTCCCCACCTTCCTACTGTGGTGCTTCTCGGCACTGCTGCCCACCATAGTCTACTACTCGACGCTGGGGGAGGCCCACTGGAGCAGGTGGGACCCCCGCGTTCCCATCGGCGGGCCAGGCCGTATTGCAATTTGGCTTGAATGGGCCCCTTGTGTTGTGTCAGGTCCAGCGAGCAGCTGAGCATGATGCACAAGCTTTACTTCTTCCTGCTCTTCATGGTGCTCATCCTACCCTCGCTAGGCCTCACCAGGTCATTTCCACGCGCTTCCACATCTTATGCTGTCAATGAATTGCTGTTATTGTTCAGTTGATGAGAAAACTGATTTTGCACTTATCAATCAAATTTTATATGTATAGCCCCGAATCACCGAAGTCTCAAAGGGCTTCACGGATGAAAAGATGTCATGTGGAGACTTCTATCGAAAAAAGGAGTCGTACAGAGACGTCTTTTCGGTGTAAGGTACACAACAGCATCCCCTGTCAAAGCTCCCAGACGGGGAGGGAAAAACTCAAAAACCCAAATTTGGGGAAAATCAGAAACCTTCAGAAGGGACCACAGGTGGGAGGAGCCCACGGGTTGAAGTGGATGCTGCATGTACCAAATACAGACAAATAGATACACGTCACAGACAAATATCGGTAAACAATATAGATTACAGAAAACATATTGTGCTGTATTGTGCAATGATGACTTGACAGCAGGCAAAGCCATTGGGCGGGAACCCTCCCACAGTCCAACCAAGTGGACCGCAGACGGTCCAGCTATTAACCCGCGATGGTCGATCAGCCCAGGGCCAAATAGGATTTATAGATATATACACACATTTATACACACAGTATGTTTGTAAATATGCCGTTTTGTCTATATAAAAACATAAATCAACCCTAATGTTTTCTTTTCAATAATGTGCTAAACACGGCATTTTGATTAGTGGAACCTGAGATTGAATGTCTAGATTCTGGAATGACGTATAAGTACGTCTTTGGATTCGAATGACCATTCCAGACCCTTATACAATATTACTATTTGAAAAAAGAATACTGTAAAAGATTATCAGGAATTGGATGTTTGGACTCAGTAAAGACGTATAAATACGTCCTTGGGTTTGAATGAGTTAAAAGTATTTAGCAAATTCTTCTTTTTGGCTTACTGTTAAATAGGGGAGATTTTAAACTTAGTATTAACTGTAGTTAATGATTCGTTTTTTACTCGAATCTTTTACTTTGACCACGAGAGGATTTTTTCGTTTCATGTGCGCAAATCTTTCTGATGTTATTTCTTTAAAAGTGAAGTAAAAAGTGAACAAGTGGTTGTGTTTCCCTCCTCGCAGTCTGGCTTTGTTTTTCCGCTGGCTTTTTGACAAAGAATTTCTAACGGATGGGAAGCTGCGGTTTGAGTAAGTTCCTCTCACTCTTGCATAAATGTCATCCTTATTCACACTTCCACATGATCCCGCTATACGAAGAGCCATGACGGGTTTTTTTTTTCTCGATTCCAGATGCGTGTTCTTACCGGACCAAGGGGCCTTTTTCGTCAACTACGTGATCGCGGCGGCCCTGGTGGGCTCGGCCATGGATCTGATGCGGCTGCCCGGTCTGCTCCTTTACACCATCCGCCTGGCGTTTGCGCGTTCGGCCGCTGAAAGGCGATACGTCAAACAGGTTTGAGTCAGGCCAAAAACAACATCGACGGCTCGGGCTACTTACTGGAATGACCTCGCTTTTTCCATCATTTACTGACTCATGTTTACCAGAAGCGAATTCATTCATTTTTTGGGGGGGTTGTGTCAATAATTGCTCCTCTAACGACTCGTTTTTAACACACTTTTAATGTCTCGTGTAGAATGCTCGTTCAATTTTGTAGCAGCGGCGTGAAACAAACGGCCCGCGGGCCCAATCTGGCCCACAAAGAGGTTTAATACGGCCCGCGAGATGTTTTTCAAATCATCCTAAGAAGAAGAAGAAATGGAAAATGACCTTTACTGGGCACAGCAGCCCCTTTTGGCCGAGGAACATGCACAAACGGCCTTTATTCGGCACACGTTTTTCTATTTTTAAGTCTTAAAACGGGTAAGAATTTTCAGGGTTTTAGAGAAATGTAGGGGTATGTTAGAATTTAAGCGGTGGCTGTTACGGACGCTTTCAGACGTTTTGCCTGTTTAGACCGCTGCGCCCAATAATGGTTAAACTCCATAAAATGAATGAAAATGTTCCATTTCTTCATAAAATACATTTTTATAGCATTCAGCCTCGCTCTGCACTACAACAAACTGCTTCCGCCTTTCCCAAAAAATGAAAACGTAGCATAGCATAGCAAAAATCTTCATATAATTGTTTTTAAGTTACATAGCGTGATTTCACCTTCCTGGAGGAAAATGTATCTCAATTAGGCCCCTGAACTGGAATGACATTGAGACCCCTGCTTTATGCCGTTCTTTTATTTCTATTTTCAGAACCAAGCCTACGAATTTGAATACGGCGCCATGTATGGCTGGATCCTGTGCGTGTTTACTGTCATCATGGCTTACAGTGTCATTTGTCCCATTATTGTGCCTTTTGGTGAGTATACTTGGGATCTTCAGCTCACAAATAATTTGCATTCTTAACCACAATTTCTACAACCATATTTTTGTCATCAAGCTACACTAATGCAGTAGTAAGGTTGAAAGTACAGTAAATATGCGGAGGGAAAAACACAAAAATCTGCGGACTTAGTTGCAAGCCCTGAGGAACGCCAATAGTTTTTTTTTTTCTGGAATGGCGCGTATAATTGTGACGTATATGAACGGTATCATTTAAGGACATATTTCTACATCTTTTCAGAGTCCAAAAATCCATTCTCATCCGCTTGCTTACTTATATATATATATATTTTTTTTTTAATATTCAAACATTATGGTGTAATAGGGTTTGAAAATGGCTGTTATGAGTTAAAAATAAGTGGGCTCGATGATATTTGTAGAATATCTTTTAAAACAGAAGTCAAGGCTGTAAAAACTAGGGGTGTCTCGATCAGATACTGATCAATCAATCAAATTTTATTTGTCTAGTGAACAGACCTGTAGGCTACAATATGAATATCGTGTCAGAACTGAAAAGGTAACTAATCACGGCTCACCATTTGGTTACGTGACGTCGCAAGCTGAGCCCTGAGTACATTGGATATCATTTACTCCGCTTCTGTAAAATATTCTAAATGCTTGTGTATCCCCTACAAGGTCTCCTGTACATGACGCTGAAGCACCTGGTAGACAAGCACAACTTATACTTCGCCTACTTGCCAACACGTCTGGACCGCCAGGTCCACCTGAAGGCTGTCAATCAAGCTCTGGCCGCGCCCATCATCTGCCTAATATGGCTTTATTTCTTTTCTGTCCTTAGAACAGGTAAGTGACATACCGCTGGCACCTTCCTGGACCCTTTTTTTAGCTAGTGGCAAAATATTTGGAACCTCTGTGAAATTTCAGGTTTCTGGGCATCCACTTCCTTGTTTACTTTGGTGGTACTCGTCATCACAATCTTCATCTGCCTCAGCTACACCTGCTTCGGCCATTTCCGATACCTCAGTCCACACAATTACACAGTAAGCCAACAAGTTGGGTTAGGGAACTTACACGTTTCATTTTCATCTGCTGACATCGATTTTGTCCTATGACAGGTGAGGGAGGAAGACGAGGACACGCCTGAGGGAGTGGAAGAAAATACCATGGTAAAAATGCCATAAATAATAAGATTTTTTTGTTTTTCTTTGTTTTTAACTGTGTGTATGTGGGTACCTATATTTTTTAGATGTAAAAGGTGTGTATGGTCTTGCTCTTCCGTGGCGTCAACCTAACACGCATGTGTGAGTTTCATTAAGGAGACGAGCACGCCTACAAAACACGTGATTGGCTCCCGGTGCGATCATAGACCAATGAAAGCAGGAGTAGATTACAAGTCCCGCTCTTGTAGGAGTGCCCATCTCCCTCATGAAACTCACATGTGCTGTTGGACACGAAGGAAGATCAGGAAAGAGCTGGGCCGCACCGGAGTGTTGTAAATCTCTTACCTAGATTTCTTTTGTAATAAATCGGAATTTCAAGTATAAATTCAGATTTTTATCATGTTTGGTTAGCTACAGGCTTCACTCTAATTAGACTTCTGGGTGTCGCTAACATAACCGGCTCTCTGTGAGACTACAGCCAAAGGGATGGGAAATGGAAGGGACAACAGTACAGTTACTGTACTGTATAAGGTTTAATAATTTAAGATTTAGAAAATGTGTGTACTGCAGTAGTTTGAGTGCACTTATTGGTATCATCTGTCTGGCATGCAGGGAACCTTCACAGTGTGTCTCTACGGAATATAGCTTTAATGAGAAAAAAAAAAAAAAAATCGGTGATGCACTGAGGGTGCCATAGGGGAGGTGCGAAGTAGCGAGGGATCACTGTCAATAAAGTAACACATTGGCGTACGTGTGTTTTATTTATTTTATTTTTTTAACAGGTTTACCTACCCAGAGTTCTGAATCCCAAATCGTCGGCAGGCCCGAAGTCGGCACAGGCCCAGAAGTCGTACGGTTCCACAGAGGGCAGCCTGGAATGCAGCCCCAGTCCTGTAGAGAGCAGCGTGGAAAGTACAGACACTTAATTGAACATTTTTGCCATTCCCCTGGGAATGAATTTAGCCAAAGGACACAAAAGTGTGGCAATACTGTCAAAAATGTACGCAGGGGAAAAAAAAATGTCACATGTTGGACATGTTTACAAGGTCGCCCAAAAAAATATTCTGCACAACTTTGGTTGAGAGAAAAGAAAAAGCACAGTGAAATGAATGTCATGATGAACTAATGAAAAAAAAATGTTGCAGGAGAACAACATAAGCATTATTGATACCAAAGATGTAAATTGGGTAGTTAATGATTCAAGAGGAGCTCTGATATGAGGAGCACTTCAAGTTTTGCAATGTTAATGCACTTTCTATATCACACCCAATGTTTATTTACAGAACGTACATGCATTGAATTGAGGTATTGGTCGATTTTTTATTTTTTTTTACAAATTCATTTGCCAAATCATTTGTTTACAAAAACTAAAACATCCTTTCTTACATTAAATTAGTTGTAACATTAGTATTCAAACGAACAAATATCCAAACTGACAAAAACAATTTTGTTGGTTTTTCTTCAATCTAAAACATTTTCTAACTTTTTTGCAAGTCAATAAAAATAAAATGTATGTTTTCCAATTTTGTGTTTTTATTCGTTGCGAAGAGGTCAAAAGCTTTGTAATTTTTTGTGCTAGTTTTCACCCCAAAATTCACAAGTCTTTATGCATTTTTTTAAACAAACTTTTTTTTATTCAACAAACATTTGCTCTAATTCCTTGAATTAAGGGGTAAGTAAACCAAGATTTTTTTTTAAACCCTATTTTTTTAAGTTAGCTTCACTAGTCTAAACCGTATTCCACTTACTATTGTGTATTAATGTAATATAATAATGTTTTTGTTAATTAATAAAGCAGAAAACTCGACCTGCCTTTAATCAGCTCAGGAGGCGGCCATTTTGTCATTTGCTGTGCGCTGAAAATGACGTCAACGTTGCTCAGGTAATGACCAATCACAGCTTAGCAAGCAAATGTCAGGTGAGCAACTGTGATGTCATTTTTCAGAATCCAAGTGGCAAAACGGAGATGGATAAAAACAGTTTGATTCTAATGCTTCCTTCATATTCTAAACCGAAAACATTCGTTTGAATGCCGTGTTTCGACTAATGGAGCTTCAAAGAACATATGGTAAAGAAGAGTTGTCATCCCTTTTATGATTTTTTTCCCCCCTCTCGAAGCAAAAATTTTTTTGAAGTTGAAAGCAAAGGCACGCTTGCGCAAAAGCCATTCGCAAAACCGACATTTGAAGTAATGACCGCGGTAAGTCTTAGGGGGGCGCTGTTGCGCCACTATTCATTTTCCTACTCGCAGATTTGACTGGACGGGGTTGAACCCATTACCGGACAATAGTGGCTGTAGCTCCGCCCCCTCACCTGATCTCTCACCACTGTCGGCCCCTCTTGCGCTGCTGCCATTTTTTGCCCCCCTTTCAGCCTCTCTTTCTCATCACACGCTTCCCAGCCGGCCTGACTGAGGCCTCCGCTCGTCTCGCTCGGCTGTTGTCATGTAAAGACTTTCGGCTGCGCTTGATTAGCCCGTTTGTTATGCTTGGGCGCTGGAGTGCTGCCCCAACAATGTACATATGTAGGTTAGTAGGTGACTTGAAAATCCTTTTTTTATTTTTTTTTTTAAATAATTCCTTCAAGGCTACTTGGCAATGATCTGTGTGCTAGCTTACAACGCTGACAGATGTAAACATGAATCACGTATAGGTTTACAAGTATTTGTTTTTTTTACGTGTTTATACATCACGACAACAGGTTTGAAATAAGTAGCCAACATTCAGAGTTTTTCTTTTTTATGCTTTGACTTGCAAGCATTGGGTAACAAAAGTACCACTGCAAAATAGGGGCTTTAGTATATATTGAACAATTCAGCAAAAAAAGAGGTTTTAAGCTCGTGAAGGGAAAATGAAGCCTCATGAAACACTTTCTGTGAATCAATACTTAACTATCGGGAAATTAATGTCCTCAAGTAGTGATTTTATACTTAAATATCTGGGATATAATGTTCGGACTCTTAAAAAAAAGTGAAAATAAATCCCTGGCATTGAATGACTTAACATTAACATTTAATGCATTGATATACGTTTTTTTTTCTGCTTGAGTGTCATACTGCATTTGAACGCACCACATGCACTGCATGTATTGGTAGTGGCTGGTGCTAACCTGGAGACTTGTAGTATAACATAATTGAGTGGCAAATTTTTTTTAGCGTTCTTAATCAGCCATTTTTTCTTTTTTTTTTTTTTTAATGTCAGCATGTGTTTGGCAGTAGCCCTGCAATAAGGAGCCAAGCTAGCCACTCTTCAAAATAAAAGCCCACTACTGCAAACGCATTCTCGGGAATGCGTTGTTTGGCGTGTTTATTTTGAAGTTGACCTTCAAGACACAACGTTGTGTGTGTGTGTGTGAAAAATAAATTAATTTTCGTATAGTAAAATGATTAAACGCAATAGCACGTCTTCATTGGGGACAGCGTAATACTGCCTCCGGTGGCCAAAGCGGGAACACAAGGAGGAACAGCACAAAGAAATAGAACGTAGCAATAAATCATCACACCCTAATTATTTGCATATTTTATACATTATTATGTTTTGCCTTTGTGAAATTAAACTGCATTGAGACCTATGTAGAAACTATGTGTTCTACATTCCAAACGATTCAATAAGTGCTACTTAAGATTCCAGAATATTTTACCATATACGCTGACCATTCATCACCATGATTGACACCAGCTGCACTTTTCTAAAAGACTTGTTTGACAGACGAGCCGATGCTCAGAACAACGGAAAGAAAAAAAAAAAAGTCTTAGGAAGAGAATTGGAGATTTACAGCTATTTGGAAAAGAAAGGCAGTTTTGTCTCCAGTAATTGAAAGCCTATTGGCGCGAGATCAGCCGCTGGATTTTGGCCACTGACGAATATTAAAATACCTTCATGAAGCCCATGGAAATGGAGGAACTCTCATGTAAAACGCTTGTCGCTCCATAATGTTTAATGTCATATTTTGGTGAAATATCTATAAAGGAAGATGGCGGCCTATTAAGACAAAACACTAAAAACTAGCCGTCCAGATTGTGGAGCTGAAATGTATCTTTTGTTGATGTGGCGGCACCTATCCGGAATCAAACGCGCGGCATCGTGTCAGCGGTGCGCAGCTTGATCCGCACGTGGCTCAGCTGGACTTTAATGAGCGTGCGAAAACCTCGGCCTGATTCGCTTGCCCAACACGTCGAGAAATTTGGCTCGGGTTGGAAGAACTGCTGGAGGTGGTCTAAAACACTGCTTCTCAACCGATTTTTTTTCTCTCTCTCAATGGGGTACCCACTGTGAATTCATTTTTCCGCCAAGTAATGAGCGCAGAGAATTTGGGGAGGGACTTCAAACAGGGTATCATTTATCAAACTTTGGAACTGCCGTATATCAAATGTTTTGAGTAAAGACAAATGATAAACAATTTCCACCAAAGGCGTCATACGTCAAAATAATTATTATTATTATTTGTGTTCCAGTCAGTTTGTTCTTCATTTGAAAAGATTACTATTACTGTCCTGTCGCAGCAATAAAATAATTAAAAAAAAAAAGTATGGATGTTTAATAAAGACTTTTAGCTTTTAACTAATACTTTTGACACACATTATAAGACCTACATACTGCAATATATCATTTTCCTTCAATTTCAAGAAAAGAATGGCAATTATTTAGTCTGATTTCTTCTTGTTGATCGTAAAACTGCTCCATGAGAGCAACCGATTCTAGTATCGTCTGCCATTGTGAGTATCGAGACCTTAAAAACAGACCAGGTATCGATACTTGACTATTAAAAAGTATTGAATTCGGTTTGCAAATACCAACAGAATCTCTGTTAAAATCTCCCATATACTCTGAAATGCCTTCACGTAGCCCTAGGGGTACTCGTACACCCATTCGAGAATCGCCGGTCAAATAAATTTGTTAAGCAATGCTAGTAAAAAAAAAAATAAAAAATACCCTCTCTAGATTGAGTTGTGTGTAGGTGTACAACCCAGTCGCTCCAGTTCGCTCAATGAATTCTTGCCATTGTTGTTGTCTGCGCTTTTGTGCGACACAGACACCATTATTTAGTGGACTGGACGCCTCTCTTTCAGGCTTCACTTTCTCCAGCACTCCCAGGCCATTGAAATGAAGCAAGAATCGCAAAGTTTCTTCATATCGAGTGCATTAAAAAGGAATTAACGAGACTTCAGGTTTCGCCCACGTGTCAGGGCCGAGATGGATGGCCGTGACCCCCTCCCGAGCGGACGAGAGCCTTTGGCAGCGACGTGTGAAGTGACGTGCCCTCGTCTTTTGTTTGGGGGGGGATTAGTGTCGTGGCAACGCCGGTCGCCCGGGGAGCCCGGTTTCCCAGAGAGAGCGGGACCTCGACAACTTCCAAGTTTGTTTGTTTTTTTTCCCCTTATCCTGGACCGAGTAGGATTGAACTAAGGATGCTCATGATTTCAATCATCTCTAAAAACATATGGGTGAAAACAGTGCTTCTCAATTATATTTCGCCAAGCCCCCCTAAGAAAGAATAAAATGCCAAACGACTGCAATTAATAAACGTGTCAAATGGAATACCGTACCGTGTTCTCTAACTGGCGTACGATTAATTTAACCAGCTGGAGACATCATAATTTATACATGATCCTCTCAATTTTAGAAATCTTCTCTGTGTGAACAAGGATGGACTCAGATGTTGGTTCGGCCTGCTTGCTTCTTTTATTGGAAATAATGCTGTAACAACCTCAGCCTACACAAGTTGTTAGCTGCAACTCAGAAATGGCCTCAAAAAGGCCAACCGACGTCGGCCCCTTAGCTCGTCCCATTACCATAATGACAGAAAATATAAAAATGCACATCTGAGTGTCAAAACTCAATTTATGAACCTGACGGATCAATCTTCCTCAAATGATGTCCAAAAAAAAAAAAATTGTTACCGATTAAAACATGACAATATGGCAAACATGACAATATTCATGTTGTAACCCTGAGTTAAGAATGTGCTTCTGTATGTGAATGTGTGGGCTGTCCCTGAATGCGCCCTACTTTGCAAAAAAGTCACCCCACTCCCGTTCTTTTTTTTTTTTTTCTTCCTCCTCCATGAGTAGGCGACATTAGCTTGGCAAGCAGCTAAAGCCACCGCTGCTAATGGAGCATGTGACTCCAAACTAAGGCTCTTTTGTTTGGACAATTGAACCCAAAACATGGGAAGAGGCACGCATGGGAACTAATGGACATTTTTTAATTTATTAATAAGGGGAGTCTTGGAAATTATACAGTGGTGCATTGAGAGAATCGAATTCAATGTGACCACACATGTCATTTAAATCTTCTCTATAGAAATGAATGGAAATGTGATGTCATTCATTTGTTCCAAGCAGGTACAATGAGAATTTCATTTGCTAAAATAGAGCTTCAAAATAAAATATCTTACACATTTGTGATGGGAACTTACCATTTAGCGCTTAGTACTGTAGCAAATCATTGTACAGGCCAGCTCCCCTGGTTCTCCTCCAGAACAGAACCTTAAAACAAAACGGGTTAGAATTATGCTGCGGTATCGCATATACAACAATTTTGATTAAATTCCCTTTTGATAAACAATATTTCTAGATGATTTTACAACATAATGTACCAGGTTTACCGACTAAATTGACATTGTTTTTTGTAAATTGATA
Source organism: Hippichthys cyanospilos (assembly GCF_059441005.1). Classification (NCBI taxonomy): domain Eukaryota; kingdom Metazoa; phylum Chordata; class Actinopteri; order Syngnathiformes; family Syngnathidae; genus Hippichthys; species Hippichthys cyanospilos. The sequence goes on along the minus strand of NC_142388.1, from coordinate 2,255,296 downwards.
AAACTAATTGCAGTAATGTTTTTTTAAACATTTACAAATCACAATAACACAAATTATTTTAAACTGAAAACAATAGGTAAATGGGGAAGCGATTAAATTACGAGAAAAATATTTGTACATAAAATCATTGGACTCACTACAAGCAGAAATAGTTTGAATTCGACATTCGTTATAAATAAACATGGAGTAATACATTTACGTGTTGTAAAGTCATAAAAAACAAAAACGTAATTTGTTCTTACCCGATGATTTGGTGAGAAATTTCTGGGATTTAAAAACCATGCATAACCCAAAGGATATTTTACGTGAAATGTTTGCATAATCCGCAGGTGAGACAAATCTACATCAATCTAAAGACCTTTGCGACCTGAAAAAATGACGTAAGAGAAATTCTTCGTGCCTGCCAATCAAATGGTTAGCAATCAGTCACGCGGACTGTCACGTGACATAAACAAGGACATTTTGGAACGACGCGGCAACAACAACAAAAATGAGTTTATACTCTACAAGTTGTGTTTTATTACTTACGAGCAGTTCGCGACTTTTGAACGGCCCCCATATTTTTATTCGGATTTCGCCTGACGAAAATTGAGCTGCTCCGCTTGCACCAATCAAATGATTTGTTGAAACGTTGCTATGGTAACCCGGAAGTAACTTCTGAAAACACATCGAAAGCGTTTATTAAACACTATTAATTCGGGTAAAAACTAACAAAACCCAGCGTGTTCATTGATACTGTAACAACCGAATTCCCGAAATCGTTGTCTGGCATTATCAAGCGAGCTAATAACGGCTCATTGACAAACTCTTATAATACATTTAAGAATGGACGCGAATTCGTTATCCTATTCGTTGGAGCTGGTTGCGGGTAGCGGGTGCATTTTGAACACGGAGCAAAGGGCAGCTCTACAAACGTCACTGATTATTTTGAAGAAAAACTATAAGTTCAATCGAGTGTTGTTTTGGGGCAAAATACTCGGTTTAAAGGTGCATTATTTCATCGCTCAGGGGAGGAGGGACGACGAGCTGAAGGACACGCAGCATTTCTACAGGTAACGTTCTCAATGAGAATTGAAATGCAATTTAAATGCAATTTTGGTCTCATTTATGATGGCTTGGTCTTCCAGTTTCAACTGCATCGAATGGTTCTTGATTCCCGCGACCACCACCGAAATGATCGAAGATGTATCCAAAACAGCTAAGGGCCGATTCGAAGGAGATCCATCATTTGTTTACGAGTCCAGACCAGCAGAAAGACCTGATCCATTAGCGGAGGAGTCAACAGTGAGTATCATTTTGAGTTATCGCATTTAAGATAAGAGATCGGTATTTCACATAGAAGTGATCATAGCCATATGTTAGAACATATTTTTCTGATTTTAAAACAAATACACTACAACAACTCACTATAATGAAACATTATGAACATCTGTTGCAGCAAGACAAATTGCGTCCCATCTCATTGGACAGGTCAGGATGTCCTCTACAAATTACACTTGGACTCCATAGAGTAGCTAGAATTAATCAAAAGGTTTAAGCCATTAACAAATGTCCGCTGCAGTGGTCATGCATGAATTTGCCTAGAAAGAGTCACTAAAGTATTTGTGAAAGCTTTTTTATATTTATCACAAAACAGATTTGGCTATGAATAATAGGGCCCTACCAATACAACTTTTCAATTTCAGACATGATATCGCTATTGATTTATTAGCGGTTCATTATTACTGCCCTTATTGCTCTATTATTGTTTTGTTTTATTGCCTACCTTATTATTTGCTCGTTTATGGAATATAGTCTGCTGGGGGAAGCGAACTATAAGAATTTCATTGTGTGGTATTACTATGCATATGATAATAAACTTCTTGAATCTATTGCTGCCTAGAGAACTGTGTGTTAATGATATCTATCTAATAAACAGGAATGATACGTGTTTATTTTTTTGTATGAAATGTTAGACGCTTGATCAAGTAATAATAATCTAAGAATGGACAATAGTCAGTAAAAGTAGGTATGAGGAAAATATGACCCATTTATTCCAAACATTTGGGTAACAACTTCATCCTCAAACACGAATTAATAAGAAAAATGAACGAGTGCTAATTTCAAAGATTTTGGATGTAGACAGATACAATCCAATCCGTTTTTTTGTCCGCTATCAGATATGCGATATTAACATTGTATTGGGACAGACATACACAAAGATAATGTATCTGGGGAAAAAAGAAAAGAAAAAAATTAAACACAACTCCATGGGAGAAAGTCATGTGTGGGTTTGGGGCTGCTTTGCTTCTTCAGGGCTTGGACACATTGCTATCATTAAGAAAATCCGTTCAAATTTCTGACAATTGAGTTGCACCACAGCGGAAAAAAAAACAAAAGCTGTTTGTAGCACTCTAGGAAAACATCCAATTGGTATATTAGCTTTAATATAGCAAATTCGGGCACATTTACATTGTTAACACCTTTTCAATTGAATGAAAACAAAACACACTTAGCTGTTCTTGTGTTCAGACCAAAGTGACAGAAGAGACGAGGCTGGCGGTGACGGTTCACCACATCAACGAGGAAGCTTCCGTGGTGCCGCGAGGCGCTTTCATCAACAGCACGCACGGCGTCGTCCAGATTAATCGCAGCTTTGGCGGTGAGCGTGGCGTCAAATCAACATTTTATGTGGACACAAAGATGCTTAGCGGGACGTCTGTCCTTCAGGTCTCTCTTACACTGAGGCGGGGAAACTTGAGAATTTTCTTCACTTTGCTCAGCCCAAGAACCTGAAGAAGAAGTCCTTGTTGGAGATGGCTGATTTGAACCCCGCTTTGGACTTTTTGGACCCGCTGAGTGAGGACATTCCAAAAGGTGACATCACGCTAAGAAATATTTTCAGTAGTCAAAACGTCTTCTATTGATTCTCACCGTCTTTACAATGGAACGTGAATTAAAAGTACAAACCTTTGTGTGTGCAGGATCATGGAGTCTTCAGTTTGAGAGCGCCAACAAAGTTTGCGTGATCCGCAGCCTGCTGTGGCCGGGTTTGACCTTCTACCACGTGCCCATGACGCCACTGCACGGATTCATCTACATCGGCTACGGGACCAAGAATTTGGACCTGCCTTTTATGCTTTAATCAACTTAACTTATATAGCTACCAACGGCCCAGTTGTTATAATTGACGTTTATCGCCGTCAATGGCATTGAATGAGTTGGAAAATAAAATGTGGCTTCCTGTATGACTAAGTGTGCGTCTATTCAATCTGAATGAGGATAAAAACAACGAATACAGAAGGAATCTTCATTATACCACTTTAGGGTCTTTTTGAAAATGACAAACAGAAAAAAATATATTTTTAGTGGCCTGGAGCAATGAGCAGAAATTACATTCATTTTTTTTCTTGAACTTGAATCCTTCCAAATTAGTAAATTCAGAGGAAAAAAATGGGAGTGGATGATCGTATCATTAGGATAATCATTAGGAATTGAATGTCTGGACTCATGACAAAAAAAAAAGTGAAAATACGTCTTTGGAATTGAATGAGTTAGTCAGCCTACCGTGTTTAGATGAGTGGGATTGATTAGAACATTTTGTTGTCAGGAAAACGTTTGGGTTGACTTCCCTTTTATTTTTATAACACTTCCTGCTGAATTTTCAAGCTCTAAATGGCAAAGCGGTCGGAATGCAATTGAAGAGCAAATTCTTCATTCTTCCGTTGCAGCCGCTGTTCCGTTGGCGTCGTTCAGTGTTTAAAGTAAAGCGGCTTGGGGCCATATCGCACGTTGTCCTTGAGCAGCGGGTTTCCGACATCAAAGCGTTTCTTGCACCATTTCAGCCCACGTTTGTAGATGGGCTTGACGGATTTAATCGACCAGCGGGTCAGGTATCTGCGCGTGGAACAGATGGGCTCTTTTACACAACGCGCATTAAAAAAAAAAAACTAAATGATGTCACCTGTTGAGTTGTGGTTTGGGCTTTGGAACGTGGCCCTCTCGGAGTTTGGGTCTGTGGTCGGGAAGCAAACCTTCAAACAAAACCATGAAAGGGTGACTGATTACAAACAGCCAGATAGCATCTTAGGACAGCGTTCTGAAACTTTTTTTTTTTCTATGAACCACCTGGATGTATTTTTTTGCGCTAAGTACCCCCAAAGCAACACAAAGCATTTTTGTATTAAAAATATATAAAGAAATATAATGAATTAATTAAAAAAAAAACACTCTCTCTGTCTCTTTACCAAAAGGTTGTGTCATGTTCCAATTGATTTGCTCTCAATTTGAAAAGAAAAAGGCTTTATATTCCTGTCATGGCATTTAAAAAACAAACAAACAAACAAACAAAAAAAACCAGATTTGCTCATACCTGTAGAAACCCTATTAAAACCTCACTTATTCTGCATTTGATCACCGTCATAGGCTATCACTAAATTACGGTAGTGCTATAGTTATGACGGTCTGTAATTCCAGAAACAAATGAAAAACACTTGGTAGCTAAAAATACAAAACATCGCAGCGTAATTAGAAATATTAACAACAAACACATACTACATTAAATATGAAGTAAACATCTGTGGACCCAGTAACGAGCTATGTGGAACACCACCACCATTTATCTAAAAGGATTCCTGTGTAAATATTAGTATGGAAAAACATCTCTAGGCCAAAAATAAAAAAACATAATGGAGATGATGGAGGCATCAGTACAGACCTGCTCTGTGAGCCATCTGCACACATGCGGCAATCTTGTAATGCTCTTCAGGACAAAGACCTGTAATTCTTTTGGGCAGCATCCCACCATCTGACCTGATGAACTGACTAAGCAGCAACACATCCTGTCCAGGAAACAAAGATTAAAAATAAATAAATAAATAAATCAATGTTTTTAGAAGTGACAGCTATTATTACCAATGATACAATTATAAATTACCGTGTAGTCGTATTTGTGCTGCAGGTTCCATCTATAGATCGGACACTTGGCGGTGGGGTTTGGAGGTTCAGGTGCGGCTGCCGCGTCTACTATTTTTCCTTCAATCTGACGGACATGATTTTTTTTCAAATTAATTTGGCACATTTGATCTCAATTGCAATATTTAACATTTTCAACTGCCTTAATTAGTTGTTCTTCACTTACTGTTTAAGATACTGTACATACGGTTTCCATTTTTGGTCTATTTCCACTTACATTTCAAGTAACAACATTTTCTGTATCAATCTTTAGAAATGCAATCCACAAATTATAGCGCATTGGATATTTGCTTACATTTTTGGCTCATGCAGTTTAAGGCATCAAGTGATATTTGCAATATTTATTCACAATTAGGCTAAGTACAAATAACTAATCATGAAATATGCATTTGGGGTATCTATACTCATAAATAATTTATTCTACTGCTACATATTGACTGTATGTTTGAGAAATAGATTTAAAAACTATAAACGCAAACCACCGTTTGCATGTAAAAAAATATATGGATTATACGTATGCGCTGCTGATGTCATTCGTAAATAGATGTTTGCACTTACGGTCACAGTTTTGCCCTCCCGCTTTTCCACGACTGTGAATACAAACAAGAAAAAAAAAATACACAAGATTGTACGTTAATATTCAGACCACATCGCGTTACTCAACGATTCTTAAAACTGCGTCAAAAGGGCTCACCTTGCCGGATTCCTCTCCTCTGACTAAACGAATGCGACAATTGCGGCATTTGTATCCTTTGCAGGGGATTTAAATGTTCGTTTATACCACAATTTAAAGTCCTAAATGAGCTCCAGACGGAACGCAAGAGACTGCGTGCAGCCATGTTGGATTTCTGACCTTGCTCGCTTCCGCTCACCAGATTAAAAACAGCGACTCGAGCGGCCTGGGTGTGTAACTGCAGCCACTGGGTCACATAAAAAGATCACTACCAAAATATTTCACCTTTTTAATAAATTGGAAACCAAATATTGGTACGTTGGAGTAACATTTAGTATATGTTGTGGGCCGGTAATGCTTATCAATGAAGACCTGCGCAGATTAGATGGCTAAAATCTAAATGTCAATCTAAATGTCTGCAATGTCATGTTGAGCCTGCAAAACCAAATAAAAAAAATATACGTCTTGAATTTGGAAAAAATATACTTTTTTTTCACTGGGTTCGGTGAATACACATACAGTATGAAACTGGTGGGCTCATTACCCACAAAAAAAACTATTGAATAGTTATTAACTATTCAATAGTTATTTGTACACAAATGGTGCTGCAATCCATGTAGACATGTAATATAATGCCGCACATTTTTATCCTGTAAGAATTGGCCTTTATACTACCCAAAGATGTTATCCCAAACCAACTATCTGATCTGTTGTAAGTTTCACTTCTAAAATGTCTCCAATGAGATAACTTTTGTTGTGATTTGCCACTCTATAAATAAAATGGACTTGACCTGAACTTTGACCCTCCCAAAATACAGGAATCCAATCAAGTTTCTCAAATTCATCCTCTCTTGGCTTTCAAGCAACTGCTTACACAGCCAAAACGGAAATTCCTTTTCAATCACAAGATTTATTGATACCTATAGAGACCTTTATCAGAAACACATCCCCCGGAAGGATGTGCAAGCTGGGTCAAGATGTAAATCCAGCTAATCTGTGATCACGGCTTTGAAGCGGAGCGCTGGCTCAAAATTGATCACAAGGGAGAAGAAAACAACGCGGAATCTGCGGAAAGGTTATTCTCGGAATAGTGTAAATATTCAAAATGCAAGAGCATATGTCTTCAATGACTGTTTCAATATTATGCGCGTGGGGAATAAATGCAAAAATTTATGGTGTCCTTTCTTTGTGTGTGCGTGTGTATTGCCTGTCTGGCTATACTTGCGAGAACCGCTTTAGGTTTTCTACAAACATGGTGAGGACATTTTGGACAAGTGAAGACATTTCGGACTTTCTGAGGGTCAACACTTGCTTTGAGAGTATAGGTTTGAACTAGGTTAGGGTTGAGGTGAGGATTAGACAATCATTTTTGATGGTTAAGGTTAGGGGTTAGGAAATGCATTATGTCAATGGATGTCCTCACAAGTGTAGCTAGACCAGCGCGCCTGTGTGTTTTCTGGAATCGAAAAACAAAGATGAGGTCAGACGGCTTGACTCACGTGAACGATATGGTCAACGGCGCTTGTGAAACAAGATGAGGCTCTGTTTTGCAAACCAAAAGATGCTGGTTGGCTCTTGAAAATCACTAGGGGAGGGGCGGGGAAAAAGTCGGTTTTGTTCTTGAGAACGCCGCGCTTTTTACCTTGTTTTCGTTTGCCGCTATCGGATCGCCCAATCCGCTTGCATTCAAGCCAGACGGCATTTGAACGACATGGACACAATTGCTTTCTTTATTTTCTTCTACACCTTTCATTTGCCTTTGACTTTTCATCTCAAAAGTTGAAAGAAAGAGAAAAAAAAAAACCCACAAACATTGAATGCATCACTGGCAATGAAACAAGACAGCTAACAGCGATAAAGGAGAACAAGGCTCTCCTGTCTTTAACTCACAATGGAAGCATGCGGGTAAGATCATCTTATCAAGAGTCTTTGTTTATTTGAACTTTAAATGTTACGATGACCACTGCAATTGAGAAGAATGGGGGCAGCAACCATATATTTACATAGTGTATTGGTCATTATATATATATATATATATATATATATATATATATATATATATATATATATATATATATACACAAAAAAAAAGCAGGCAGGCTGCTATCGATATTTTCGCACACCTTTTCCCGAAAATGTTGTAGTGGGAGATCCTTATTCTTATTTTTTTGTTTGACCCTTATGTGATATTTGGACCGTTTTTGGATCATTTTCTCCCATATCATTCTCGCAATATTTCAGCCAAGAGATGGCACACTCATGGTAGGGTTATAACTAAGTGATTGTGCCGTGTTAAAATTTGACATTTTGTCACCATCGTCCGGGTGAAATTTCAGCTCCCTAGTGTCTTTTTTTCAGCGCTTTCTCTTTGATGTAAATTCAAAGAATCGGACAAAATCGGGCAAACGTGATTTTTCAGTAAACTCCAACTGGGAGAGACAAATTTGAACTTCAAAGCGACAAAAAACAAGATTCACGACGCTACATTTGTTGCTAGCAAATGAGCACAATCCAGAACACGAGGGGAGGGGAAAAGAAACAACTTCCCGCTCCGTTCTTTTTGTCTCGCCGTCAGACGTCTTGACTCTGTCATTGTTACGCGACGAGCTAAATACAAACAGGCCACCAGAAAGGACATGCGGGCCGCGTGGGTTTCTCGGGGTTAATGGGCAAAACACGGGACAAATTCCTCAAAGTGTGAAGAGGCGCGCACAGAGATGCAAATGCCATTGTCTCATTTGCGTTGACGAGAGGCCCTGATAGATTAGACTCGGGCCGAAACAGAAGCGCCATTGTCTCCCGCCGTCGGCTCTTTTTTTTGGCCGTCGCCTTGAGGCCGTCTCATTCTTGGAGGGGAGTCCAAAATATCGCGTCGAAACTTGTGCGGCCACCTCCGCGCCCGCCTTTGATATTCAAATGAAACGCGGCCTCGTACAAACAGGCGGCGCGGCCAAAGTCAATGGGATAGGATTCCCCCCGGGACCAAAAACGTTTTGCTGACATTCTCGCGGCGAGAGACGGGGAACGACCCCGGCCGCGTTGCTCCGATGTCATGGTGGGAAGTTATTGCTTTGCGGAAAAGGTTAGCGTTTTCACCTCGCTTCCCGGGGCTCAGCGTGGAGCGAGCGGATGAGCTGAGAATCACCCAAAATCAATCGGCGGCCGGCCGCGTTCCCCCTTTATTGTCACGCCGCTCGTTTTGTTTGACCGCGGAGGTTTTTGGGGCGCGGAAAAGGCCCAGATGGCTCAGGCGTCTGTTGAGGGGCCCCCCGAACACGGTGTAGGGAGGGGGGGGCTGGCAGGACCGACGCTGCTGGGCATCACATGGATGGAAGAAACAACCCACTGCCGTGTCCATGTCAACAAATTCCATCGGGTTGCCACGTGTCCATTTTTTTTTTTTATTTACAAATGGACATTAGGGTGGCAAGTAAGATTGGGCCTATCCCAACTGACTTGGGGTAAACCATTCCTTCTCAAATAGTGAGGCGTGTGATGGGGAATTTGCGTTTGCGCTGGGTAGTGCAATTGCACATCGGTGGCACTAGGTGGTGCAGTGTGCAGGAGTTCTAATTTTTTTTCCCCCCAATCGCTGTCAACAACTTTATTTCTAACGAAACGGGGTTTTTTGACACATTGTTTCTCAATGTACATAAAAAAGAAAGAAAATCACCGAGTACTCCTTTTTTAGCGCGTATATTATGTTTTAGGACCATGGCAGGGAAGCAGGGTGAACCCACGCCAGGACAAAGACCCGGGATTGCTAGATTCGACCCTGGAAGATTTTGACACGCTATGCTAACCGCTAGCACACCACGCTGTTGTCGTTCGGAGGACGCGGATGGAGGCCGAGCCATTTTTGGAGGGAAGAATCCTAATCCGGCAAAGATCCGCCTCGTCCCAAAGCAGACGCGGGCCGATTCCCATGCGGATGGAATGCGAAGATTTGCTTGGCGACCTGATTGATGGTATGCAATTAAGGGCCCGGCTGTCACTAAGAGGCTTTGCTGCATGATTAACTGGTGAGGTCCGTTGCATCCAAAGAGGTCAACTGAACACAATTAGCCTATTTCAAGGGGATGACTCCGCTGGAAGGCGCCCGCCGCTCGGAGAAGGAGCAAAAAGGAGCGGACAAGTGGAAACAGGTTCGGCCCAGATCAAGGCCCGCCGCTCATGTGTCATCGTCTCCGTTCCGCGAAGGTGACAGGAATCTTTATTCAGCCGAGTATAAACACCCCCCTCCCCGCCCTTTTTTTTTTTTTTTTTTTTTTTTTTAGTCTTCTCAGCCACTAGTCTTCCCACACTAATCAGGACGCTGGCTTCTTCAGTAGATGCGTTGCTTTGAAGAGGCTCTTATCCTTATTCCCCCCCGGCCGGGCCCGACTCTCTCTTCCAAGCTCCCCCTGCCTCGCTCGCTCCCGCGTGAACACATTCCCCGCGTCAAGAAGGCCTCCGAATCCAATTTTCATGCAGGTTGCATTGCCAGTGATACAATGGCTCCCATAGCCCCAAAGAGGGCCTCTTCCAATGTTTTGAAACACTTCTTCAGACTTGCCCCCCCCCCCCCCCCGCCGCCGCGTCATGAGGTTTTTAGGGGGCGCTTAGGACATGTCCGCAGGAACACGTGTTGGGAGCGTTTGCGAGGATATTCGGTGTTTGGAGTGCAGACGGAGTAACGCACGGCTGAGAAAGCCAGTTTATCTTGTCACTATGTATGTAATATCAACAGCGGCCAGAGGCGGCGCCAAAAAACAGAGATCAAGCACAAACGTATGAACTGGTCAACTAAATCATCTCCAAAACGTTTTTTCGGGTGCAGCCCACGCGGCCCGGTACCGGTTGATCCCAGGGCCGGTACCGGTCCGCGGACAGGCTTTATAGGACACACTCATACATTTATTTGGCCTTGATTTGGGGGGAAAAATGCGTCTTGTATTTGGAGGATAACAAAAAAAGTCCAAGTTGGCTGCAGCAAGTTTTGCTGTGACCAACCAATTAGAAAACGGCAAAAAACTGAATGAAACTAGTAGAGTGCCAGTGAAAACTTTGAGACATCATTTGTTGGGACCAGTGTAAGCTCAGCAGTTTCCTCCCTTTCTGCCAGCACAGTTAAAATGGATTTTTGATTCATGTATATGTCAGCGAACGCGTTAGCTAACTCTATTCATGCCAGGCCAGTAAAAATGAACCAACGTTCATAGCCGCCAATGGCAGCGAATGAGTTTTTTTTACTTCATTAACCTGTTTTTTTTTTTTTCATTCACAGTTTTGATCGGTTTCCGGTTAAAAAGTGGGTTGCTAAAAACTCGGTTTGCTAGACCACCTGCAGGTAGCGTCTTCCTCCGCTTGAGTTGTGTTTGCGCGACCTTTCAAAGGGTCACCTCCCGCCACGGCGTCTCGGAACAAGTAAATCAACAGGAAAGCAAAAGGGGGGTTTGCGGGGGGCTCAGGTTTCAGCTCTTCTTTAGCGAAAGGCGGCGTTTCGCCGCTGTCATTTCCCAGCATGCACTACACTCTCTCCTTGTGTGGATGTTGCTATGGCGCCTGCCGCGGCATTTGGAGTCCTTCTACTTACACGTAATGGTTAAATGATGGCACACTTGTCACTTTTCCAATGGGAGTTCATTAGCTTCCACTCACATCCTTTTTCATTCCTGACGTACAAAAGCATTAGGATCAATGGAGAGGAGGGACGGACTGATTTGTGGGCGGGACCATTATTGGCCCATTGATATTCACCGTTTTAACAAATATTTTAACATATTAATATTAATATTTTAATATTTTATTTTATTTCCAGTGGTTTTCCTTTTTATTGAAAATGAACATTGGCTTCAAATATCAGTTATCTTCCTCTTTGACTACGAATAACCGGTACAGGTTATGGTCTTGGGAACAAACAAAACTATAGGTGTATTTCGACTAAAAGGTTACCCATGTCCCGAAACTCATTCACTGCCAATGACGACTTTAGACGTCAAATATCATTTCAACTGGAAAGTGATACAGGTGGAAAATGTGTTTTAACTGAACGAGTTCATTACATGAGCAAGGGTGGGCAACAAAATGGCTATTAGGTTGTAGAAATGAGTTCCCAGCAGGGGGCAGCGGTGAGTGCCAGGTGGACAACTACCAGCAGAAGACGGACGCGAACCCGGGCCACAATCTTCATAGCGTACCTCTCGGTCTCTCAGTCAAGAATTTGCTCCATGCATGGGATTGCGCGGGCGTGTACTTGAAATCGCGGTCGGCGAGTTTAGTGTAGCTGGAGGCCAGCGGCTCGTACAGCGCGCGGCGGTCGAGTCAAGAGCTCGGCTGCCCGGCCGCCTAATGAAGAGACGTTTGGAGCGGGACAAAAAGAGAACGACGTGATGCAACAAAAGCCGGCGCGCTGAAAAGAAGCCAAGCTCAAGTCCTTCCACGTCCCATTCAGCGGCCTCTCCAAGGACCCAATCTTCAGGAGAAGCACAGGAAGAGGAAACGACAGCGCGCTCATTAGACGTTGAGGAATCCCAGTGAGATTCACTTGAATAGATCATAAAACGCTCTTCCTTTGTCTTGATTTGGAATAAGCAAACGCTTGTTTGTTTTGTGTGACCCGATGCTGAAAATATTGGTCCAAATCTGAATTTGAAGGCGTTCCTCCGCAGCTTTTTAACTGTTTTAGCAGATGGTTCAAATTAGATGTGAACCCTGTGTATATTTGTTGTCAAAGTTGGATCGTTCACCAGGATCTTCTACAGACCATGCATGGTGCTGAAGACCAAATCGTCCTTGAGAAGTCGGCAGGGCGCCTCCTTGAACTTCTCCTTTGTGCCAGCGACGTCAAATGAAAACACTCCGCGCCGCGGATTTGGAAAGCTGCGAGACGATTCTTTCTCGTCTGGATTCTCGCATTGATCCGGTCCCCGCGGGATTCGGGGAGCTGTTGGCAGGACGGTCCTGACCATTGGACAAAAACACATTTATAGGAACTGTCGCCATCGCAACATTGCGGAATCCGAGAGGGACTGATTAATCCTTCGCTGGATCTCAAAATGTGTTCTTCCAACGTGTGATTCAGTTTTGGGAAGGGGCGTCAACATAACGGAAAACTCACTCAATTTCGGGCTTTTCTATCACGAATAGAATAGAATAGAACAGAATAGAATGTTTTTATCGTCATTAAACAGCAGGTATGCAATGAAATTCGGAGCCCTGCTCCGATTGGTGCATCGTGGATAAATACGAACAATGAACAGAATGAATGGGAAAATGCCAAGAGGAGAAACCACTTGGTGGAACTGCAAATTTTGGGGTGACAGAAAATGATGAAAAAACAAGAAGCGATGTCAAAGACAGTGAAACGGTGTCTGAATTTTTTACAACATTTTCTACAAAGTTCACATTGATTTATCTAGCTGTCAAGTAAAAAAAATGGCATTTGACGTCCAAAGTCCTCATTGGCAGTGAATGAGTTAAGAGAATAAGTTTGATTTGCATTTCTCAAAATTGGGGTTCACGGAGCTATGGAAATCAAAAAAAAAAAAAAAAGATGTTGACTTCTGGTATTTGGCACATTGTTTCTTTATGTACAACTAATGTATAAAAAGCACAATAAAACACAAATTTCACACAACTAGGATAAATAAAATGGAAATCCTTGATTCCAAAGCATTGAAATATTTCAGCGTTTTTTGGAAAAGGAAACCTCTAGAGGGCCAGTATTTTTAGCATTCCCACTCACCTTTCAAGGCCAACAGAATATTGCGTGCCTTGTCTTTGTAAATATGGGTGCTGCCATACAAAAGATTGACTTCCATTCTTCAGTTAGAATTGGTAGGTAATAGCTGTGTTGTAAGTGCTGAAACACAAATGGTCACAGTTAGCACTACATTACACCAATACACCAATTACATAAGGTAAACATTACTCAAGGGTGTCAGCTCCAATCCATAAAAAACGTATTTGACTGTAATTATATTATTTATTATTAATATCTAAAAAAAATGAGAATTCTTGTCCGTTGCAATGAAAGAGTTTCTATTTTCAGCGTGTTCTTGTGTTGTTGTTATCCAGAGCCATTCCTTAGTCTGTTTACTCGGCTTTTATGAGCACTGTAGCTTCTACCAGAGGGCAACAGTTTGAAAGCTGGAAGACCAGGTCAAGATCACGAGACCACAAGATCATAGATCAAGATAATCGAACCGAAGCGTCGGCAAATCGCTCCTTTGCTGACTTTGATCTCCAGGGAGCAAAATTGTTCAAATTCCGTCCGTTTGTGTGTTCCTCACACCACGGGATAATTGCTCGCGTGATAATCAGGCCATTGACGACTTGAAACGCAAAGGGGGTTTAATTCATCCAAACAAATGTGATTTCTTCAGTGTAAGGGGAAAAAAAAAAAACATCTGGCCCACGTCGATCAATTCCCGAGAAAGAGGAAAAAAGGGCGCGCAAACCGTACGGTCCAAGCAATGAAAAAAAAGTTGGCTGAAAAAGCAAGACCAGTGCGATGATTTATAAATCCCCAACATCTTGTATCATCACAGGAAGGACAATAAAAGGAAATCTTCACAATTTCACCGGGGCGCTGGGGGCTCGTATCAGGGAGCTTTAGAGGATGATGTCAACCGCGAAAAAATTAGACGCCATCACACATTTTTTTTTTTTTGGGTTGTGTTTTTCCTTTTTTGTTTTTTGAACGCGGGGAACACACGGCGTCTTCCCCGCTGCTCGGCGCTTGTTTAAAGAACACCCCGGACAAACGCGGGCTGTTTTTTCTTCGCTGCGGTCAGCGCAATGATCCCAAACACGAGGGACCTTTATGGCGGTCCAGAGGGATCGAACGCAGCAAAGTGAAGCGAAAGAATACAGAGTTCTCTCGGCTGACTTGGTTCTCTTTGTGCAGGGCAAACACCCTGTTGTCACACCCGACCCTCCCGGCACAAAAGCGTCAACGATGGTGAGCGCTGGCGAGACTCTTTCATGTCTTTTACCTCGCAGATGTTCGCTACCATCTAGCGGCATGGTATTAGCATCGAAATGATACGTTGAAGTCAGGTTTACGTTAACTAGCCTCAGCGCTATTTCTGCATTTGTAATCTACGTTCTAATATTTGTCAAATGAAGTTGTGTGACATTTATTCCCAAAAGTCCAGCTGTCCAATCAGATTTCAGGCTTTGTGTTGCCACGTCAATATAATCTGCCCAGAGCCTTCAGAATCATTAGTGCTGCTTAATGTAACATCATTTATAAATTATAGTTTTATAGAGTGGTTTAAAGAACTGAGTATTTTGTTTCGAGTGTAATTCCACTGTCGACCATTAGATGGTGGCATACAATTTAGTTTGAAAAAGTTAGCTAAAAACAACAGCAACGTCGAAAGTATGCATCCTATAAACCGTAACTTAATGTGACGAAAAGGAAAAACAACTACGAGCAACAGTGCGTGCAATACTGGCGAGGCGTTCACTGACCACCCGCAATGTGGGAAATCTGAAACACGCTTAAATTGCAACAAATATATAACTTACAAATATGAACACAAGAAAATATGAATGAGATTTATTCTGTTTTGCTATAGTTTTTGTGTTGGTGCATCTTATAAGTGGTAATATAGAAAATAGAAGAATTTCACACCCAAATTAAGGGTGTGTCATACACAGTCGCGGCTTATATTGGGGAATTGTTCATTTTATAATGTTCACCTGAAGGCACGATTATTGATGTTTATTATGCAACGTTTGTAAGTTGGAAAATGGCATGTTTACTATAAACAGAGGCACAAATAAACACTCTACAATCGTTTTGTGTATTGTGTGCATGTTCATAATGTTTTTGTTTTTTTGCTTCAGCATTCACACGCAGCTGCCAAAAACGCGCCTCATATGGATGTCCGATAAGCATCCTGCTGCGCCGAGTATATGAATACAACAAATAATTGAATCACTTGTGATTATTTATGGATTTACTTCATTTGATTTGAACCCGAACAACACATCTGGGTCACGTCCCAACTTAAATGGACTTTGACTTGCTCTTCCATCTCATTTACGGAGAACTTTCACATTATCTGGACTTGCATCTTATTGAATTGCCCCAAAATGTTTTGTTTCAAACATTGCAGCTGAAGGGAAAGCGCACGTTTACGTAGAATACTTGATTTTGCGTGATGCTGATAAGTGCTCCACCTGTTCCGTGTTAAGGAGAACTGAGTTGTTCACGTACGCGCTGCGTTTGCTTCAGTCATTACTGCATCTTATCGAATTACTGATTTCACGGGCAATGATGATATTTGATCTGAAGTAGCGTTTTTGGGTTAGATGCCTGGTACATGTCCGAAAACATCTTTTTTACTTTGACTTTTGGGAATGTCCCTTGTTTTGTGTACATAGTTCATTGGTACGGATGGAAAGATTTCTTCTGATTTCATAACAGAGTTGTTACATTCACAACTAATCGATTAACAAATTAATTGATGGATTAGATAAACAGTCAATCGTTTTTGAAAAATGAGATTGTTTGAATGCTTAAAATTTCAGTTGGACAGGAAATATTCTCAGATTTCCTGAGTTCTCTATGGAAGCATCCCATATAGAGCACTCCAACACTGCTAGCTAGCAGCTAATCTATGCTAGACGCTGCTATAACGGAAGCTGAGCCATCGCTAAACTAGAAAAAGGTACCGTATGTCAGCCATTGTCGTTGCGATTAAATTGTTTACGTCTATCATGCCAGCCTATATGGAGCACTGCTAGCTAGTGGCTAATTTACGCTAGACACAGCTATAATGAAAACCAAGATGCGGTATACAAGTTAATGTCAGAGTCAACAAAATTAAGCTGTTTACGTCTATAGCGCAAGCCTATATGGTGTACTTGAGCACTGCTAGCTAGCAGCTAACATACTGTATGCTAGATGCAGCAATAACGTAGCCCAAGACACCGGTTAACACGGGCAACAGATGCCGTATATAATTCATGCGAGTGTCAACAAAATTATGTTGCTTACGTCTATCACGCAAGCCTAATGGAGTATTTGAGGGCTGCTAACTAGCAGCTAACATATGCTACATGGAGCAATAATGGAGTCTAAGCCACTGGTAAACACGGGCAACAGATGCAGTATGTCAGTCAATTGTTACTGCAATTGGCTTGACATATATTTTTAGGAAACTTAAAAATGATTTTTTTCTGAACCTAATGTGTTCATTTCACAGCAGTGTCTGTAAAAAGATGTATTTTTTATTTATCGTTTTTTTTTAGCAGGATACAAATTGGCTAAAACTGGACGCAATACCACAATATAGCAGTGCAATGCTTATCAGGTCATTTCTCCTATTAAAGGCACCAGTCCCTAGCGAAAAAAAGAACTGGAAGGCTGCTTGCTTCTCATGGCTCACCTCTGAGCAAAAAAGACTGTCCTACTTCATGTTAGAGTAGGACCTTACTCATGGTAGTCCGCAATCGCCCTCCCTGCAGCACAAATGTGTCTCTCATTACTGAAGTACTGCAGTTGTAGGGGCGAACCTCGGGAGGCGGCGGGCGGATAATGCAAAACAGATATTCCATATCTTTATTACAACGGGCTAACACTTCCAAGGAGGACATACCTTTGGCATCGTCGGGAAAATCGCCTCGGTGCTCTGGGCCGGGAATGAGACGAGCCCCCGAGGACGCGCCATGGGCGGGCATTACCTGCTGGCTGCAGAAGATCCGTATTCCTCAAGTAATATCTGCTCAGCCTAAAGGAAGGACGGACAACTTCAATAATGCAACCGAGGGGCACATCGGACCACGCGCCCCCAACTGGATGGATGGCAAAAAATGCATTTTTAAACGTCAAAAACTACATGCATATTCTATTCGTTTTTTTTAATAGACCCACCTATCGCTTATAACACATTTTTATTCATTTAATTTTTTTTAAATGATGAACTGTTTGTGTCAGTGTAGTATTGTGGTGTACTGTGGACTACTGAAAATAACCAGCAGACCTTTTAGAAGAAAAAAAAAATTGAGATAATATTTCGGTTCATAAAACCAGCAATTTACGTTCTGAGGGTTTCTTTTTTTAACTATGTTTTTTTAGTGTTCCAGGAAATGCCACCAGCAAATACAGGTACAAGGATTTTTGTTTTTTAATTACAATTTCTTAGTTCAGCCATTGAAGGGTTAACAGGCAAAATAATTGACGGTTTAATCCATCCATCCAATGCAAATATAATCATTAATTGCTGCCCTACACTGCACATTACAATATCCTAATATATTTCATGCTCAATGTATGGAATAGCCAGATCTAGAGAAAAAAAACATTACCGTGTACATTGTATATATATATATATATATATATATATATATATATATATATATATATATATATATATATATATATATACACACACACACACACACATATCAATCGATAGATCTTACACCCTGTTAATGCTCGATCTTGATAGATAGATAGATAGCTCTAACAGCCTGTTAATGCTCGATCTTGATAGATAGATAGATAGATAGATAGATGGATAGATAGATAGCCTGTTAATGCTCGATCTTGATAGATAGCTCTTCTTCTTCTTCTTTGTGGATTTCAGTTCCTGTGAGTAGTTTTGGAACGCAACCCATGCGATAAACAAGGCGTCGTAGTAGGGGGCCCAGCTACAAAATATCTGCCATCTAGTGGTGACCGGTGACATTACAACTTCCAACTATACAGCAGATGAACTTGATCGCTGTTTGGCCTCTGGTTGCACGAATCCCCTCAGAGGCAATGAACTTGTCATAAGCGTCTCAACAGTAATAACGTGATCAACCTCCTGCGCCTCTTCTACCGTTTAATTAATTTGACTCCAGATGCAAAACATCTGCCTCCTTTGCTTGCCCTCAGCCGCACTCCACGCTAATAATACCGGACAGGGCGAAATCTGCAGAAAAGCTTTCAGCCCGAGAGGTAACAACCTGTAACCCGATCAAACTCAAAATGTTTGAAACAGGTCGTCGGCTACGTCCTAACATTTGTCTGGGACCTTTGCCAGATCGCAATCACGCCGACAACCAATTAAAGTAAAGACCCTGGCGCGTGTCCTCGGAGACGACGCTAGTCTGCCATTTCTAATTAAACGACACTGTCATCACGTCCGTCAAAATCGTTCAAGGAAATCTTATATAACGGCTCGCAGTTGTCTTTGGTCTCGGGTGTGATTTGTGACCTCATGCTGGAGATATGGCTCCTTCCCAGCGGTCAAGTAAACAAAAGAACGATGAAGATCGCATAGATATCCCCACGGACGTAATATTGTTGATGTTGTGCTTTTTATTAAATAGATTTGGAACGCGACAAAAGTTGCGAGGGACCTCAAGGAGCGCATCTGGAGACCCTGGGCTTTAAAAAAAAAAAAAAAAAGGGGATGGCAGCGAGACAAAACTCACAATGGGCTAGCATCCTGGTGGGTTTGCGCCAAGCAGAGTGGGAAATTCAATTAGCTCGTATTTACGCCAACTTGTTGCTCACGTCCACAAAAACCGCCGGGGATTCTCAAATAGATGTACATGAAGGCACAGCAGGGGGGATGTGAGATTTCAACAGGTTTTCTGCAACTATCAACAAATCTCATTCAAGGCTGTGACAAGAACATGAATTGAAAAATGAGTTGGAACCTGAATCAACTTTTTTCTAAATTGTGAAGGTGACTTCTTCGAAAAAACGTATGCGTTTGCTTAGTTAAGATATATACAGATGCACATGGCCTCCAAAGTATATGTCACGTTTTGGAACTGGGATACTTTTTTTGGAACCAGGAAGCTGTAGGTACCAGAAAAATCGAGTAGCGTCGAGCCGGGTAGATTTGTCAGTGGAAACGGGGCTTTAATCTCGATATTTTTAAATTGGATTTACCCAACTTGGTCAACTTCCACCAGCCCATATCTACTGATGAGTCAGCACCTAGAGCAACTGCGGGTTCAGTATTTTCATCAAAGCGAAAGATTTTTCAGTCTTTTTGGTAGCCGTTTTTCCCGGGAGGTTTGCACCTCCACACTTTTGAAACAGCAGAGAACCAATTAATGGCCTACAAAGTATTTATGTCACGTATTGGAACTGGGTTACTTTTTTTGAGAACCGCAAAGCAGCAGGTACCAGAAAAAGCGAGTAGAGTCGAGCTGGGTAGATTTCTCAGTGGAAACTGAGCTTTAAGCGATAGTGGACACACCCAACTTGGTCAACTTCTCCCCCCAGCGCCAGGAGCAACTGCGGGCTCAATATCTTGTTCAAAGATACTTCATGAATCGAACCCGCAACCTTCTGACTGGGAGACGAGCCGATGTCACTTCTTTGGCAGAAGAACCAGAATAAAGCAGAAGGCGTCGAACGATCTTCTCGATTGCTGGAAGCAGTCCAAGCAAATTTTGGCGTTTTATCCTGCACAAGTTATGCCGTTTAAAACGGTAGAATATTTTCAAAGTCTGTATTTGCCTCCCCTGTTTGACACTCACGGTTTTGTCCTTTCGCATTACGTGCTGATGCTAACAAAAAAAAAATGTCTTTTCCCAGATGCTCCTCCCGCTTAAAGGCGCACAGCTGCGAGCGCTCCGTCTTTAAATCATAACCCTCGCTCCCAAAGCGCACCGAACGTGGGCTTAAACATGTACATTCTATCTTAAATTGCACTGTCAAAACTGATTTGTTCATCATGGAAGCCCGGGCGGCGTCCACATGCTAATGGCGTCTTCCTGGGGACGGAAGGCGTCGCTTTGCATTCTTTCAGCGCCGGCTGAAATATGGCAGCGGACGCCTGATGGATCGGCGGGATACTTGACGCGGACAGTCGCCGTCTCGTGAGGATGAATCCCGCTGACCCCGTTCCGCTACCTTCCCACAAGTTCCTCCGCAACGCTGACATTAGGTTTGATTGGTACCAAATATTAAAAAAAACAAAAAAAAAATCACGTTTGTATTCTCTCGACGCACGCCGTTAAAATCTCTCGTGAGAATTTTGCAGGAAATCGCACAAGAAGTTAAGAAGTATTACGTTCTAACTGGGCTATGTCAACCCTTGGAACATTGCACGCCACATTTTTTTTTTACTTCCCGTCTTGAAAACTTCTCGTCCCCCAGTTGAGTTGTAGACGTTTTATGAAAGGTGGAAAAAGGTTGGAAAATATTTATCTTAGTTTCATGACGATTGAACGGGGGTGTGTTGACTTTTGATAGCCATGGTCAAAAGTAGTTTTCTGATGAGAATCTATATATCTATATCTATATATCTATATCTATGTGTTTGGTTTGATGAACCCAATAAAATTATTTTAACATTCAAGATTTTTATTGTCATATGCATTGTGATACCACACAATGAAATGTTTATTCTGTTTACTTCCCCGAGCAGACTACATTCCATAATCGAGCCAATAATAAAGTAGGCAATAAAACAAAAAAAACAGTGATAGAGCAATAAGGGCAGTAATCATAAAACACTAATAAATGAATAAACTTACATTCGGAGCATATTATGGGGTAGATATTGTGGAAGAAACTCCACTATGCTAAACATTTGTTGCACTGAGTAAAAACATTTTAAAAAATTGGTGTATTTCACGTATATACATTTATGTATCGCATGTGTGTGTGGCTTGAAGGGGCGTGGCCTCCGGAGTGACATCAAAAGCAGAAACGGGCTTAGTTAGTGCGGCGCGAGCGCACGGGCGTGAGCCGTGGCCGACAGCAGCGCGCCTTCGCTTTCCGCCGCGCTAACGGCTACGCTAGGCCGTCGCACCTGACGGCGGGAGACGTTCTCCTGTTTTCGGCTGCCGATTTATCATTTCCTCCGGAGGACGAGGCGAAACGTAGCCTTTCATGTTGTGACGGGGGGGGGTCCCCTTTCGCTGACAACCCACCGCCGCGATACAAACGAGAGATTCTTCAAAGACCGCGCCGGGCTTTCTCCCTTTTGTGCGGCCCCATGCCATTCATTCCTCGCTTCTCAAATGTCTCCCGGGCCGACGGCGGGAGAGGACGGACGCACTCTTTTCCGCATCCGTCAGCACCGGCCAAAACACAAGGCGGACATAACAGCGGCAAAGGACAAGGACCCCTCCGAAGAAATCTCGCCATCCTTAAATGAGGTTTGACGTTGCCTGTAAATTTCCTCGAAGGCCCTCCGGAGCTAATAAAGCAAAGCTTTCTTAACCTAAATACTACACTTGGTTGACCTTCTTCAATGAGCTGCGCTGTCTTTATTTCCTGTCTCCTCGTCCCCTGTGGTCCGCCCCCGCCCAAATAGACGGCGCGGACAGCCGTCCCTCGCGCCCCCCCCCCCGCCGACCGGGAGACAAGGACAGTCTGCTTCGCTCAAGCGTCTCTTCCGCAGAATTCCTTTGCTTGCGTTTTCCACTTTTTGCGCCTAACGAATAGAATACTTATCCGAAGAATACAAGAGTATGGGTAAGGCCAAGAATATGGGTATTAAAAATTGAATAAGTGTCGACAGAATTAATTTGACAAGTATAATTCTCACTTTTCAGCCATGCTGACGTTTAGAAAATACAAATTGCAAACCGCTCCTTGGAACAAACCGGGGCGATTTTCAATTATTTACTCGAAAACAGCATTATAAAGTCAAATACTGCTTTAGCCTCATTAGCAAGCAATTGTACACACAAAACGAATTGACGAATTTCAAAATGATTACATTTTAAAAATATATTCACTCATTCAATGCAAGGGATGCATATTCACATTCAATCGCAGATAGGTAAGTCCTAAATTAATATGTAAGTCTTTGGAATTGAATGCCTGGACTCTTAAAAAAAACAAACATAAAAACGTGAAAATACGTCTTTGGCATTGAACGAGTTAAACTGGTTGAATTGATTACTTTATTGAATATTAATGAATACTTTCACAATTTTATATAAAATAATGTGAAATTAACACACACACACACACACATTATATATATATATATATATATATATATATATATATATATATATATATATATATATATATATATATATATATATATATATATATAAGCTAAACTGTCGCTCTTTCTGGAATTGAATTTGTTGCCACTACAAGGCCCTGGTCCTTTGATGATGTCATCAATTTTTCTGTCCTCTAATTGGTTGATCAGAGCAAAACCTGTTTATTTTGATCCTGGTTTTCAAGTCATTGACTAAACATGACTAGTGCTTTTCGTGGCCCAGTTGGACGCTGTTCTATTATGTTTTTGCTAAGTAATGATTGTTTGCATTACCGTGACATATTAAGAGACGGATGAAGTCGGGCAAGTCCCCACAGAAGGCCCGGGTATCAAATGCACGGCCCGCCGCTGGCAATTACGGTGGAACCGGTCCCACATGTGGGCCCCGGGGGTCGCCAAACCTGTGAAAGCCATTACGGCGGCGGGGAAACTGAAATCATGAGAGGCGGGCAGCTGCGAGAGCGCTAACCTGCCAGAAAAGTGCCGTTAACGCACGTTGACACTGGCCCGACAACTTTACGGGGTGCCAGATTGACTGCCGGCCGTAAAAAAAAAAAAAGTATGGAGCGCGTGAGTAAAAGTGTAATGATGTCACAAGGCGTGAAATTGAGTTTTATACTGAAGAATATCTGCTGGTTGCTGACTTAGACATATTTTGCCCCCCAAATTGGGACGCACCCCTAAAGAAGGGCAGTGGCTCTTTGACATTTGAAAGATGGAGCGATGACAGAAGCGTGTTGTTTCCGCACCAAATTCAATGACTCGGAACACGTCGGCTTTGACGTTTTGTCACCGTGCAGGAAAAAATGACTACAACTACATGTAACGTGTCTGATTTATCAAACTTTGGAACTACATTTGTGGTGGCTTTATTTCTAGTTCATCTCCCTATAGAAAATTGCATCAGCAATAAAAATGCAAGTCTGTTCCACGTTAAAAAAAAAAAAAGTCACTATAATACAATTTATCAATCGGTGTCTTCAGCTTCCAATTGATTAGCTCTTAATCTGAAAATGTAGTGTTCCAGTCTTTGCAATCGATTAGGTTTGTTGATACCTGGAGAAACCCTATTAAAATCTTGTATAAACCCTCCGAGATGCCCTCTTTTACCCCTAGAGGTACATGTACATATGAATCCGAGCATTCGTAACTCATCCACTGCCAGCCGAGTAAAAATGGCGCTTTGATGTCTAAAGCCGTCATTGGCAGTGACTAAATTAAATATTCTTCCACTAATTTACAATTTAAGTAAATTACAGATTAAATCTGTTATTTGCTTAAACTAATGCATTTTTACTCTGTGTCTGTTTCCACCTCATTTGCTCTTAATTTGAAAAGAAATCTACAGTTCCTGTCACGGCCTTGCAGAGCATTAAATTAGCTTAAAATTAAATTAGCCAAAATCCTGCTATAATGTCATGTCGCTCCTGAAGTGCCTACATAAGAGAACCGCTGCTTTTTTTTTTTTTTGTTCAATAGATTCATGAGATCCTCTTCCAAGTACGATTTATCAAAAAAAAAAAAAAAAAAGTTACTTCACTACCTCTGGTGTCATTGAACTGCAAATGGCAGCTAATCTCAGCGCTAGCCAATCTAGCCGCTATTAATAAGGACCCAACAAAAGAACGCACTGGAGACAGGTAGCAACCGAGCGTGTTTGCAAAAGCGTGTGACACATTTTGGACACGTCCCCGGTCCAGTAAACGCCAGCCACCTGGGAAGTCACGCTGATGAAATCAAATGTCCCTGATGTGCTTTTATGTCCCTGCCTGATTAGGCTTTGTGTTTATTTGCGCCAGACCTGTCACATGACCCGCGGCGGCTCACACCAGCGCCGCCATTGTACGGTCAGCTTCTTAATGGAGCCTAATGGACTGCATAGTGTACATTGCGTGCGGGTGCTCGTTTTTTTGGCACCCGTGAGAAGAGCGCTGACAGAAATGGAGGTGACTCATCTAAAAAAAAAAAAAAACTGAATTGAATAGTACAAACAGTGTTGGTTCATCTACGCCACAGACCTTGTCGTGACAGGCAGAGCAATTTAAGGCTCTTCCACTAGATGGCAGAGGGTGAAAAGAAAATAAGAACTGCTGTGGCAGTAAATGAACATTTCTTTGTGGCGCAGCAACTTTGCAAATTTAGCTCATTTGAGATACGCCCCTGATTTTTTTGTTTGTTTTTCTTTGTTGGGGGGGGGGGGGGGGGGGTCTTTCTCCCATCTCCATTGCAATACATAGAACATCTACAAGAAAGATCAGAGTATTTTTTTCAACCGATTTTTTTAGGTCGATTTACCCGACTTGGTCGATTTTCCCCCTGGCCCTAATCGGATCTAATCGTCACCCAAAATGAAAATTGGGACACATTATTCCCTTTAAAATTATACAGAATACATGAAGGTAGCCAGAAAATTAAGAAAGTTACAACAATTGGAATGCTGGCAACATCAATTGGAATTGATGTTGAAAAAAAAAAAAAATCTAATTTTTAAGTTACCAAAATGTCACGTGACTATTCTTGTAATCAGCATCCGGCGGCCAATGGTCACCCGGCGAGATCGCGCACAGCGAGACTTTGTGTCTGTGCGGCAAAGTCGCCCGCGCGGCCGGATCCTTGCCAGGTGGGGCGGAGAGCTGAATGGTTTCTTATTTTAGGTTGATATTCAACCGGGGGGGGCGGGGAGGGGGGGGGGGGGGGTCACCTGTTGTGCAAAGAGAGAAGAAGGTGAAAGGGCTGATGGCTGACATGCCCCGCCCCCAGCAGCAGTGGCGTGCAGATCCAGCTAAAGCTCCTATTAAAAGATAAGATAAGCGCGCACACAAGCAGGATGGATTGTATGTCCCAACGGTTTCATCTGGTACCTGCGGGCTTATCTATTTGACAGACGAGGGCGGGCAGCGCGAGGGCTTCCCCGAATTTGCGCTCATCCAACAGACACAGCTGAACACGGGTGGGATTTCGGGAAAAATACTTTACACATGAGTAGTCGCGTGTACCAGTGCAGTGGTTCTTAAATGGGGGTACTTGAAGTAACGAGATTTGAAATCAAAAACAAACGTGCAAAAATCCTTAAAAAATTAAGACAATGTCTTAATGCATTCATGTCAACCAACTAAATTAAAGTGTAATATTTTGAAAAGGAGCCACTATAACATGGTTCAACAATAAGTAGCCTCATGTTCCAATTAATTTGCTATTAATTTGAAAAGAACATTAAATCCATGTGCATCCATATAAACCTTCACAAAATTAAGGCATATAAGATTTTGCAGATGAGTCACTGTATAAGTTAAATAATAAGATGACTCGTGTTCCAATTAATGTGCTCTTAATTTGAAAAGAACAAGAAATCCATGTGCATCCATACGAACTTGAACAAAATATAATATTTTGCTAATGAGTCACTGTAACAATTTAATAATAAGCTGACCAAGAGATATACTTCTGTTGTACAACTGGTAACTGGTTTTCTCCATACATAAATGCACCATGTTTTTATGGTTGAGTGGAAAAAAAATACATTCAAAAATGCAGCTCAGTATGTATGTATATATGCACACACATATACATATACACACACAACGGAACAATCTGTAGAGAGTACAAATACTTTGCTACAATTCCAATGATTCAAAAGTGCAAATATGTACTACCATGTCGATTTGAATTTGATTAATTGTTCAGCTCGTTTAAAGTCGCCAAAAGAATACGTGGCCCACCTGTGCGCTGCAACGTGCCATCTTCATCCCCTTCTTTCTCCTCCTTCCCGGGAGACAGCAAGGCCTTCTTTACTACTAATCCTCCTAAAGAGAGAAGAAAAAAAAAAGTTCTTTTAGCAGCGGCCAGCTTTGATCCTGGACAAATGAAGAGTAAAAAAAAACTGACATAAGCTACTTAGATGGACCCCTCTTTCTTTCACTTCCTTCATCGTCTCTCGGCTCATCTCTCACCTAAACACGTCAGGTCGGACGCCAGGGTCAGCGAGGTCGGCCGGGGCGGCGGCCTTACAACAAATCAGGAGGATCAGATTTGACACCCGCGTTCCCATCCATGCTCAAAAAACTCGGCTCCCGAGTCTTGATGTATAAACAATGTTTTGTAGACTAAACAGGCTAACTTTAAAGTGCCTTTTTTGATGCGCCCACAAGTTACATTTTGATGATTTTTCTTTTAAACTCAAGCAGGATGGATGTTGTCGCAGGTTTGCTTCAAGCTGTTCATTTGTCAGAGTTGAAGTTTACTGTAAAACCAACACGTAAGGCAAAGCAAACGCAACGTTGTACAAATAAGCACCAAAATGTTCAACCAAGCCATGAAATTTTGCCCTAATGAAAGTCCACTAGCTTAATGCTAACATATCATATATAACTACATAAACAGGCTTTAAAATAGCAATTTCAAAACTTAATGTTGACATATGTAAAACGCTATAAACAGGCTAATGGAAATTAGCATTTGAATGCATTCTATCTAGAAACAGCAAAACTAAATTAGTTGGCATCGCTGTTCCAATACATTTGCAAGACAACATATCTGGATTATAATTGTAAATAGAAGCAGCAAAAAGGTTCAATCAAGCCATGAAATTTTGCCCCAACGAAAGTCCACTAGCTTAATGCTAGCATACACTATATGGTGAAATGTCATAAACAAGCATAAAATTAGCTTCCATATCCAATCTATCCGCAACAGCCAAACTAAATTAGTTGGCATTGCTGTTCCAATACTTTTGCAAGGCAGCATTTTTGGATTATAACATATCTACAAGCACTCAAAAGGTTCAACAAAGTCTTGAAATTTTGCCCTAATAAAAGTCCACTATCTTAATGCTAGTCATAAACTTGCTCATTAAAATGATCTTAGATACAATCTGTCTACAGCAACAAAATGAAATTAGTTGGCATCGCTGTTCCAATATTTTTGCAGCGCAGAAAATCTGGACCTCACACATTGTCTTCCCGTGACACATCTGGGCATCCGCAGCAGAATAGCAAATCGGGGCGAAAAAAAAAAAAAAAAAAAAAAAAAGTGCTGTTTGTTGTCTTGAATCAAGCATCAACAGACGCATGCGGTTTGTCGGCGTCCGTTCCGTGTGAAACCAAATCCCAAAACACTCGCATCGGTATATAATGATGATGAATATGCTGGCTTGATGATTGTGTGCGTGTGTTGACGTGTTTGTTGACACGAGGAACCTTTGCAGCGCAGCGACCCTTGAACTTGAAATGTATACGGAAACACACACTCATTCTAAACACTCCATTCAAGCTCCAGGTGTTCAACACAACACACACGCAAAAAATACTCTCACTCTATACTTAAAAAGGAAGACCCAAAGTTGTGTAAACACCATATTATGAATACGAATAAAGCAGAGAAAAACACCCTCTTTTATCCATCGATTTTTTTGCTTCTTGCAGTCGGCGGTAAATGACATCACGCTCATGAATCAGGTGACGACCAATCACGGCTCAGCTTGTGAACCTCACGAAACCGAAATAAAAAATAAGAGAAAAAAAATACTCATAAGTACCTGGAATTGTACATCTGGACAATTCCAGGTACTTATGAGTATTTTTTATATATATATATATATATATATATATATATATATATATATATATATATATACACACATATATACTGTATACATATTGTATTGGAGTTGTATTTTTTTCGAAATGTACAAATACAGATTAAAAAAGGGCGATAGATTCATAAACAGAAATATTGCTAGCGATTGCTAACACTTTGCTGTGGGAGTCCTCGTAAAAAGTTTTTTGGTCAAACACCAGTTGTAGATTTTGCTGTTGGGCAAATCTATTAATCTAATTATAATTCGTAAAAACGTCTGATTATATGCGAAATCGAAAGGTTTTTTTCGCGCTGGCTGGTTACTTGGCTGAAAAAAAATTATATACATATCGTGCCTATGGGTATATCATTAAAAAAAGAGTTGAGAAAACATTGTTACGTGACTGGTAGCATTTACGTGACTAGTAACATTAAAAAATGTAGAAAGCCATGTAATTTCTGCTTTAAAGGTTTATTTTGAAATTAAGAGCAAACTAATTGGAACATGAAGCAATCTTTAGCGACATGGTTATTTTGCAAAGCATATGCCTTTATTTTATTGTCTAATATGCATATTGTCATAAGTAACACCATTTTCCGGCAGATGAGCTAGAAATTTGCGTTCACCTGGTAAGGTTACTGCGCGTTTTGGGTTCGTTCTAAATTTTTAACATTTTTATAGAAAAAAAATTCCCACATGACGTCACAGGGCACAGGTGCAGTGTGGGAGAAGAATGCGAGGATTCCGCCATATCTGCTGGCACGAATGTGAAGGGGATGTCTCCACAAGGGAGGACGCTTGGCGAGCATGAAAGGAGTATTTGTTAGCATACTGGATGATCAACATTATACATAGATAAATCACAAGGAGATAGGGATATCGGCTTTCGGTAACAATTTAGAAGGAACCCAAAACGCGCCGTAACCTTACCAGGTGAACTTCACAAAATTTTGGAACTCAAATTTCTAGCTCATCTGCCGGAAAATGGTGTTGCTTATGACAATATGCATATAAGACAATAAAATAAAGGCATATGCTTTGCAAAATAACTATGTCGCTAAAGGTTGCTTCATGTTCCAATTAGTTTGCTCTTAATTTGAAAAAAAAACCTTTATAACAGAAATTAAATGGCTTCCTCCATTTTTCAACTCTTTTTCTGAATTGTATACCCAAAAAGCAAGATATGTATTTTTTTTTCAGCCAAGTAACCAGCCAGCACAAAAAACCTTTCGATTTCGCATATAATCCGACGTTTTTACGAATTATAATTAGATTAATAGATTTGCCCAACAGCAAAATCTACAACTGGTGTTTGACCAATGAACTTTTTACAAGGACTCCCACAGCAAAGTGTTAGCAATCGCTAGCAATATTTCTGTTTATGAATCTATCGCCCTTTTTTAATCTGTATTTGTACATTGGAAAAAAATACAACTTCAAACTGCAAAAGTGATTGAAAACAACACTATCAGATCAAAACACAAGTGTAGTAGCGGTAGCTAACATGCACGTGTTTACATGGCTAATGCTAGCTTGGTATAGCCTTTAGCGCTGATATTTTGTTGCGACGGCATTCGCTCTGACTTGTTATGACATTTATTATTCAGATTTTCACATTTTGCAAGTGAATCACAAACAATAATTGTGTGGGTTCACTGTAGCTCAATTTGAGTTGATGCTGAAATTTCACCTGGCATCGCTAATATTTTCCGAGTCACGTACATAGCGTCAGATTATGATTGAAATCCCGTTCTGAAGCAAGTGAAAAAATGGAAAAAAAAAAATCTCTACTTGATATCCAAAGCCATTTAAATTGAGATAAGGCCATTTGGAGCGCTATAAAAATGCTTTGGAAGGAATTTGGATTTGCCGTAGGATTGTGGGAGTTTTTTTGGACAATCCCCTCGTTTGAGTCAGGTCTGGCCGAGGATCTGAGCGCCGATCACAAGACGCCTTTCCTACTCCGGCGGTTCACTGGAAGCAAATAGGGCGAAAAAGACGTTTATAAACAGCGGTGGGGGTTGAAGAACACAAATGCAGAACACCTCCAGGATGGGATATACACGCTCGTAAATATTTATCAGATAATGTGTCTCTCCTGCTGCTCTGCGCATCTCAGACTTCCGCAGACTTTTTGTCTGCACAAAATGCACCCCTTGTTCCCTAAAAAAAATATTTTTATCAGGATAAATTCTGTAACTGAAAAAGTTCTTCCATAATAAATATAGAATACAAAAGATTGTCCTCATGATGCCACTTGTTGCTAGGCAGAAATAAAGCTAGACAATTTAATTTCTGAGTCTATTTTTTTTAACATTAGAACCTTGCCTTACAAGTTTAAGATCAATATTACTGCAGTTTACTGAATAACTTGCTGTGAAAGTCTTCTTTATTTGGATGTCCATGAGGGTTCTATACTGCCCCCGGTGGCAAAGTCACACACACCGAAAACTGTCACAATTATTTGACACTGTTTAATTCGTCATGTTATTTTTTGAACTGATACCAATTCCTTTTATTTGGAAGCAAATTAAACTTGTATTTTATTTAATATGTTAATCCATGTGTGTAATATAATAAAATAATATCTTACACTAGCCAACTGGGGTGTTTTTGTGACATAATAACAACACAGTATGATTTGATAAACTGGAAAATAGTCCACTTTGAAGATGACAATGTTTAATCTTCTTGGACAATTTTTTAAAGACACTAGGCACAAGCTTCTGGATTTTGTCCCAGGACAGTGGAAAACACACTTGGCACCTGTTTTTTATTCTATTCTGAAAGTCAATGTAAATGTTTATAAGTTGAGAAGCTGCTTCATTCGTATAGCTGACATTGCGTGTTGCACAGCCCCCCCCCCCCCCAAAAAAAAAAAAAGCACAAACGTGAGAACGTATTCATTACAAAAAAAAAAAAAAAGTGACGGGCTGATTTTGACATCAGCGGCAGGCGTTGCTAATGACATGAATAATGGCCGTTGTTCATGGAAATTGTTGCAGTGTTATGTTGACCCGTTGGCTCATACAGCAACATGAATGGAATTTGACCACCCTGAACGTTATTGTTTGCACCTGTGCCTCTTCTGCTTTGACTTTTACATTTCTTTTCCATGAAGACCAGCCAGCCATATACTTTACAGCATACGCGCTCTATACACACACAAATATATATATATGTGTGTGTGTGTGCTGTATGAATCTTGAAGAGTCGTTGCCAAATGGTTCTTTTCTAATGCCCTGACTCCATGGATACAGAATGAGGTGCAGTGGTTTAGTTTGAAGCGAACGTCCCTTCATTTGTGGCTAAACAAGATCGAGTATTAACAGGCTGCTTCAGACTCCACACTAGGACTAAGAGTGTTATTGCAGTACTTGTGTAACGTGATGGTCAAAAAACGCAAAAGGACTGAAGCTGGAACACTACACACAAATATGTATGTTGTCCAGATTTGAAACAAGACGTATGTCTGTGGCAGTTCAGTCACCACCTGTGATTTTTTTCCAAAAACCTTACATGAGTGTTTGAAGACATTTTCTGCTAGATTTGAACATAATCGCCTGTGCAAAAGCAAGCTGGGAAGAAAAGACGACGGAATGCATGACAGCCGTTTTCCTTGTTAGTAGCACGCATAGAATCACAGGCGCAGTCTAATTGATGTCTTTTCGGAAGACGCTCGCACGTTCGGTCGGGCCGGCGGGTTTCGCGAAGCTCCCACCCGCGCCTGCGCCGGGACGTCCAAGACAAGCGTATGCTTTTTGCTGCCGTTCCTCAAATGAGAGCAGATGGAGCGAGAGGACGCACCGGGAGGCAGACGCGAGCGCTTCCTGTTTAAAGGCCGTGAATACACCAAGCATGGAATTAGTTCAAGAACAAAGCGGAAAAACACGGCGGATTTATTTTTTGTGCGGCGGGGTGTCCGCCTCTGAAGTTTTGTAGTATTTTTGCTGATTTTACTGTATATCGGGGCAAAAGTGGTAGTTTCAATCCAGGTCCAGAAGATGGCACCCTCTAATCCACGGTTTAAATGGTTTAAAGTTAGATATGTTTTCAGCAATCATTTTTAACCCTTGTGCAGTATTTTGACCATTTTTGGGACTTTTTCATCCTTGCCGTAATATATCCAAGGGGCGGCATACTCCTGGTAGCGTGATAACTATGATATGTTGTCACCATCTGGGTGAAATTTCAGCTCCCGGGTGTCTTCTTTAAATGCTTTCCCTTTGATGGAACGATCAAAGATTTGGACAAAATACCGCAGAAGGGTTCAATTTGAACAACACTCGTCCATCTTAACTGTACAAAGTTAACTAAAAAAAAACGCATCGAAGGAAGATATATACTTTTTCCCGCCAAAATTAATTCCAGGTGTCTGGCACATTGGCGGAATACATTTGCAGACACTCCCTTGCGTTTCCTGGCCTTTGTAATGGTGAAAACAGCCGAGTTCAAGTTCCTTTAGGGCCATGAAAGTCAAGTCAATAGCCGACATTTTCGGGCCTATTTTGGACGCGTTCTATTTGGAGCCGTATCTGCTCCCTCTCTTTGTCTTCCAGCTGTTTGATTCGTGGCCCGGCTTCCTCATTTTTGATTCGCCTCCCACCATTTTTCCCATGGACTTGATGCGTTGGCCATTCCGCGGGATGAGCTCAGCATGTGCGCGGTATCGTTACTTACCTTTTAAAACACATCAACGGTACTGTTTATATGTACAAAAGTAGGTAATAGCCTTACAATGGAATTTGATCTGGGTTAAACGATGCTTCAAAGTTTACGTGAGCCCAATAGCAAAACATCAATCACCTTAAAAAGATACGTACAAACAAGATTATCGACTAAGACCATGAGGTAATTTTTCTGGTTTATCTGCGTGTGTCTCTGTTTATGTGTTGAATCCTTGTTTGAGGCGGACACATTCCAGACACATACAAAAATTTTAAATACAAGCACTGGATGCCAAAAGAAATAAAATAAAAAGATTCCCAAACAACACGAACTGGCAGAGTTTGTGTCGGGGCATTTTTTATGCAATTTTAGATGAAATTCCCTGTTTTCAAGCGTGAAATAAAACATTAAACTGAATTTGACATTGTGAAAGCTTGTTTTGTGTAGTTCTCAGTAATAATGTAACGGAGTTCATAAATTCGTAGAAAAGACGAAAAGAAAAAAAAACGGAAACATTTGAAATAGAGAATTTCCCATTCTATTCACCCATATATATATATATATATATATATATATATATATATATATATATACACACAAGCTATTTTTTTTATAGGTGGTTTAGATACTGTTATGTCCAATTAAGTTTCATCTCCAACCATTTTCTGCATTGAAAAATAAGTTAAAAAGAACAAAACAAAATTACCGTTATTCCCCAATTAAAAGACACACCTGTGTATCGGACGCACACTTAATTTTGGGATCAAATTCTGTTATTTATTTTACGGTGTATAAGAGGCATCAACACTTTGGCAACAATGTGAAAAGGATGGAAAAACAGAATAACAGAAAAACAGGATCTATAAGTTATATATTTGTTGTGCGTTAAGTTGAGCGTGTTTCAGATTTCCCACATTGTGAGTGGTCATTGAACGCCTCGCCGGTGTAACGTTGAAGGCGCTCAAAGCAGTTGTTTTTTTTTCCTTGCAATGCAGCTCGAGTTGATTTTACCATAAATACCAATAGTTGAGCAGCATCCGTATTTCACCGAGTTTGTGATTGTATGTATATTTCAAAAGACCACAATTAATCAAACAAGTCAAGTGAAGACCTTCTCGTATTTTCTAGCCAATGCGCACCGCTTGCTACACATAATTGTATAAGCTGGAGACATCGCAAACTCTCGGTTTTAGTAACATTCCTGTGTGTGAACAAGGGGGGACTCGGACGTTGGTTCGGTCTGCTCGCTTCTTTTATTGAAAATAATGCCCTAAGGACCTCGGTTAACGCGAGCTGCAACATTCACTTGCAGCTAAAAGCCAGTTGACATCCGCCCTCGAGCTCGTACCGTTACGTAATTATCGTGAGTAAGAATACGGCAGAATACATCTGCGCCTCAAAACTCGGCTCATGTGGCTGACGGATCAATCTTCCTCCAATGGTGTCAAATAAAAAAGTACATTCTAATTTTATAGGCCTTCATTTCGGGAGGGAGAAAATAGTACGCCTCATATCTGGGGAATCGCGTTATGTTGGATCTTAATGGCTAAAAGGAGCGACGGGTTTCATCCGGATGCGGAAATCTACCTTGATCCAAGGTAAACAAAATGTCAACACCAAAGCTTCTTGCTCATCGATTCGACATGTGGTAAACGTTTAAACCTTGGCGCCCTCCGAGCGCTCTCGTCCTTCAAAATTAGTTTTACAGAGCGGTAATATTTTTCACACACTTGATTGGTTTCCCCTGTCGGAGAGTTCTAAAGCCTCCCTTTCGCAGAAATACGCCTGCACTTGACACACGAGCTCCGGATAGAAAACAAGTGATCCGGTGAACGGATTGACCAACGTCGTTCACGCTATGACACGGAACACTTCTTGTTGTGTTTCCTTTTATCATGGCGGTTCATCATCTGCATGAGCGGCGACTCTTATCGGCGCATTGGAATCGGAGCCGAATGATGCCTTGTTTTTAGTTTGATCGGATCGGATGGGCGGTTCGGTACGCGTATTAAATGTGTACCTCCCGGGGGGTGTCGCATACTGTACATGTGATAGGACAACCATACCGGGAAAACAGTACGGGGCAACCTCTAAAACATCTAAAAGGTCTTCATTTCCCCACCAAAATTATCGAGAAAAGAAAAAATATCGATTGTATTTTTCGGATTATGAGCCCCAACTTTTTTCTCATTATTTGAGCCCTGTAGCTTATAGTTCAATGCGGCTTATCTGCAGGGGTTTATTTTTGTTTGGTTTTTGATAGCCATGTGTGTATCATTCAAGGTGACAATTTATGGAACAACTATGAAATAGAACTGAAAATATATGAATCCATGGTTGCATTCAAAAAGCCTTTTAAAAATATACTGCTATTTAACCCTTCGGTATTCTGTGATTGTTAAGTTGAAAATCTCCATCCGTCCATCCGTTTTTTCCAAATATGTTGGTACTAAGCCTGCAGGCTCCATTGTGTTGAAGATAGACTGTTGCTATAAGTAGGCAATTAACAAAATATGCCTTAAAAAAAAAAAAAAAACGTACGAAACTTCCATATGCTGTACCATCTTTCTGCGCAAATATCTGATGTCACAACCTACACCTTATAGTCCAGTGCAGCTAGGCCATGAGAATTTTTTTTTTTTTTTGGGCTCAATTTTGCGCTGTCGCTGGAAGTCTGAAAAATACGGTAGCAAAAATTTCAATACAAAGTATGTAAAAACATGTTCTTCTCGTTCTTCATGTTTTTAGTATGGCTGCATCATTTTTGTCCACCACGACGCCACATCTGCCCTAATCTAACACTGTCGTCATTCCTGCGCTCCTCTCCGTCCCTAAGATGTTATTCCGAGCCCTGCAAAATATTATTTTGTTATTGGTGAAGATTCCGCAGAAGACGATGCCATGGCGTAAGCGCGCGATGTCACGAGGGGGGAATTTAATAGGCGGTGTGTGAAAGCTCATGGGAAACACGGTGGCGGCGCACCAGGAGACTTCGCTCACATTACGGGGAGGGGGCGATGGCGCGGGAGGCGCTCGGGGGCAAGGTTCAGCGTTTCCCAAACTCCTGCAGAGCTTCGGTAGCCCCGACCGCCCGCCACCCCAAATCTCCCTCCTCTCCTTCCCCTCGGCTCGCCCTCTCGGCTTTTCGCCTTTTGTCCCAAAGTCTCACCTCCTCTTCCCCGGACATCATCGCGAGTTCAATTAATCACGCGGGCCGCTCCCATACGACGCCGGATTTTACTGTACGCAGTAAATCACGTTAGATCTGAGGGCTCATCCCCCCCCCCCCCCCCCCTACCCGCCCCCACGCCCCTGACGGAGGGTCAATATTGACTTTCGACTGAACCCGCGAGGCGGGAGCGCAACAGCGGCGCGGGGACTTAAGCGTTGCTTTTAAAGAGGCCGTCTCGCTCGGCTTTTTTGTTTGGTTGCCACTCAGCTTCGCTTGTGCTGCCGCAAAGTCAACAGTGTCAGGAATTTTCCGTCTCGCGCGGCGTGATTTTACCACCATTTGCTCCATGTAGAAAAACCGGCATTCGTCTGTCGATAACACAAATTCTTTGCCAATCAATCAATACGCCGTCGCTTGTACTTTAATGCGAAGACGCCTTATTTGACCAGGCTTTGATGTTCCTGAGAACAAACGCTTTCTCGAAACACATACAAGTACATTATTTTACCTTTAAGTGCTATACTGTAAGGTGTTCCTTTACACCTGGGAACTATGGACTGGAATCATTTTGTGCCATGCGGAAAATCCTGGGATGCCAAAGCAAAAATTGAGCTCTTAAAAATGGCTCAATTGAACTCCGAAGACCACCGCATAACGATACTGGTGGTGCTCCACAGGGCTCTTTACTCAGTCCATAGATTATTTGAAAAAACACTATCCACAAATGGCAAAATTATTTGGCAGTAAGTTAGAAATCTCCTGTAGTGTAGTGTGATCGTTCCAATCTCAATTTCATAACTTTCTATACTTCTTATGTTCTGTTTCCTGGTTAATTTGCCACCTTTGGGCTACACTATAAAAAATATACTAACGAAAAGCCTACCTTAGCAGATGCTTCCGACTTGATTTGCGATTTTCCTTTGAATCAGTGCAGTGATCAAAATAAAACAAAATATAAAACAAAAATGTTCATTTTGAGATTTAAATGTCAAAACAGTACTCAGTGCTGTTAAGTAATACCAAAGGTTTGCAGATTTACTTTTGACTTGGCTGATGTCAGCCGACAAAATGATCTGTGCTAAATTGCTAATTTTGCCATTGTATCGCATGTCTGTATACATACTAATTGTGAAACAAATTTTCTGTTCATAGCTCCTGGCTGTCTGTCCTAATGCGGTTTTAGCCACATCTCTGGAAAATGACAAATCTACTGTACACCTAAGCACTTATTTTGAATCATTCCTGACTTTAAATTTCACATTAGTGAGTAGCATGCTTAGCGACTCCTTTTTTGCCTTTGGTGATTTACTTGTCACCACGGAGGAGAAGATTCACCTCACGCAGCTCTCGGTTGCTGCGCACAAACATATGACATGCAAAAAGTCCGTGCTGCAAGCTAGCTTAGCGCCTAGCGTTGCCCAGTAACCGCAAATAAAATTACTTCCCGGACTACTGCTTTTTTTTTTTCAACAATTTCAGAGTTGATTAGTGTGACCTGTCCAGCGTAGGTTGGGGGCTGGGCGTCTTAAAAAAAAAAAAAACTCAAAATCATGTTGTCAGAGACCAAAATTTCTAAACGACACATCGTACAGCCCTTACTCCGGACTCCACTAAACTCGCTGCAAACATATTGACTGAAGATGTATTTAATACGGTGTCAAAGTGACTGGTGATAATTGTACACGCCAGTTGATTTGTTTTCACAAAAACTGCAGGAGGAAAGAAGACAGCCTGAGAAAGGAAGCTAATCAAACGGACAAATCACTCTCGGGAGGCCCACCACACCCCCCGGCTTTGCAAAGCTCCCACACACAGTCAGCTACCCGCCCGCTAACCAGA
Source organism: Hippichthys cyanospilos (assembly GCF_059441005.1). Taxonomy (NCBI): domain Eukaryota; kingdom Metazoa; phylum Chordata; class Actinopteri; order Syngnathiformes; family Syngnathidae; genus Hippichthys; species Hippichthys cyanospilos. Next base: position 2,217,443 of record NC_142388.1, on the reverse strand, counting down.
ACCGGTCTACGTTACTGTATCGCTCCCTGGACTCGCATCGCTACGCTGGCGACCAATCATCATTTGAGCCCCATTTCAAGCTCTACGCCTAGTTGCGTGTCCAAACTCTGGACTCCTTCGCCTTTTGCGCGTCCCACGCTGTAGGTCCACATCAAAAGAGGGGCCGAGCCTTCGCCGGTCTGGCCCCTCAGGTCCTTCGGGATGGTCTACCGCGATCGATTCAATCTGCTGAATCCCAAGACTGCTTTCAAAGATGCCTAAAAATCTATCTCCACCGTCTTGTAAAACAGTATGCATGTGTTTTTTATGTTTTTGCCGTATCGGAGGATACTATGGATTCCGCCGGTTGTTTTTTTTTCCATCGTGTTCAAATTCTGGGTATATTCGGGGTTTGTGCTCATTACGGTCACAGGTAACCAGATTTTTCCCAACAAACACGCTAACAAAAAGTATTTTTTTTCTCTGATTATATCCTACTAAAAATCCATGAGATTGGGTTCAACGACGTGAATGGGTAGCTCATCATTCAAAAGCAGTTTTCAGGGGAAAAAAAAAAACGGCACCCAGCCCATAAAGGCCCGTCTGCGTGAGCGTCCGGTGTGTTCTTAATCAGAACCATTTGTTTGCAGAGAGGTGCGCCCCGCAGGCAGACTGCTGGGGATTATTAGACTGTAACGTTTTGTGCTGTTTTAAGCGGGGATCTAAATTTGCTGGCCATGAAAGGGCAGAATTATTTACGGTCGTGTTTACATGAGGTTGTTAGGGCATTATTTTCAATAAAAGAAGCAAACGGACTGAACCACAGTCCGAGTTCATCCTTGTTCACACATAGGAATATTACTAAAATGGAGAAGATTGTGTTAAAAGCTGATGTTTGCAGCTGATTCAATTAAGAGTGACAAGGTATGGACCTGTGTGCACCATTTAGAGACCACGGAAATGTATTCCATTAGACTCATTTATCGATTGTTGTCTTGGCATATAACATAATCATAAACTAGGTGGATTCTGCTCAACTTCGAGTAATTATGGCAAAACGAACCGGTCTACTGTTACTAGTCAGACACCATGGTAACGAACCGGAAACACGACTACACCGCCCGTAAAAATGCCAAAAGAATTTACAAACAAATCTCTGAATTTAATTCAGGGTTTTTAACCAATTAATGTTCAACACGCGAATTTTTTTCTCCTTTGGGCCCAGCAGGTCATGAACGGGTCAGGGTCGGGCAGGGTCGCACCCTCCCGCTGCGTCCTTAGCCGTGTGGAGAATGTGGGTCATCTTCAAAGAAGTCCTGTGATCAAGCTACTTCCACCAACGCGGAACTACAAATTGCGCGGGCGCAACAATTGGAATTCTCGAACATTCGCCAGCGCGCTCGCATTTAAAGCCTGAAGACACAGACGAGGTGAGAGGGTGCACAAGTCAATAAATTGTTTATATGTTGTGTAATGTCTGGCTGAGAGGGAATTAGGGGATAATTGTTGGCGGCATGGAGGATTTAAAGAAATTCACTGAAGCTTTTATGGCAGGGGAAATGTTCCGGGCCCACCCCCAATAGGTGAAAATCCACGCTTTGGAGAGACGCTATCAAAATTATTTTCTTTGAAAAGTTATACCCACCCACATGCTTTAAACACTTATTGAAACATAACTTTTAAAGTAGAGTGGTGTCTTTCTCCGCTCAAGGGAATCGAAATGTCGCTAATCCATTACAGCCCCTCCATCCTCGTCGGTACAGTATCGTACAATCTTGCAGCCATAATGACAAAAATGGTAAATTTTTGGTCAGGTTGTGTCTCTTTATGGTGACTTCTACGCACACACACAAGTTTTTTTTCTCGACTTTTCTGTATTGTTTCTCAAAAACAATTACTATGGACACAAAATGTAAAGCTAAAATGGTCTGCCTGTAATTTTTATCTTCAACATTATAAGTACTAAGAAAGCAAAAAAAATTGGTCTTAATATCTATTTTTTCCAATTATCAGACGATTAATTGGATTTCACATTTCATTCTGCCAAATAGAGGTGTATTATCTGTCTACATGTGTTGTTGCACCATTTGTGTTCAGATATCTACCGCTTAACAGCGCCACATACAGTAGATAGTATTTGTTGGTTCTCTGGAATATGACATTTTTCTTAATATTAAGCGAGCTGTTGGTTTATTTTAATTACACTATATGTCATTCTGTTTTAGGAATTTCCTGATAAAATTTATTCCATTTCAGATATAATACCAATATCAGTCTGTATATATATATATATATATATATATATATATATATATATATATATATATATAGGCCCCAAAACCCCACCTGCACGTAAAATAACCAAAAGGTCCCTGAGCTTCCCATCCACTCTCTGTCATTGATTTACATCCACAGTATTAAACAAAGGTAATTTCTCGGAGTAAAATTTAAGTGGCCGGGTCGCATCGGGAGCATTCAGTGTCGGGTTTAGCGGACACCCCGGCGTGTGGCCCGCCTAGAGTGAAACCACACCTCGTAAAGTAGTCAAGCTTTTCCTCTTTTTTTTTTTTTTGCACCCCCCAGCGAGTGTTGGGTTTCCCTACCGCTCTGTGTGCTAAGTGTATCTGGGAAACCGGCAATGCTAACAAAAGCATTTTGACCACATGACACAAACGCATATATGCAAACTCATCCCGCAAGGTTTCACATTGAAAACAAAGCAGCAGTATGCAGATTTTATCCAATCTGAAATAAATAAACAAGTTGTAGGAAATAGCATATAAACGAGGGCCGGGGAGGAAAATGTTGACCAATTCGGGTAGTTTGCTAAATATAGGTCGACTAAAACTAATTATTTTGAAAGTCCTGATTTACTTACTGATTTTGTAATTAGCTGACTGTTATTAAAGACAATGTTAGCACATGTAGCTTCGCAACGTATAGAACTTACCAAAAAGGACTAGGGCTGTATTATCAGAATATACAGTATAAACTGTCGTTACAAAAAATCCATGGCGGCTCACTTGTAGGTGTTCAAATCTTAACTAATAGGGGGCAGTCAAGCACAAAATGTAATGGAATATTTTTGAAGCATCTTGTAAGTAACTAAGGACGATTACATGTATAATGTACATAAAATATTAGGTATATATGACTTAAATGAGCATTAGCATTTGTTGACCTTTAATGTAACCGCTGACACGCTAATGCTAATCACGATTGCTAACCAGTTAGCCTTGGCAAATTTCCTGCCTAAATATTCTTACGAATACAAAAGCAATAAATTCATTTGTTTAGGCCATCATTCCCGTATGTTTGTAATGTGACCGCTAAGTGTTTTTGTCCTTTTTCCTTCCTGCTTCTCTGTGATCATTGCAGTGACCCCGACAAGGCAAACAAAAACAGAACAATAATTCCGCCCGTGAGAAGCGTTCATATTTCTTCGGCGTACTCTCTCAGCAGGTCCGCCGAACGTGGCCCGGAGCTACGCATTCCATCTCCGGCTGTACTTGCTGCTGAATATTGACTTACATAGATGGATGGGTATCTTCTCTTCTTCAGATGTTTTTCCTTATTTCCATTCTTCCGGATCTCATGATTTAGGTCACTGTACTGTTTTTTTGTCAATGCAATTGTAATTTTCCATAACAAGGCAGTGTTGAGGGTTTTTTTTGTTTTGTTTTGTTTTTTTGAGGGGGGGGCTCCATGTTGAAATGTGAGTGACCCCACACATGACAGTGGAAAAATATAGTATCTAGTGCGCAGTGGGGGGGCCGCTATGAAATTAGTGGTGTTTTAACGGTATTTAAAGTTCAGTATACCTACAAACTTACGGTAATGTCTTTGCATGTGGGAAAGGAGAGTCACTAATGCCCTTTATATGGATTTAGTGGGGCCGGGAGAACAGTTAAATGCAGTGAGCTCACTCAGCAGAAACTGAAATCGTTCACTGCTCACTCCCATGTCACAATTACTTGGAAGTTCCAGGAAAAAAATGGTGGCGTTCTGCAAGGTCCACTACTCAGTCCACAGAATGTTTACATAAATTTTGCGTGGTGTTGAAAATTTCAAAATTGCTTGGCATTCCAAGTGGGATATATATATATATATATATATATATATATATATATATATATATATATATATATGAGGGAGGGAGAGAGAGAGAGAGTTTGGAAGTCATATACAGCATGGAATGATCTAGATCAATGAGTGCATGTACCCCTGGGGGGTACTTCAGAGGGGGACTTCAGGGGTTATGAAATTTTAACAGGATTTCTGCAGATGTCAGCAAATCTAATTGAATGCCTTGACAGAAACAGTCCAGTTTTCTTTTAGAGATATGAAATGAAATATGAGGCAACTAATTAAGTTGTGTCTTTATTTTATTAAATTTTAAATGGATGCACGCGTTTTTCATTTTTTGTTTTGGCATAAAAGATAAAAAATTGGATTTTTTTTTTTTTTTATTGTTCTACATTCATGGCCTAGAAATGCTTCCCATACAAAAAATTATCCTAAAAATGTCTTTACAGCAGCTGTAAAAAAAAAAAAAAAAAAATCTTTGCTAACTGAGATCCACATTTTTTTATGACTAAAAAAAAAAATCAATCCATAACTAACTTGATAATGTTGGCTGCTAGAACGCAGATAAGGAACGTTCAGTGTTACTTCCTGTATTTTTAAAGATACTAGTGTGTAGTTTGTAATTGTGTTTGTGACATTTCTATAAAAGTTGGATAATTTCCACTCTTTTTTCATTCTCCAGCAATTAGTCAAAACATTATCTTTATTAGTCAGGGTGCTTGTGGGAAATCAGACTTGAAGCACACAAAATGGCCTTTTAATTGGATTAGACAGACCACAGTCCTGGTTCAGACTCTTTAGGGAAATTATTGTCTCTTTGTTATTAGCAACTACTAGTGCAAAAAAAAAAAAAAAAAAATCTTTAAAAGTAGTGATTTTACTTTAGGTCTAAAATGCACACTATTTTGGCTTCCAATTTGAAACCTTAATGTGCTATTTTAAGCAGTGAGGTGGATCGATTATTCGCTCAATTTACTTCTCTGATGTGTGTAAATTAAAAAACTGATCTTCGAAATTTGACATTTGGCATTGTGACGAATATCGCTAGAGGTATCGGGCATTTTGACCAATATTGGCGCAGATATTGGGCGTATTGATGAATATCAGCATAGGTATTGGGCATTGTGAAAAATATCGGCACCGGTATTTGGTATTGTGATGAATATCGGCGCCAGTATTTGGTCTTGTGATGAATACCATTGCATATATTCATCACAACGCCAAATACCGACGCTGATATTCATCACGCTAAACGCTGGTGTCAATATTCCTCACGATGCCAAATACCCACGTCGATATTTCTCACAATGGCAGCCGTTCATCAGGCAACGGAAGCGCTCCGCGTTTTGTAAACAGAGATCGTAGCTCACACGGCTACCTAGCGCCAAAGCTATCCGTAAGCTGACCCGCTTTTATTTCGGTTGGAAAGACGGCACCAAAAAGAAAAAAAAAACAGGATGTGTCACGCCATCTTGGCTTTAACGTGTGAATATCGTAGTCTATGAAATAGCTGGTGGGGCGTGTCTGTCTCCCAGTGACTTTCCACCATTCACTCAAGTGCTCACACACACACAATGGCCAACACAAAGGCTTTACGTTGGTAAAAGAAGTTGAAAGCGCGCGCTTTAGGTGCGGCGTCCCGCCAGCAACCGACGTCGGCGGTGCGCAAATATGACGGCTTCATGATGCAATCGTGCGCTTGCCTTGCGTTTTATGGGAAACGGAGAGACTCAACAGGTGAGATTAATCGATGAGTTCAGAGACGCCGACCCGTTGTCGGGAAGGAGGACAGTTGCGCAAGCATGAGAAGGTTTTAACAGAGCCAAGACGTGGTCAAGATTAGCATGTTTGGTGTGTAAAACCGGCTAATGGTTCAAAATAATTCATGGTGGAGATAAAAACTTTAAATGCTTTCGTGGGGATTTAATTGCCCTCCATACCACTGCTGTTGCATCACATTTTTTCATCAAAAACATGAATAAAACAAAAAAAATTAACATACATTATTATACATATTATACAATATATATATATATATTATATATTAAACTGTAGTGATAATTCATTTTCCTTTGAAATTACTGTATTTCTTAGTTTTTAATATTCATGTTCTAGAATAATCATACCATAAATGTATTTACTTTTTTACTTTACTTTTTTCCTTTATAACACAATCAATCATGTCATTCCTGATTAATAAAACAAATGCAGTATATTTTAATCTACGAAATTTATATATTAAAAAAAAAATAAGTTTGGGCCTGGCAATAAACTTATGTTTCAATCAATTTGTCATTTTAAAATTTATTTAATTTTTTTGTATTCATTTATTATATTGTGTTATTTTAATTTATATTTATTATATTATTAAAATTAAATTGACTTTATTCATATTATTTTATTATAGGTTAACTAAAGGGTCATAAAAATTGATCAATTATTTTGTATTTATTTGCTTGTATTTATTATTATTATCGTATCGTATTACTGTATTTTAATTTTTATTTATTATTATATCACAGGTTATATTATACGATTACAGATTAATAAAAGGGTTTACTATTCGTTAAAACTGATTTACATTCGAATACGTTCTTGTCTGAATATTTTGCACAAAATGTACTTAAAAAACGAAAATAAATGTTTGTTGAGTTTATTTGACTAAAATAACGAAATGGTTGCAACAGACTGTTGGGCGAGCCTGATGAAAGACCTTTTTTGGACCGCATTCTTGTCCATCCTTGGACTTCAATCAGATTAAGTGGACCGAGAAATGACTCTCGGGTATCCCTGCTCTCCATTCGAATGGACTCTTTCCATTGGCCGATGACGTGGAGTCCGTTTATTCAGGTGAAAGCTTCGCTATTTGTGTTTGTGATGATGCCGTGTGCCGGTTTGCGACACAATGGCGGATTAGGCAGTGTGTGTGTGTGTGTGTGTGTGTGTGTGTGTGTTTGGGGATTGCCTGTAGTAACACAAACACACCTGGAAGATGCGCTAACGTCAGATAAAAGCCGTAAAGTCAAACAGTGCTCATTTAAACGACCTGGCCTAAGTCATACTTGTGGCTTGGGATACTATCTCACAGATGCTATTTGTAGACAAGTAAAACAAAGAGATAAGTCTTACTGAACTGCGCAAACAAACCACAGTTTGCATCCTGCCAAACTTTCCCCAGCATCAAAAGATCTTGCGGCTAAAATGACTTTTGTATTACCTTATATCGCGTCCGGTATACGATAAGGCACCCGAAACCGCAAATTAGCATTTTCTATGGTAAGATCCATTTTTATCCTGATAATAGATTTGAAAGAAAAGCATTGTATCCAACTTTGGATTAATAAACGAATGCTAATGGTGGCCAGGCTGTGACGCAGTATGCTAAACATTAGCATTGGCGGCAACTTTGTATTTTACGAAACACAAACAAATTACATCTCATAGACCTGTTCTAAAAACTAAAAGAGTCAAAACCAAACAGGAACTAACTATAATTACAAAAAAAAATATAGAATCATACGTAATAGCTTTGCTCCTCCGCTGTAAAAGGCGAACTAGCGCTAAGTAGGCTAAAGTCCAGTTTTGGAGGCATTTGTTTGCTTTCTGTCGTGTGACTTCCACAGCAAGCTGCAACATTTCCACTGTGGACTTGACATTGCTCGAGCCAAAGTCCACTTAGGTTTGCATTATTTCCACTCTTTTCTACAAAGCTGGTATAAACACTCACACTGCGTACTTAAGTACTTGTGCTTTGAAAGTAAATGTATTGTTTCCCCTCTTGTACTTAGCATTTCATGTTATTTATATATCTTACGCATGTCTTGGCACAGAGTAAAAAACTGCTATGTACACAAAATAGATTTTTTTTAAATGATTTTCATTGGTTCCATTTGTAAAAGTTGTGTTATAGTGTATTATTCATGAGCTAGCTAGCATTGGGTTAACTTTTGCATGTTTGGAAAAGCAAATACCCGGTAGGTCACGTGTGTATTATGCTGTGGTCAAATCCTACTATGTTCAGTATTCACTTAAAATTGTAAGTAAAATAGGGTTGGCTGAAAAAAGTCGACCATGTCGGGCAGTCAGCTTTGGGTAAGTTGAAAAAGAGTGGCAAAAAAAATGATCAATTATTGCAAAGTGTAAACAGCAAACCATAGCAGTACTAGGAAAAAAATCATATGCAAAGACCATCTTGACATATGGCTCCATTGCTTGTCTTGGTGCGCCATCTAGTGACTGAATAGCTAATGCTATTTGTGTGCTTAAGGACACTATTACGTGTGTGATGTACTGTACATTAAACATTATGCATATGTGAGCTAATTAATAGTTAGTGTTTGATTACCTTAAATTATAATCATTGGCATGCCAATGCTAACCACAATGGCTAACTGTTAGCACAAGTACATTTTTGCTGGTGGCCAAAAATTCATACGTATAGAATATAATAGACAAATAAATGACTAAATAAAAATAACAAAGCAAACAAATAAAAGCAACAGGACAAATCCCTGAACCATCTGTGTAAGTATCGAAAGAGTTTCCCGGCCATGTTGCTTATCTGAGTAAATGATTTGAGGCTGACTGGAAGCCATTGAGGAGAGGAAGGAGAGCGACGAGGGCGGAGGGGACGGGGACGAGCAACTTGGGAAATGATGGGAAGTCATTTTTCACCCTCATTTGCCGGTTAACGCGCTTGAACTTTATCTTTATCACCCCTTCCCAATATGAACGCGGGACGAAGGGGGGGGGGACCCGAGGCCTCTGCCTCCGTGCGCCACAGCCGGGGCGGGTCAACGGTTGCGAGGCCGATAGGCGGATGATTTATTTCGATGCTATCGGACGTGAGCAAAGTCATCTGTGGAGCCGCGGTCGCTTGCCAAATTTCTCTCTCTCTCGGCTCCGGCCGGAGTGGCGTTTTGGCGAAAGATCGCAAAAAGTGGAACGGGCTGCTTTTGTGTTCCAAAAACTACAAACAAGATTTTTACTCGGGCGCTGTCTTTGGGAGACAGTAAACAGACTCAGTAGACCGTTTTACGTCTGCGCCTCGTCCGGCGAGCAGACAACTTTGACTCCGCTACCGGCCGGAGACAAATTCGTTGGAAAGTTGCGAAGCGGCTGGCTCAACGTTGCCGGGATCAGAAAAACGGTCGAAAATCTCTCCGCGGAAGCTCCGAAGTAGTTTTCGGCAGCCGTTGGAACGTTGGGGAGAGAACGGGGAATAGGTCAGTCCTTTTCAATGTTATTGTGCCAAGCTCCCACTAAGAAAAGGATCCCCCAACCCACTCACTGCACCAACTATAAGAAAGATTATCTCGAAAATTCTGGTATTTTCTATGTTACCGTGTATAGGATGCAGTTTTGCAACAATTTAAATGTACAGTATTTGTATTTATATCCGTTAGTTATTTGTTGGGGGCAAACTAACCTTTTTGTGTGTGTTTGTGAGAGAGAGAGCGAGAGAGAGAAAGAGAGAGACGAAGAGACAGAGAAAGACAGACAGAGACGAAGAGACAGAAAGAGCGATAGAGAGAAAAAAAAAGACGGAAAGAGACAGACAGACAGACAGACTGAGAGAGAGACACACAAACACAGACAGAAAGAGAGACACAGACAGAGACGGAGTGAGAGAACGAGAGACACACGCATATAGAGAGAGGGATGAAGAGGAAAAACAAAGAGACAAAGAGAGAGACAGAAAGCGATAGAGAGAGAAGGCCAGAGAGAGAAAGAGCACGACATACAGAGAGAATGACAGAGAGACAGAAAGAGGGACACGGAGAGAGACAGGCAGAGAGTGAAGGAGGGACAAAGAGAGAGCGACAGAAAGAGAGAGATACAGAGACAGTGAGAGAGAGAGACACAGAGAAAGCGAGAGAGAGAGAAAGACACTGAGAGACACGGAGGGAAAGAGAGACACACACACACAAACTGAAAGACAGACATGGAGAGAGACAAAAACGAGTGAGCGAGAGAGAGAAAGAGACTGAGAGACACGGACAGAGAGAGAGAGAGAGACACACACACACAAACTGAAAGACAGACATGGAGAGAGACAAAAACGAGTGAGCGAGAGAGAGAGAGAGAGACACACAGATAGGGAAAGACACAGACAAAGAGAGAAAGACACACACACACACACGCACAGAGAAAGAGGGAGGGACAGACAGAGAGAAAGAAAGAGAATGAGACAGAAAGAGAGCGAGAGAGCTGAGGCGCAAGGGGAGACTTACAGAGAGTTTCAGAAAGAGTCCTTTTAAAATAAATGTGAATGCTGATTGTACCTTCTTGTTATCCGGTTTAGTCGGCGATATTCCTGCGCGTGAACAAGGATGACCTCGGACGTTGGTTCAGTCTGCTCGCTTCTTTTCTTAAAAATAATGCCGTAATATGCCAATCCTTATATTATTGCAATCCAACTTCACATGGCATAAAGGAAGTCTTTTCCCCGGGGTCATTCGCGCCCCCATATATGAGAAGGACTGGAATAGGCGTCGACGTGGGGGTAAGAAGGCAGGAATGTGGAATTTGGCTGAAGGTGCTTGGGCAGACGGCCATTTTTGTGCGTCTGGTGGCGCCGCTGATGCAATTTACAGTATTGCGGAACCACAACAACGAACGTGCTCCCACACGCGCAAAATCATGCGTCTTTTCGATCGGACCCAACCAATTGGCAAGACGGTAAATTTGCGGTTGCGTTCATCTGGAAATGAATAAACCATTGTCTCTCCGGGCCCCTGTGCTGAAAGAGAAACATTTCAGACTTGTTATGTAACGATTGTATTTTTCTTAACATTTTTCGAACGATCCGGTGTGTACAGCATATTCACCGCCTTTATCCGAAAGTTTCTGAGTTTGTTCTGGATTATATTTAGAAAATCCCATATGGAAAACATCATGACAAAAATACATCGAAAACTATAGGCGATCTGGATAAAACAAAGGATACTCTCATATGAATTGGGCGTGTCAAACATATGGCCCGCGGGCCACTTCTGGCCCGCCAACGGGTATAATTCGGCCCACGAGATGATTTTCTAGTTTAAAGTATAGAAAAAAAAATGAAGGTACTTGTTTTAGGGATAAGTCTAGTTTTCTCAGATAAACCTCCTCTACAAATGATTACCTGTTTGGATTATATGGAACCTACTAACCAATTGTTTATCTAAGTAAACACTCTCCATTTTCCACAATTTAGTTGAATTTAAAATGGCACCTTCACCCTAAAAAAGGTCAATTTTGTAAATGTTACAAAAAGATGGGGGGTAAATTTTGTCATTGGCATTTTTGTGGATATCATTATTTGTGGTTATCCTAAATAAGTGGTTCTCACAAAAATAAATCATTAACCTGACAGGTAACGAGAGGTGGCACGTGATAAATTGCCTCAAACCATTCTAGTATGGGGGACAATCTGCCTTTTTATAATAATGAAATGGAATATCCTACTGAAATTTTTTTATGAACTTATATTTTGCTCAAACAATTTATTTTGAAAGGATTTGTGGATGTTCCTTCAACTACCCCCATTTGAGAACCACTGTCTTAATTGGTAGGAATTTTCAAATCCGAATATGAAAATGTTAATGTTTGGAGCGAGCAAAATACGATTACTAGCAAAAATAACCAAATTTGAAAGCATCTCATTGACTTTCATAGCCTTCTGCTCGTCATCACTTCTTAAAATGTTTTTTTTTTATATATTTAAGTATCACTACAAAAAATAAAAACAACACCGTATACAGCAAGCGCATTCCTTTTCTCCTACTTTTGCCATGTTATGTTTCAGCTCCCGTCTTCGCCGAAGTGTTGTCATGTCACACACACACACACACACACACACACACACACACACACACACACACACACACGCACACACAGAAGCGGTGTGTTATCACATCATCACACGCTCGTCAGTCTGTCAACTGTTACAGTGGCCTTATTACAACTGCAGTAACCTTTTTGACCAGCAGAGGGCAGCGCCACTGTATGAAGACACCTTGAAAGCGCTCAAGCCTCCGATAAATTGGATTTATTTTCTTCTACAACGCACACGTGAAAAGGTTTTTGAGTCAATCAAATTTCAGCCTCATTCCAAATCATAAAGCATCAACCACATCATCATCATCATTTTGGCAGAAAACAAATGTGCACGTTATCATTTTTGGCAAATATTCACAGGGTATTTTTGTCTTCATCAAATCCCATTTGATCTCATTCCGTGCCAATGACGACTATAGACGTCAAAGATGCATTGATTGAACTATCATGAACAACACAATAGTTATATCACTATGTGATTGGAGATATTTTCCATGGCTTTTGATGTCATATTCAATTTCAGTTTAAAAAAAATGTATAACACGTTCAGCGCAGTTGACAAGAAAAAAAAAAACATCAAAGGGACTACAATTCACGTCAATTGACCTAAATTACTTTTTTCTCTGGAAATGGGCGGAGCTTTGTTCCTTACGTGTATTTCTGTTCTTTTTGAGTCTTGAAGGGTGCAATCAATTGTCTATATTCCACATAAGGATTCATCTGTGAAAAAAAATACCTATAGCTAGTCAAAATCTCAAAATTTGCTGACAATTTAAAAAAAATGGCTGCCATTTAAAGTCAATACAGGGGCAATTGTGCTAAGTAATATACTGAGGTTGTTGTAAATCTATAATTTTCAGTATGAGGGAAACCTTGACTACAATATGACTAGTTGATAGGAAATTGAAGAAAAAAAAAACAACTTTAAATGTCTCATGGGCGGTCAAATCTCAGGTGTGTCTATCTGCACGTCGGCGCTTCTTAACTATGATTCACATTTAAATGAAGCTCTTCATCCGTCATCACTTTGGAAAGCCCTCTTTCCTTTCCTCCCACATCCTAGCCAAGATGCACCAGCTGTTGCCCCCCCTCCCCCCCCCCCCCAAAAAAAAGAAGACAGGTGGCTCCTTCAGAGCGGGACATCCTTGAGAAGACCCATTCAAGGAAAAAAAAAAAAAGAAAGGGGGAAGTGAGAGCGCGATCTGTCATGTGGACGCTGACGTTGCGCCGCTCACGCACGCTTGAGGTTGGGCTACGTGCGTGCACACACGCGGCACTGGAGAAACTTACAGTCAAAAGGGCATTAGTAGCTCGATTGTTTTAGCAATGCCATAATGTTCAGCTATAATTAGAATGGCACTCTGCCGACCACGCCAAGGTCGAGTTGCCCTGAAGCACTCCCGTCCCGTAGATGGCGGTAATGTTCAATAATCACAAAATTGCTGCCATGGACAGCATTTTTTTGTACATTACAGAAAAAAAATCTGCCATGATTACTGGATGATCCGTTTAATAAAATACAAAAAACAAAAAAAAAATGAGTAGACTGAAGAGTGAGCCTTGTGGAATGCCACCAATTAGCAAATGGTGTAATTGGCCCATTAACATTCGACTATTACGGAGACAAGGACACATTTTTTTTTTTTACATTATCACTGAAAGAATACTACAGTATATTCAGAAATACAGTTTTGCAAAACTAGTACATTTTTGGTAATCTCTTCGATTAATCTTCTGTCCTAATCAGGGTTGATGGGTACCGATACCAGGTATTGATATCGAGATGATACCACCCCTTATTTCAAAGTATCGGTATTTGCAATGGTAGCTGAAATTGGTGACGCTTGGAGCAGTTCATTATCACAAAATAAAATAGATATTTTGAAATAAAAATTACCATTAATTTGATGAAATTTTAAGGAATTTGCCATATTTGAATGGGTAGATATTTTTCTATAAATGATCTGTCACTGTTTTTTGAGGGGAAATGTTACGTATCAGTAATACTAGTTAATGGTGGAGTCGCACTTTTTCACTTCTGATACCAATATTGCAGCCGGATAGATCCAATACGATATCAGCAGGGATGATACATGACTTTATTTTTCTGTATGAAATGTTTGTTAGCATGGGCATTTTTAACTGCACTATAACGGCAGATACAGACGAGAAGAACTTACTTGATATCAACATTTTTAGCTTTCAGTATCGTGGCTGGTATCGGGAGCATTCAATCTGATAATTTAACGTATCGGCTGAACCTGTCCCGTCGTATAGTTGTGTTAAACTGAGTGAATATAAAATACAGTGTTAAATCGTTGTTTATTGTTGGGATTACGTTACCCAAAATACCTGCAGTAACTGAAATCTGCAAATACTTTTTTTTCAGTTTGTTTCTTTTATTTAAAAAAATAAATGCATAAAGTTGCTTTTGTTTTGAACTGATCCAACTTAAAAAAAACTTAGGGAGAAAAATTGTGAAATTGTTTCTTTTGTATAAAAAAAAAAATGGCTACTTTTTTTTATATGTTTCTTATGTTGAAGAAACGAGGGGGAATAAAATATACAAATAAGAACAAACTATCTTAAAAATACTTGAATAATTCAGGAGAATATCCCAAGCCCAAATGTAAAAAACTTTTCACAAATTAATCAAGTCACGGCAGGACTAAATAGATCAAGAGAATTCATGAAGAAGAAAAAAAAAGACCTTTTTTCCACTGGCTACTTTCGTACAACAAATGATTTAACTCTGCATCCCTCATTCCTGTCAAAAGAAAAAAAAAAAAAACGCTTAACGAGGAGCCTAAGGCTTGGAGCAAAGCCACGCCCCCGCCCGAAGCTCACCAATCACCGCCGCCCGCTTCACCCTCACACACACGCACGAACACGCACCGCGGAGTGCAGCCGGAGCTGGCGAGCTGAACGCGTCCCGGTTCTCGGATGATCATCTGACTCCGCGGAAAGGAGACGGACGTCAGAGCCGAGTTTACGCGGACTTCGTCCCCGCGTGTTCGGCCGGAGGGAGGGTGCGGGAGCGGGAGCGGGAGCGGGAGCGCGGGGCGAACGGCGGACTGACTGCCACTGGCGTTGCAACAAGCATGGGATTATTATTCGCTGCGTAATGTTGCCACTTGGCCGCCGCGGGACCATGTGAGACGTCCCGGATCGTGCCCCTCTGTGTTTGTGTGTGGAACGCGTGGATAGTAACCCCCCCACCCCCGTGGAACCCCCCCTCCTCCCGCCCCCGTGGATCGCGAGGAGTTTCGGGGCGCAAAGAGGATTTTTTTTTTTTTTTTTTTTGCACGGCACCCGCGCAAACCCAGGACCCCCCCCCACCCCTCTTTTTTTTAAATTAATTTATTTTTCAAGGCTAGCCTAGTAAACGCTAACTTGATGAACGTGAAGCCCAGCGCCCCCCAGCAGCACCGCCGCGGATTCTAACACCTCGCCCGGATTTGGATTTGACAACACCATGAACTTTATTGACAGTTTGACACTATTATTTCTGACGCTGTCGGCTGTCAAGGTGAGTCCACTGTGGGTCGAAAAGGAAAAAAAAAAAGATAACGAGTCACTCGACCTTGCCGGGTCATTCTCGGTCCTTCAAACAATTGGCTTTCCTTCGGAATTATTCAAGTATTTTTCACATGCTTATTTATTTATATTTTCGTATTACATCTCCTTATAACTGTAGTAAATATATTTTGAATGGATTCAATTAGACAAAAACATACAATGACCTTATTTAAGGTATCAGATACTCATCGGGGCATTCGATACCAGTCACTGATACTGAGAGCTGAACATTTGACACCAAGTTCTTCTCGGCGGTTTCTGGTGCAGCATTTTATCACATCAGAAATGTTTCATTTGCTTCAGAAAAAAAGTGTCAATAGGTGTCAAAGGTAGGGATGCTTGATACTTTTTTCAGACCAATACCAGTACAAGTATTCAACTCAAGTTGTGGTATTGATACCAATAGAACTTTTAAAACTCAAAACTAAAAATTCAGAAAAAAAGAGCAACAAATTCAAATCAAATTAATGGCAATATTCTTTTAATAGGTTCATTATCGTAAAACTAAAATGATACTTGGTATTGGTACTTGATATCGGTAAGTAATTAGTGAATCTTATCTTGGTATCAGCAAAATGTTTAAAAAAGGGTCAGAATGGTCAAATAATATTTTTATTTTAATATTAAAGGGTTTTTTAAATGTTTTCTTTAAATTTCCATGTTTTTCTTTATGTTTGCAACTATTGATTACATTAAAAAATGTGTTTTATTTATTTTTATAAGTGACATTGATTTAAATTCAAAGTAAATGCATTATAAAAAGGGTTGTTTTAAATCACAACGCTTTTATTAGTCCATGAATTGGGATTTATTTATTTATTTAAAAAATAAAAATACATATATTTAAATGGGATTTTTTTCTTGATAAAAAAAGATTAAAAATATATTTATTAATTGAAGTATTTTTGGAAAATTATTTAGAGTAAAATGATTTTAAATTAAAATTCTAATTAAAAGTAAAAACCGCAGCAATGATCGACTTTCAAGACTGACTTTTTTTTTTTTAAGAAGAACTCATTGAACTTTCCCATTGTGCCCTGGCTGCTCATAGGTCAAAAGTGTTGAAAACATACAGTCCTTAATCAACGCAAAGGTGAAAATGCAAGACAATTTAAAAAAAAAATGATCTCTTGTAATAATGATCAACGCCCCTTTAATCAAATTCCAGCACCCCCCCCAATAAACCCTATTAAAGTCTGACACCCACCAAAAGATTTTTCGTGAGTAAGTTTGCGATTGGTTATTTGGGGGGTTGGGGGGGGTGCTCCCTCAACCCTCTGTCACACCACCCGGAAGGGTGGGCCTTACCGCAGGAATTACTTCTTTTTTTTTCTCCATTAAGTCCAATTGCTGGCGTCTCACGCAACATGAGCGAGGTATTGCAAACTCATTCAAACTTGCCAGTAATCCTTTTGTGTAGTGCCACACACACACACGCACACACACACACACACACACACGTAGCGAAGCAATGAAAAGGGTTGACAGGGAGGTAGTGGCTGGTTGACATTCTCACCGGCTTTTAATGGGAATGAATGCAGCCGGGAGTCCATAAAGGTTACCAAATCAACGCACGCCGCCTTGTAAAAAGTTTGGCGTGTTCGCTACCGAGCTCGGGTCACGCTGCCCCTATGTGCTGTCAATCCATTATTATTGTCACACACACACATATATATATATATATATATATATATATATATATATATATATATATATATATACACACACACACATATATACACACACACACACATGATCAGGCTGTGTATACTATATACTTTTGTCCCCCTTTATTTTGCAGAGTGCCCAATTACCGAGGGAAACGCAGAGAGGTCCACATGACGGTAGGTGATCAATTGTGATTTGCAATGAAGTAGTCCGTGTGAAATAGCCAAGTATTCCCTAAACAGCGCAAAGTATTTTTGCATTCAAAAAAAAAAAAACTTAAAGCAAAGTGCGGTGCCATCCGCGACTGTTTTCACAAACTTTATTTTCTGGGTCTGTCAAAACAATGCACCTTTGCCTAAAACTTAAATAAAAAAATATGTTCTGCAAAAGAGTTACTATAACACCATATTCCAATTAATTTGCTTTTAATTCGAAAAGATACAACTCTCGCTGTCACGGCATGAACTCATATCGTACCAGCCGACTTTTCTTTCCCCTAATACTTGTAAATAAATAAATATTTACATAAATGCATGGGATTGAATGCCTAGTGTAGACTCCTGAAAGATCCGGATAAATACGTCCTTGGGATTGAATGAGTTAAAAACATCACCTTGACTTTGCTTTTACTTGCAAAAAAACTGTTAAAATCTCACATACTCGCTGAAATGCCTTCATGTACGCCCCGAGGTCCCCCAAATTTAAGAATCTCTGACTTAGGCTGGCAACGTAATGATGTGAGTGCATCATTGTGTCGAGGTAGAGAGAATGGAAGGGGGGGGGGGGGGGTATGTGAGTTTGTAAAAGTATGTGATAGTGCAAATGAGTGTTTGCGGCTGAGTGAAAAGTGAGTGAGCGAAGGTGCGTGAGCGTGCAGGTTACCATGAATGAGTTTCAAAAATGCGTGGAACTTTGTGTGAGAGGGCAAGTATGCGAGAGTCAGCAAATGTATGAGTGAGTAAATGTTTCAGCGTATGACTTTGAGTTCATGAATGAGAGTGCGTGCGAGAGCGCATGAGGGTGCGAGAGTTCATGTGCTTGCTGGCGAGGCCTACCACAATGAGAGTTCACCTTGACGACGTACAGGCACATGACCGCCCCCCTGTGGCGACTTTTTGCACTTCATTGCAAGGCCTTTAAATGGAGACATTTGGAACGTTTTTTTCCACTTTTTTTTTTTTTTTCCCCATGTCTGAGGTTAGACTGAGGGAAATGTTACGGTCACCAGACTCACTTTTATAGAACGGAATGCGATGTCACCCTCATTTTTTTTTTTTTTTCAGTGCAAAATCCCAGCATTGCCCAATCGGATTCGGGAAGAGTCAAAGCCGAGGGGGAGAAAACTTGTAGTTATTCTTGTGTTTGCATTGGCGGCCCCGAGCTTGTTTTCCGCTCACTTGTTCTCAGATTGATAGCTTGGAAGCGGCGAGTCCAGTACGCCACCCAAGGGACCGGCTAAGCGCTTTTCCTGCCGTTGATTGATTTACTTATGAGCAAAAGTGTTGACGCGGATCAATTTATTTAACCTCTGCATCGATTCCAAAATCAAACAAAGATTGCCTGAGACCGACGATATTATCTGCCTTCAAAAGAAATGGTATTTTTCTAAACTTTGAATAAATGCTCCGAGCAGAGCCAGTAGGCCTTCTTTCAGTTCAAATATGAAATTCTCAAAATTTCCCACACCTGTTCTCCAAGATACTGTCAAGCCTCCCCACAAGAGTGGAAGCTGTACTAACGATGCGAAAACGCCGGATTTTCCCTCCGTTTTCACTTTGTGACCGTAAAAGCCAGGCGTCCCAATAATTTTGCCCAAATGTAAATATCGAGGTGTTAAGTAGACCGCCCGGCTCCTGATCCAGACCTGTGACATTTTTATGGAGCCCGCCGCAGCCTGGGAATAATAAGTGCTATGCCAAGAGATAATGAAAAACGCCAGGGCGATTACGCAATAATAATCATACATTATTGATATGGCGGTTATGACTACTATGCGGCATGTGATGAAAACGAGTTTGACGGTCCCGGTAAATGATTTTGACTGTTTGTTTTCGTAATATTGGCAGCTAGGTACATTTTGATCGACTTCAAAATAAATGCGCTCGAGGACCATAGACCACAAAGTTACAGTTGAGAATTTTGCTAGCTAACGGTGAGCAAGTTTTGTTTAAAAGTGATCAGTAGGAACGGCGTCTTTTTCAGCTGAGTCAATTGAACTGACTATGAAAAGTAATGTCTCTTGCCAGTGGGGCACTTGCTAGCATCCGGTGCCGTTCACGTCCGCTAGCCGCTAACGTTGGAGCCGCGGCTAATCGCCGGCTGCGGGCACGGCGTCATACAATGTAATTGTACAGTAATTAAGTATTTTTGAAAAATCCTTAATGGGTATAATTAGCAAACGAACTTGATTTTAGGACAATTTAGCATTGCTGACCTTTGTCGTGTGCCAAGTCATTGTGCGGCGATACGCTACGTGATCTACTTTGAAATTAATGCGCACGGAGTATTAATGGCAATTTTATTTGGGAAGGTGATATTTTGAATCCAACCTTGTAACGCAGAAGCCTTCGATTGAGCGGCAGAAACCCGTAAGGCAGTTAGCGCAACTACCCTATTCATACAGTATTTTTCTGACGCATGCTAGCTAGCTAACCACAGTGCAATTGTTCCAGATGAAGCAAACGTTTTTAAAATGTGTAACATTAGAGATTGTGAATTCAGCAAACGGTGACTGAAAATGAGGCGGGTTCTTTTCGCCCGTAGTGATCCCCTTGATGGAGGTGTACAACAAGAGCTTGTGTAAACCTCGGGAGCTGCTGGTGGAGATCCTGCAGGAGTACCCCGAGGAGGTGGAGCACATCTTCATCCCGTCGTGCGTGGTGTTGACGCGCTGCGCCGGCTGCTGCAACGACGAGACGCTGCAGTGCATGCCCACGTCCAGCTATAACGTGACCATGGAGGTCGGGTGATCATCTAGGGAGCCGTTTTGTTTTGGGAGAGAGGGGCTTTTGTAAAGCATTGGGATTAAATCATCATTTTCTTCCTGGAGCCAAAAGGAATTCTGCATGCGGTTTTTCCGACGAGACCGTTATCTTCTCAACAATTTGTCGATCCATGAATGTGTCTCCGGTGTCTTTCTGATCGGTTTCCTTTTGGGATTAAATAACAACACACTGTGTGATTGTTTAAGGTTTTGAGATTTCACTGCTTACTAACCCTTGTGGGTTGTTTTTTTTTTCTTCCTCCACAGATCAAACGAATAAAAACCCAAAGGCAACAAAACGATATCTTCATGAGTTTCACAGAACACAGCGCATGCGAGTGTAGGTAAGAAACCCAATACACACACACACAGACACACCACTAAAACATGCGAATGTGTTGAGCAAAATAACAAAAACAAACGTCAAATCCTCCTCCTGATACATTTGACAGGTCCGCTAGATTCATATCTGCTTATCGTTTGCTTTCTTCTCTTGGCTGGCGATAAAAAAGCCGGCTGCGGGTTGAAGCGTATCCCAGTGGGCGTTCTTCATACATGTGCGCCGGCTTATCCTCATTCCATCGCACGGAGACACATTAGTGCAGCTACTACCCAAAACGCCCTCCCCCCCTTCTGCTTCCTTACATTTCACGTTAAACGTGCTTTTACTCTCTCATTATCGTCTCGGACGACAAAACGAGTCATTCGGAAGCCGGGTCTCCTTTCCAAAGCGTTTAGTCTTTTTCCAGAGTTTGAAAGCAGCTGCGAGATGCATTTTTACCTCCTCTAGAGAGCGTTGTCCTCTAAATCAGTGATTCTCAACTAGCGGGCCATGAGAGGTCAACACAATGCAGGTGGTGAGCTGCAAATGGCCCGCGGGCCATAATTTGGACACCTCTGGTGTACATCATAATGAGATTACTTCAAATGTAAAAATATATATGCTTTCGCTCGATAAATTTGAGAAAGATTGCCCTCCACTCAACACAGCTGCATCGGGACAATCCCACGTTAAACCTACTGTAGCTGCACACTCAACGAAAAGCAGAAAATTTGTCAAGTTCACAAAAAATTTTTTGAAAAAGGTCCAAAAATGTTTTCTGTATTGACCTAGTCATACCTAGTTTTGAAATCAGAGACCGGCAAAAAGTGTTCAAAAGAGAGAAAAAATGCTTCTCCCCCCCCTTAACTTTGTAAAAGTTGAAGGCAACTTGCAATTTGGTATTTTGACCAGAAACTTGAGGTCAAATCAGCATTTTGTGGCCTACATTAAATGATGCGGCAGGCCAGATTTGCCCCGTGCCCTGAGTTTGACACCTGTGCTTTAAACTGTGAAAACCATTAAAAAAACTAAATAAATTAAAAAAAAAACTTGAATGTAGGTCACTGGCCAATGATGACAAAACGGCGCTTCAAAAGTCCATTGACTCCCTCTCTTTCGGGGTTACGACACGAAAACCCGCTGATGAAACGCGGTTTCTGCCCGCAAAATGTTTCAAAAGGCCTGCGCGCCGCGTGACCCGGCAGAATGCAATTGTGCGCCTTTCCTCATACTTTTACCCAACAAAAGATTTCACCACAAAGCATTATCAACAGGAGAGGCTATTGTGCGCGTACGCATCTGCGAAACGACAATGAAGCGCTCGGGTGCCTCGTCACACTATGACTGCGCACCCAGAGGTCGGGTTCATTGAAAAGTGAATTCTAGTTGGGCCGCATTTCTGGAGGAAGAAGATAATCGTCCTCGGCGCGAGCCTTTTGTATCTAATACCGCGTTTTTTGTGCCCGCTTTCAGGTTAAAGAAAGAAGTGAAAGAGCTGCGAGAAAAGTGAGTACAGAGCATCTTTTCAGCTTTAATGTTTGACTTGAAGAATAGCCAGCGGAGATTTGATCCGGTTCCGGCAAACAAAAGTGGGGCCCGTCGCTCAGGCTCGGCCGTTTCGACTCCGGCCGAGCCGCCAAAGCGCAACACGAGCCGTCGTTCGGCGAATGCCGCTCGACTTCCAGGGTCGTCAAAACTTTAGTGGCGCCGTGTGTTAAGTAACCTTATAACATTCTTCGCTTGTAATACACGCGTAAAGTCAAGTTAACAACTCTCAGATAAAACTAAAATCAAAAAAAGGCGGCCAAGAGGCGCGCGGGAAGGACGAGGGGAACTGGGCGGCGTTTGCCGAACGATACTGTCACCTAGTGGCAGCTTATTGGTATTCGTTCACGATGGCTACTACTTAAACCATTACTTTATAATGAAATGGTTACTATAGTACTTAAGTACCAAGAGTAATTGATTACTTCAGTGGCTAACTACCCAAAGTAACTAATTATTCCGTGCCAGCCGTTTTTTGGCCCTCCTTTCGCCAAGCACTTGAAAAAATTTGAAAACAAATTAGCGTTAAATAAATGTGATTGGCTGTCTGGACCGAGGGTCACCAAGATGGTGCCTGCGGGCATCAGGTAGCCCCCAAGCGTCACATGAGCGGCCCGCAAATAGCTTACAAGTGATAGAACATTGTAATTTAGTTACAATTAATCATTTAGTTACAGTTGTCACTACAGTGCTGAATTGGCTCAATATTAGATAAGCACTCGTCAAGGGTGTCAGTTACCCTCCATAAAAAATGTATTTGATGAGAATGTTTTATTTATTATTATTACTATTTTAGAAGACAAGAATTCTCGTTTGTGGCACTGAAAGAGTTAACCTCGGTGTCCTCACATAATCTGGTAGCCCTTCGTATTACTCAGTTTCAAATAAGTAGCGCTCCGGTTCGAAAAGGTTGGTGATCGCTGGTCTGGACTTTTTTGGGTTTTTTTTTAATAAAGACACAGAAAAATACATCTGTGGTATAGAACAATTGTTTTTTTTTCCCTAACACTAACTCACCGAAGGTAGACTGCAGTTTAATTAATTTTTAAAATAACTGATAGTTGCAGCCCTCGTAAAATAAAAGTTTCTAGATGTCAAATAGGGTGCATTTTCGGTTCATCCTGGAATCGCAACTAAAGTGTCTGATGTCTTGTTAGGACTGTATTTATTTTAAATGGATTGGAAATGGATCTTCTGAACCTGCGTTCAAGGCCCGGGGGTATTGAGCAGAAATATATATATATATATATATCTGTGGCCCTATATAACTCAACAGCGCCTCTGCAGGTTGTAACCAGGAACTGCATCCCCTTTTGCCGCAGCAGCCTCAAGACACGACTAATCGATTGGCGTTTTTTCTTATTAACAAACGCCTACATTGCTGAAGCGCGCCGGTGGCTTTTGCCGTCTTTGAAGCGGTAAATAAGTGACTTAACGAGTTTGTTGCCCTCGCCACGCCTGACCTTTACGCCTTTCCTCCCTTGGCCCTATCTGCTATTTACATTCTTCCCCTCTTTTACGTCCACTTAACTTCGCTACTTCGATGAGCGCAGGCTCTGACATAGATAGCGGCGTCTTTTTGAAGAGCCGCCTCGGTTTATGGCGTTTGCTCAAGTCGGCGCCGGAAGCCGCGAAAATCGGTTCAAAAGACTCCCTAAGTGAACGCTCGTTAATATCGGGGGCGGGTGCTTACGTTGGGGCTTTAGGCGGGCCCGTTTGTCGCACCGTTGACTTTAACCTCCTCGGTTGTTTACGAGTCGTCCCGCAGAGGCTTGCGGTGGACGACAAGGCACTCGGGGTCATTCAACTCTGCCACTTTTTCCGTTTTTTTCTTTCTTTTTTTTTTTTTTTGTACCTTGTTGGGTAGTGTGACCTAAGTCATGAATGCGAGAGGTCGGGAGAAACAGCGGGATCCAAAATACGCGGGATTTCATAATCGTTCAAAATAACACCACCACCGAATTCTGACACATTTTTCCGGCGAGTTAGAAAAATGTTTACGTAAACACAGCAGAAACGACAGATTTAGCACCAGAATGATAAATCCGTTGCTGAGTTTAATCTTTTAGACTGTTTGGGGAGGCGTACAAGAATGTGGACATAATGAATACATGTCAAAATGGATATTTAGCTTGGTCTTATCAGCTTGTAATGATGGTAGCGGGTAAAAAAAAAAAAAAGTTTCATAAATACATCTCATTGACATTTTATATTTAACCCTTGTGTAGCATTTTGATCATTTCTAGCCCATTTTCTTCCACCGCAATCTCGTCGTATTTTAGCCAGGGGATGGCACAATCCTGCAAGTGTGATAACTAAGTGATCGCGCCATTTTGAATTTTGTTGTTTCTACCCTCTGGGTGAAATTTCAGCTTCAGCTAGTGGTTTTTTTCCAATGCTTTCCCTTTGATGTGAAATCACTTTGATGTAAAAATCAAAGGATTGGATATAATACCGCACAGAGGTTTAAACTCACAAAAAATAAAATAAATAAATATATATAAATAAATATATATATATATATATATATATATATATATATATATATATAGTGAGTGATAACGGACTGCAAATGAAAGAGTAACCGTATTTTCCGCACTATAAATTGCTTAGATTTTTTTTTTTTATGATATCGTTAAAGAATCAATGGGAAAAAAAAGACTAGGTTTGCCATCCTTACGTCTTACGCTAATTTCTGAGATTTTGAATGCGTGTCGTTTAAAAAGTGAGTTATTCGGTGCGTGATATCGGTCAGAGTCAGCAAATGAAAAAGTTAGCTGTTAGCTTCGCTTACGCAGAACACTTGAGATAGGCGGAAATAACATGTAAAATATAGAGCATATATGAATGTTATCATTTAAAGCACTGGTTGTTAAGTGGCTAACTGTAAGCCTGTACGTGTGCAGAATGTTAAGCCGATGATATGCATATGTTTCAAATTCTAATCATAGCAAATTACAAGCAACATATTTTCCATTGACCTTTTCCAGCCCATTTGGTCAAGCGAAAAATGGAGAATTTTTCAATTGCGAATAGCTGCGGTCCGACACGCAAACCACTCAAGTTTGTTGCGTTTTTGTATTGATTGCGGGTTATTCAAACAGGCTGAAAAAAAAAAAATCACGTTCAAAAAAATGCTTCCAGGCCAGGGGATGAATTCCTAGTGAGCCTTATGGACGTTTTCATTAAAGAGTCTTTAAATGACTGAAAGTAAAATGCCCAGCAAGCAAAAATGTGCAGATGTAAAGCCCCAGGTGCATCCTTTGTAGGCCTCTAATCCTTTATGAGCTTATTCCCATTGTGTTGCACTTTGAATCAATAACAAAGTGAAGACTTGGGTTGACTGATGTGGTCCGGAGGAAGTTTATTATCTTTCATTCATGTGGGAAGTTTTATGTATTTTATTTATTTTTTTTCCGAAAAGAACACCATAAATTGCTTGCACGCTCGTCTTCTCACGGAACATTTTAGGTCCACGGCGTTCCGTTATTTATGTGGGTAGCGCCGGCTGACGGGAGGCTGCGTTGTTGCCCATGTGTTTATGAATTTTTACCAGTCACATCTTCCTCTCTGCTAATTATCAAAATCCCAGATATCGCATTCGCTCTACATGAGAAATGTCTCCTGTACTTTCTCACCACATTTTTGGAGTTCTTTTAGTGAGGAATGTAGTATTGAATCCAATACAGGCCCCCCCCCCCCCGTCTTTAAAACCCCGTCATGTCCACTCTCTTCCTCTCAGACTTTCTCTCTCTGCATTGTTGTGCTCTCTCTTCCAGACAATCCCGGCGAGGCCCGGCTAAAGGCCAAAAACGAAAGCGAAAGAAAAACCCAGACATAACAATTGGCGATGCGTATGTCAGCTCCGCCTTCTCCACCTACCTGCACCTGAGTGTCGTGCTTCTCGTAATTAAGATGGCTTGGGAGGAGATCCTTTGCCCTTTTTAATGTACTACATCCGCAACCCGTCCATTAGCATGTTGCTAACGTGCTCCTCCACGCTCACATCCCATCGTCTCGTAAAATTGTGTGTTTCGCTAACGTTGTCATACGCTTCTAGCCGCTAAATTAATTCATCTTACCGGTCAAAACCCAGCTCGTCGTAACACTAAGTAATAGTCGGCTTATATTAGTTGCTAGCAAAAATGCTAACATCAATAGCTGCTACCTTGACAGCCATTCTAAGGACCACGTACTAATGTGTTCATTGTCCTTGCTAATAAGACGCATTAATAGAACATTCCAAAGTGTTTTTCGGATATATATTTTTTTTTAACTTCATATTGTGTTACCGCCATGAATTCAAAGAAAGCGAATGCTAGTCATGTGACTTCCAACGGCCGTGACTGGCAGGGTCACATGATGAGTGGAACTGCAAAAAAGGGGATCCCCACAAATATGTGGGAAATGGAAACACACCTCCTAACGTTTTTTTGTCACTACTATATGACATTTCTTCACATCATAGTGATGATCTTGGCGATAGATATTGTCATGATACAATTGTCCCGATATATACGAAAATACATCAACTGCTTCAACAAAACACAGCATCGTGAACTACATAGACCATGATACTTTGCACCAAGTCTATTTCTTTGTCACTGTTCTACAACAAATTGTGTTTTTCGCCCAAACGGGACAGTTGTAAGATTTGGCGACATCTAGTGGTGAACAAAATAATAATAAAGTTTACTAATACTAAAAACATGCTTCTTTGTGCAACGGATCCAAGAGGTAGAAGAACTTTGTAAACGTTGTGTAGAAGTCGTAGCTTTGCAAAGTGTGGTCTCTCCGAGACACCGTAGTGTGCATCTTTAAAATCGTTGCATTCTCTTAGATCGCCATTAGATGGCATTAAATTCTATTGTCATTTTAATATCATGAGCTATTTTTTTAAGGAAATCCTAAGTTATAGATATCATGAGGTTTTATTTATCGCCAAACCCTCTATGTTATCGTGATAATTATATTGACGATCAAATCGTGATATCGTAACATGATGATATAACGTGTTCTCCGATTAGATTGTCAATTTTTCCTAGTGAGGACATGCTATAGCTATCGTTAGTTGTTTATCAGTGTGCTCTAGTGATTCTACAAGTTCACTGAACAAAGAGCGTCCTAGTAGATGTTCGGAATCAAAGAAACGCTCAAACGATTTTGCGTACGCCACGCCTAACTACTGCGATGCGTCATTAAAGAAAAGTAAAAGCATGGGTACATTTCCCCGGAACGTCCCAACTTCAGACGGGCGATAAAGGACGAGCAAGAATAAACGCATGGACTGTTAGCCTCTGTCGCGCCGCTATCAGCGGGATCGTAATGGCCGTGTTTAGTCTGTGTCGCTTTGCTGTGTCTCGCTTCTGTCTGCTTTGCCCTCTGTGTGCTTTTCATCTTTTTTTTGTCTCCGCGTATAATGCTGGTACTTTTTTTATGTCATGCTCAGATATGAGTGATTGCTATCTTGTTGCTTTCCTTCCCCTCTACTAGGGGTCGTTTGTAAACCAGACCGATTGTGTACCAAGCACTTTTTTTGTGTGGCCGACCCAGCTCCATTTTTTGGTTTTGTGATTCATGTATGAAGAAACTGAGTAGTTTCGTCCTTCCATTTTTTTTCTTA
Source organism: Hippichthys cyanospilos (assembly GCF_059441005.1). NCBI lineage: Eukaryota > Metazoa > Chordata > Actinopteri > Syngnathiformes > Syngnathidae > Hippichthys > Hippichthys cyanospilos. Next base: position 2,189,837 of record NC_142388.1, on the reverse strand, counting down.
CAATAAAATGAAATGTCCTAGCGATGCACGAAGCAGATTCTTGAGTCTTCCTTGATGACGGATATCGGATGGTAGTCACGTTTCACCCAAGTAGTCCAGTTCAGTTCGGAATACCATCATATATTTTGCTGTTGTTTCACAGGGGGTTAGCGCCCTCTGTTTGTGAAGGTTTGAGCTTCACGTCAGCTCACGTGTGTCAAAATCGGTAGCTCGCCATTGAGTCGTCCTTATAGCGCATGGAAAATTGTGCAGCATTTCTATAGTGTAGCCTGTTTGCCGGCTATCGTAACATCAATTTCGGTAACCCTAGCGGTGGATCGAGTGACTAGACTTGCAATGCCTCTAACTTTGTAGAAGTGACTTGTATGTATCACAAACCCATTCACAATGAAAATATGAATTTTAACGGAGCTTATGAAATCGTGGCTATCTGACCTTTAAAAGACACACAAGGGGGAATGTCGTTTTGTTTGTTCACCCTGACGCCACACTAGTCAGACAATTTCACAACGCTGCCGTTTTGAATCGCGCCAGAAGTCGGGATTGACATTCAAGGACATTCGTTTTTCTCAGCCTTTTGTGTAAAAAGCACTCGAAACTGTCTGATGAGTTATTATGTATATTTGTCAAAAATTCTCATTTCATTTCTTGCTGATATGAAAGGATACAGCATACTCCCATACAAGAATGTAGTTTTTTTCATTAAGTGTGTGGATGAATACTATACACTATAACACAAAAGAAAATGGTCTATTGTACTGCTTGGTGAAATTGAGGCTGATATCTTTTCTTAACCTTCCTGTTCTGTTTGAATGCAAGGAACAATAATAATGTCCCCGGGTCACCGTGACCCGGGGCGCGTTCAGTCACCCAAACGTATCGGTACTGTGTATAATCCAAATCCTATGTTTTGATTTAAGCAGTGCTTTATGTTCATTTCTCAAGAACAGAAATAATGTCTCTGGGTCAATATGACCCGGAGATGAGTGCATGTATCCGAGCGTGACAAAAACTCTGTTTTGTTTTTTGTTTTTTCCTGGAAATTCACTCACAAAGTAACAAAGACAATACTAAAGTACTTCTACACACGTATGTTATGTTTATCTTTGTTGAATAGTGATAACATCCCGGGTCAGTTTGACCCAGGCTAATGCGGAATTATCCAAAGGCTTCAGACACTTTTTCGTGTAATACCCCCGAAACAGAAATTATATTCTTGGGTCATTTTGACACTGGTTTTGCCCCGAAAAAATGCCATAAATGAATAACGATCATTCTAAAAGCATTGTTAATAAAAATGCACACAAATGCATTTTTGTTCCGTCGATGATACATAAGACAACCGCATTTAAGAACGAACTTTCAAATGGGTCACTTTGACCCACAACACGAGGGTTAAATGTCGGTATGCCGAACAAACGTAAAGCATACGCAAACATTTGGAAGAGCAAACTGGGCCGTATGACCCGAGGGAGGCTGACGCTTTTCTCGCTGTGGTAATTCTTGATCATCCTCATGTCTCTCCTTCCTGTCTGTCTGTCTGTCTGTCTCCATCCAGCGTTTGCAAGCCGTGCTCGGAAAGAAGGAAGCATTTATTCGTGCAGGATCCTCAAACCTGCCGCTGCTCTTGCAAACATACCGACGAGTTTTGTAAAGATCGCCAACTGGAGCTCAACGAGAGGACGTGCAGGTGAGAGACAGCCTCTTCAGCCAAACACACTTGTATTTCTGTGTGGGGTTTTTTTGTTTATCTTTGCAAACTAAAGAGTTCTAAATTTGTATTTTGAGTGTTTCGCAATGTTTTCACTATTGTTAGAACGCCTCTTGTAGCGCCACCTAAAGTTGAAGAATAAAAAAAAACGATCCAAGCTATTTAGGCCCGGACCTAAAATCGGTAGGCGGATATAGCACCTCAAGACAGACACAAAAGTCCAAGAATGTACGGAATATTAGTTAGGAACTTTTAAATGTCCATTTTTGGACTTATACTTTTGCCCCCTGAGCCAACACACTTTATACGATCAACTTCAAATTTCGCCTGCAACATCTCAGGACCCGGGAGCGGAAATGTGCCAAAAGTCTTGGTGATTCCAAATACTATACGACGAAATTTAGTTTCATATTTCCTTTGGCACAAAGAAAAAATGCTAAATAACTCAATAATAATAATAATATAATAGTAATAGCATGCAGATCGCGCAAAAGCGTTATCAGGTCGGCTTTTAATTAGCGAACATCTGCATTAAAGTAGGACTGTGATTATGGAATAGTTTTTAATCCGTTATTCCATTGAATAATTGGATAAAATGTTATTTTGCATAAAAGTGTTTTGTTCTCTTTGTTGTTGGTGTTTATTTGGTATTGTTTTGGGATTGAAAGAGCTAAAGAACAATTATACAGCATGAAACGAGAGGAAATGTCGTCGTCACAGACTTTTTTGAAACTGATACGCTTACTGTTTCAGTCATTATTTTCAAAAAGGAAGCAGATGTTTGTGAATGTCTTATTTCGGTTAAACGCAAAAAAGGCTCCGTTTCCATGAAGGACTACAAAAATCTACAAGAGGTGGAAAGCAGAGGATAGGAACAATTTTAAGTTCAACAATGGCTCTGAACAATTACTTGATTATTAAAACAGATGTCGATGAATTTGAAAATCAATTAGCTGTCATGAATGTAAATTTTTTTCGTGAATTTAATAATTAATTGAATTAGATTATTTAACAATTAAATTAAATAATTAAAGTAATAATTGACTGCATTAGGAGGAAGCAAACGCTAATTGTAATTCATTAGAATTTTTAAAGTTATTCGACCGAATCATCTTTTTTTTTGTGTTAAAATGTGTTCTTGAATTTTATTTTCCTCTGTTCAGATGTGATAAGCCCAGAAGATGAGTGAGGAGGAGCAACGCGCAAATAAAAGATGAAGGAATACTCTGTTCTATTATTAGAACGTAATACAACGGATATTTCACAGCACAGCACTTTTTTCATTTTGGACCCGTAAGCTCTTTTGTTTTCTGTGGAAAGCATTCCCGCTCTGGACCTTCGGAGAAGGATGGACGGTTGCCTCCCGCTGTATACCCACAGTATAGGTGTGCGTGAGTAAGTGTGTAGACTACGGCATACTACACAACTGTTTGCTGCTACGGAAAAAAAAAAAATTCAAGTAAAACACCGCATCATTTGACGGAAGCGCCTTCTAACCAACTTGTTGCTTTGACTTCACTGGATGCGAGTCTACTGTGCTGGTGCGCAAAGGAAAAAAAAAAAAAAAAAAAAAACACACGCCGGGAGATTTCAGACTGCTTTAAGACGACAAGAATGGAGAGGACAACAAGCGTCCTGGCGGGGATTTTTTTCAGCAAACGACACGAGGAGTGCCTTGAAAGGGATGCAGCGAGCCAACGAAAACCACTGAACGAAAAGTCTACTGTAGTTTGATTCCATCGAGAAGACCGGCGCCTCGCTTCGAAAGAGAAGAAGAAAACAAAAAGACTGAGAAAAGTGCTTTATAAATTATTTGTTCCTTTTTTCCAGGAAAATGGGGATTGAACGCAGTAGTGCTTCGATCACACGTCCTCTCTGACCTTGTATATACCTAATATTATCTCCTCATGCCATAGTCCATCCTAGATAATTTATAATGTCATAGAGTATTTTTCAGTATTCATTTTATTGCCCATATTTAATGTGCTCTATTTATATATACAGTGTTGTGTCCCACTTTTCCCAACAACTCCCCCATTTGGCATGGATTCCCCGTGCTTCTATTTTTTACATATATAACTAAACGAAAAATAAGCCAACCAAAAAAAAAAAAAAACAAAAAAAATATGATATTTACTAACATTCCCTTAATGGTTCCTTTGTAGCGAGGAGGACACCTGAATTATTAAGCGTACGCAAAGCGTGTTGAACTTATAGCATCTGTGTAGATGTGTATGTGAAGTAGCATGTGTGTTTTGTCCATCCTGCAACATGCAATTACAAAAAAACTACTGCTACAAACACCAACACCAATACCGCCAACACATGTTCGGAATATATACAAAAAAAAGAAAAACATCGACCTCTGCCATCAGTCTTAGAAACCTGATTTTATTAGCTCCTTTTTTGTTGTTCCATCACTAATAACCTGTTTTTATGTGTCCATGTAAAACAGTAAAGCATATTTATTTTCAAATTATATTGTTTTTATATAAAATACAGAAAAAAAAAAGGTTCCTGCGCTGTGTTGTGTTTTCTGACTATTTCCAACACCGAAAGACGGAAACGTGAACAATATTAAAAATAGGATTTTATCTTAGTGGAAATACCCGGTGAGTCGCATGAGTATGTCGTTGTGGTGCGATCCTAGAATGTTCAGCATTAATTTCCAATTGTAAGTAAGTAAAGGCTGAAAAAAGTGGACCAAGTCGGGTAAGTCGACTTTAAACCTAGGCCAACCAAAATATTCGCCCCCAAGCTCTGCCAGAACCGTGTTTACGCCATCGTTTTCGGCACAAACCTTTCTTGCAGATGTACGTACATTGGCCCCATACCAATTCAATCTGGCCTGACAGATACCAATGATAAAAAAATAAAACCTGATGATTAGGGTCTCAATATTGTCTCAATACTGTCTCAATATTCACAATACAGTACCTTTCTGGTATTGTTTCTGTGCAAAATAATTTGTTTCAAATGTATTTTTTTGTACTGTGTTGCGTTTCAAACAGTGACAAAGACATTGGTCACAGGCAGGAAAGCTAACATCGATTTAAAAAAAAAAAAAACATTCTTATAACGCAACCAATTTTGATTACAAGAATGTTTGTACTCCGCATCAAAAAAAAAAACAAATTATGTATGGCTATAATTTAAGACATAGGTGTTGAAATCCAGTCCTCGAGGGCCGGTATCCTTCATGTTTCTGGTTTTCACTCCCCAACGCACCTGATTCAAATGATTAGCTTATTAGAAAGCTCTGCAGGGGCTTGAAAATGATCCTAATCATTTGAACCAGGTGTGTTTTAGAGTGAGGTTTCTAAAACATGCAGGATACCGGCCTTTGAGGACTAGAGCTTGACACCTGTGACTTAAGAGGTTCGGAAGTCCGCTGAAGAAATTCCAGCAGACTTCTACCCCCCAAAAGACAGTCGGACGAGGCGCCTCGTGAGGCCAAGTGCGAAGTTGGAGCGGGAATGATTGATTGGTCAAGGCGGGAGCAGCGTTGTATCGAGAGCAGCTGTCGCTCATGATGCGCCAATAACATCTGGTCCCCCGTGCCAAACGTCTTACGCAAGGACATCAGATGAGCAAGTCATGTGAAACGTGTGAGTCATTAATGCAGTTTAGCATTACTACTTTCAAACCGTCCTCCGTTGGCAAGTCCACAATGTCCTGAGGAAAGACAGCAGAGAGGAGGCCGAGGCATAGTCTACGCGTAGCCGGGGGTTCTTGAAAATGTCTCTGGTTTGCCCTATCATCTATTTTTTTTTTTTTATTTCTCTAAAAACTTTGCCAAGTTTCCCATCAGACGCAGACATTGGTGACATTAGGGGCACCTCTTCGCACCAGCCCTATTACTACATTCCCTCTGCACATGCGTTTGATGTAGTACTCCTCCGTGCCATAGGCGGCGCTAGTCACTGTTCCTACCGCATGATGTACATTTTGTGCAATGCATTATGAGATACCGAACGTCACGGCCGTTAGACACACTAAAACACGACAATTATCCAGGTTTAAATTCATAGCCCTGGTTACATGTACACAAGGCCTAATAGAACAAATTAAAGACATTTAATACGACAAATTGAATTTGTGTTGTGAATTTAGGTCAGTAATTATGATAGTCTTTGAGCAGTGCTCCCTGCAAAAAAAATAATAATCACACCGCTATTTTTTTTTTTGGAAAGTAGTCAACGCGGTGGGATTAACAACTTGCTCAGTAACACTTTAGCAGTAGCTGATCTGCAGGCCCCATGGCACCAGTTTAAGCCCTCTGAATATGCTTTAAGTGGACCTTTGGAGATCTTTGGCCATGTTTGTTTTGAAACCGGTTTCTCATAAGCCTCGTTGCACGGCCGCTTCCTGGCCGGATTAGCTCCCTTCTCTTTACATGCATACCTACGTATATAAAGCACACCCGTGTAATCCCAGTAAATTCTGGGGGCCCTCTCGGTTTCACGGAGTGCAACTCCCGAAAGAATGTCGTAAAACGTTTAATCTGTGATTTAACGGCAGCTCCAGACCCAGGGCGCAAACTTATTTCCCTCTTTTCGCTTAATTGCGTTTGCTCTGTCAGTCTGGCGGTTAACGTAAGACGGCGTGTTATCTTGGGAGCTGACGAATGTGCTTCAACTGTGGGGAAAAAAAAATAAAAAAAAAATAGTGAAGATTTCCCGTCTAATAGATTTTGCCATTATGAACGGAAACGCCAATGAGCCGCAACCGTGGCCACACCCCCGGAAAAAAAGAAATGTCGTTTTAAAAGAAGGAAAGATATTGTATGGATATTGTATGGATTATTTGTAATGATTAGCTAAATCGTGAAATGTAAAACATTTAATCATGGCGTTGTCGCAATTTATACATGCGACGGCTAGCTATTTTTTTTTACCTAGCTATAAAGGTTGTATAAACTACTTTTTGAACTAGCTGTGTTAATTTGAAATCAGTTTTAACGCACTTAATCAGCTACTTTTTGAAGTAGCTTTGAATGTTAATTTAAAATCAGTTTTAACATCAACATAACATTAATAGCTAGATCTTGAACTCGCTATGAATGTTAGTTTAAAATCCATTGCGATATGAACTTCGAAGCTATTTTTCATACTAGCTGTGAATATTTATTTAAAATCAGCTGACGTAAACTTAACATTTGTCGCTATTTTTTTTTAACTAGCAATGATCGTTAATTTACAATCAGTTTTAGTGTAAACAACGTTTGTAAGTATTTTTTTAACTATGATTGTTAATTTAAAATCAGTTTTAACGTAAACTAAATAGTCATTGTTATTTTTTTAACTTGCAATGTATGTTAACTTAAAATAAATTGTAACAAACTTAATATTGTTTTTTTTAAACTTGCTTTGAATGTGAATTTCAAGCAAATTATAACATAAACTTAACATTTGTGGCTACTTTTTGGCCTCACTATGAATTAATTTAAAATCATTTTTATTTTTATTATCGTTCTTATCACAGCTATCTATAAACTAGCTATGAATGTTAATTGAAAATAAATTGTAAAAAAGACAATATTCATAGTATACACTGAGAAATAGGCAAACAATTTCTTTTTGAATAGATGAAACCTTTAAAAAAATATTTGCTGGGAAAAAAACAAAACAAAACAATTAAAATTGTGTTCGTCCAGAATGACTGACGAAAAAATGTATATATACATTTATTTCTGGTCATATTGCCCAACAATAACTTGAAGTATTCAAGTTTGGATGTGTGCCTTTAAGGGGCGTGGCTTACTGAATGTCAGAACTCGAGTTGCAATTGTTTTGATTTTGTAATTGCATGACTGTTTCCCCTATTCAATAAATGACGCCTTTATTCTTGTAAAATGAGACTTCTGGCGGCATCTTGTAATACAACTTGATTTCAATGTTCTATCTTGTAATCATTCATTTATTCAAATGACTGCATCTTTTTCAAGATGACTTGATTCTCATAAAATTATTTAATAACACAATAAAATGATGACTTCATCCTATAAAATCTCCTAAAGTCCCCTGTAGTATCGCAAATCATTCCTGCTAAACTGCGACTTAATTCTCTTAAGAGTAAAACCTCTCGTAAAATTAAGACATTTTATCTTGTAAAAGCAACCAAAAAAAAAAAAATACTCCTATAAATCGGTGACTTTATTCACTCCAACCCAAAACGAGAACTTTTTATAGCCAAGATTTATTGCTTGTCTTTATTTGGGAGCACTTTAGTGTAATTTGGAGCAATATTTTGCCCTGCTGTGACCTTTTCGCCTGCGCCGCTGGAAACCATGGCGACCGGCGAGACTTAGTCAAGACCCGAGGCGGTAAACGTGCTTCCCAGCAGGTATACGGGTGCGCGCGGCGGACTGTAATCGCCACTCGGAAGCCGAACCGAAGGCGTGTCCGCGCCGTGCTCGGGTATAATATGTGCCGGCTCACACGTACCCTGCCTTTATTCTAGATTTACCCACGTTTGTGACCGACGGCGACGTGGGGAAAAAAATGCCCCGGCGGGGTCATGTGGCAGGAAATATTAAGAGGGAAATCAGTTTAGCGAAAGGATCGAGGGGCAGCGGGGAAAGGAGACTAATTGGGATCGAGGAGGACGGCGGAACGGGGGGAAGGGACGATAAGAGATTGATAAGTCAATGATAGCGGTAATAACTTATCATATGGTTTGATAATGAGGTGGCAAAGTTACTCCAAGGAGTAAAAATACAGACACGTGTAAAAAAAAAAAAAAGTAGTGATTCAACTTGAAACTTGGAAATGTGTATTTTCTTAAAGGGGAAGTCAACCCACAAATTTGTATTTAAATGCTCTAATCGCCATGTAATCCATGTTCATTCATATTTTGATTGTGGATTATGAATGAAGCTGCAAAATCCACCTGTGTTTATTTATCTATTTTTTTGGTGTCATAATGGGGGGGGGGTTAGGGTCCGAAAATGACATGTACTGAACGGCGTTAATTCCATATGCACAACATGGGAATAAATCTCCATGTAATCCATGTTAATTCATATTTTGATCGTGGATTATGAATGAAGCTGCAAAATCCACCTGTGTTTATTTATCAACTTTTTTGGTGTCAGAATGGGGGGGGGGGGTTGGGGTCCGAAAATGACATGTACTGAACGGCGTCAATTCCATATGCACAACACGGGAATAAATCAGAAGAGAGAGAAAAAGAGAGAGAGAGGCAAAATGAAGCTGTAATATGGGTGTTGAATGCTGCATAAATTGCATGAGTGCACTCGACATAATTACTGCAATATTTACCATTTTGCTAAAGTAAAATTTTGCATACAGTAAAACAAACATCTTCAGTTTATATTGTGAGCTAAATGAATGTGAGAACTCACATTTTTTAGAGTATGTAGTCGTTTTAAATGTACTAATACATGTGTTGACAACATCATAACTGCTAAGTACTTTATGTGGCAAAATTTCAGAATAATAACTCCCTACCAAGTATTTCCAGGTACTGGGCTTTCCGGGTGAGAGGTCGGGTACATCGCGGATTTGTCCTGGAGTTTCAAGTGAGTGCGTTCAACTTTTCCCCAATTGGCCGCGTGACACATGAATTGTTTGCCTGTAATCAAAAAGTGACAAAAACAAATGAGTATTGAGCCATCGCTTATGTAGCGCTTCACGCGTCTAACAGCGCGCAGCTGGCATCAAGTCCGTAAACGGAAATAAATTCATAATTTAGCAAAAATCAAATCTCCAAAATTGCCTTTTAAGCCTTTAGAAAGCCGAGCGTTGATTTATTCCTCCTAAATGGTAGCAGTCGTCTGCATTTATTAGCCGCAAGCTTGGCCTTGTTAAAAAAAAGAAATAAATGAAAACTACAAGAGCTCGGGGAAACAAATTTGGCGGGCGTGTCAAATTTTTTGCTCCACCACAAATGACTTTGTACTCAAATGAGATTGATGAACGCGTCGAGTTTTAACATTATGATCACTGCTCGTTCTTTCTTTTAACGGTTTTGAACATGATCATCACTGCTTGTTCCCTCGTCAAACACTGTGGGGGTTGGATTTTTTTCTGTCTGTCAATGCCATTCGTGATGGGGCCTTCTCTTGTTTCCGACGTGCAAATTGGAATTAAAAAAAAAAATTGCCTTATGTTCCCCTGGTTTCATATTTTCTTATTGCGTTTGAATATAAATAACAGCAAAATTGGAATTAAAGAAAAAAAGTGCCTTATGCGCCAATGGTTTGGTATTTTCTGTTACATTCAAATATAAATAACAGTAAAATTGGAATTAAAGACAAAAAATGCCTTACCAGCTCCCCTGGTTTGGTATTTTCTAATTACATCTGAGTATGAATAACAGCAAAATTGGAATTTTTACTACATCCGAGTATGAATAAGAGCAAAATTGGAATTAATGGAAAAAAAGTGCCTTATGCTCCCCTGGTTTGGTATTTTCTGTTACATTCAAATATAAATAACAGTAAAATTGGAATTATTATATTATAATTAATTTATTTTATTTATTTTTTTACATACATTCATATGAGTATAAATAACAGCCAAATCGGAATTTTAATAAAAATTGCCTTACGCCTTTGGTATTTTCTTATTATATTCAAATATAAATAACAGCAAAATTGGAAGTAAAAAAAAAAGCCTTATGCTCTCCTGGTTTGATATTTTCTTATTACATTCAAGCATAAATAAAAGCAAAATTGGAATTTTAAAAAATCCCCATGCTCCCCTGGCTGGATATTTTCTTATTTGAGTCTAAATAACAGATGGCTTGACATACATTAAGGGTGCCTTTTAAATGCAGCACCCGGTTTGATCCGGCAAAGCCGTCCTCAGTGTAAACACAGTAAATCTTTGGTAGCCTTTGCATCGTATGGCGACCACTTCCCAGCCCGCTTTATTCAGGCATTAAATTGATGCATTGCATAATTGCAAAGTTATCTTGCGCATTTATAGAGGTGACACTGAGCTAGATATGTTTTGTTTAACTTCCACGCTGTCGTGTCTGCCGTTCCGGCCACATCAGAAGACTTCTGCGCTTTATTATGTCAAAGTTGATTTTGTCTTCGCTGGTATCTCCTGTGCGATTAGATTCCCAGGAATTTTTTTTTTTTTTTTAGTTTCCCTTCCGGATGAACACAATTAACTTTGACCTGCATTCTGCTGACAATAATAAAGACCTTTTTTTTTTTTTTTTTTCCAATTTGACCTTTTTACTTACTTTCTCTCGTGACAGCAAAAATGTCAGCCGCCGTTCAGGTTTGAGGATCACAAAAAAGTCAATAGAGGAATATTATATTACTTTTTTTATAGTCTCCCTTGTGACTGGCAAAATGTCACCAGCTTTTCAAATTTCTGGAGCCCCAAACATCATTATACAGATATTATATTACATATATGGGTTCGGGCCAATGTAATGGGACCATTTGGTGAAATTTACGATTTTTCTCCATTCAACCAATGTAATACACTCCATCGCGGAACGGATGGCGGCCGGGAGACGTCTGGCCCGAGAGTAGCAGACGCTTCTCCCAGATTAGCGACGGGGTTGCGGGGGACGGGTTTAATTAAGATTAAGACATTCCCGGCGTGTTTTTGTTAAAAACGGCCCATTCATGACCACTTAAATCATTTACATGTGATTACTTAACTTTACGTGGCGGAGTAATCGGGCCCGGCCGTGATGGGCTTGTTACAAAAGACGTAGATCTTGATTTCAGATCGTCAGACTTGAAAGGTTGGGGAATCAAGAAGTGACTTTGATTTTAAATAAAACATGCAAAAAACCTTTAAAAATAATCGTTTCAGGAAAACTTAAGTTCATAAAGCAAATGTTAGATTCAGTAAGTTATTCAATTTCATTAGTGTAAAAAGCCAGATTCTCCTCCACGCTAGAATGGTTCGACCCAACTTGTCATGTGCCACCTCTCGTTACCTGTCAAGGTAATGGTTTATTTTTGTTAACACATCTCTACTAATACGATGCCAAAAGTTGAATATTTTTCATTTATAATTATTTATTTTTGAGAACAAGTCTGACACTTTGTTGATCATTTTTTGTGGACAAATATTATATTTTTTTTTTTCTAGAAGAGGTCTGACATTTTGATATATTCTTAACAAATATTTATTAAGAATTCAGTTATTTCTTTTTGATAACACATTTCTTCTATGATCAAAAAGAGGACACTTTATGTTGATTTGTTTTTCTTTTCGACCAATAAAAATGAGTTTTGAGTGGGTCTAAATGGTGGCATATTTTAAGTCATTTTTTTTAAATCCCCAAATGCTTTGCTCTGGTTAAGGGGCACTTGTCTGAAAAGATATTTTACGGGTTAAAAGAAACATACAGTTAAAAGTTTATGATTGCAGTTTTTTTGGTTGTTTAAATGTGGCAAAATTTTTAAATGGCTAATCAATATCCAAACATAGATACAAATGATGGTAATGATGAATACAATGACAATTAAAAGTACGATCCTACTGTTTCTTTCCCGCCCTCGCGGCCTGTTTTACAAGCATCATGTGTGACCCTGTCGCATTAAATGTCATGTTGTGATCACACAGTATATTGCCTATACATTAGAGCGATAATCTCAAACTTTAAGTGGTTTATGTGTAATCGCCTTACAGTTCCATATTGAAGGATTTTCACATATGTGGATTGATAGCTGCAGGCAAATCCAGACAGGAAATGGAGCCCCCCCCCCCCCCCCCCCCCCAAAGTGACGCAGACGTTCACGAATAAAGGTACAAGTGCAGTGTCACAAAGTCAAGTGGTGTGTCACACAAATCACACTGGACAACAGTACATAAATATTTACTCTGAGTGTGTGGTAAAGTTGGGAAATCGGTTACGTCACCACGCGTACTTGTCTTTAACCTGTTGTGGTCAAATCGCAGCGTGCAGCTGTGCAGCTTCATGGTCACTGTGGCTTTTACGCACACCAAAAAAAAAAAGGTCTCTATTGCTATGTTGTTGCAGGTCGAATTGACCCATTTTGATTTAAAAAAATAAATAAATATATATTTTTTAAATATATATATATTTTTTAGAATATATATTTTTTATACATATATTTTTATACATTTTTAATATATATTTTTTATACATATTTTTTAATATATATTATATATATATATATATATATATATATATATTATATCTATCACACAAACATACACTCATACATACAGGGCAAATAATATTTCCAAGACTATGACTCTTATAACAGTAGGAGCAAAAATAATTTGGGGAAAGCCTCACTCCTCCCGTTTGCAGGCTTTTGATTTGTCTGGCAAGCTGAAGCTCAAGGACGAACAGATAAGAGCACCGACACACACACACACACGCGCGCTTCCACACAAACGCACAGACCTGTGCACACACAGACACACACAAAAATCGAGTATCTGAAAATGAGCAACATCATGAAATCGATCATCTGGGAAAGTGGTAGAATGAGACGAGTAGATTACAATAATTACCATGTAACTGATTTAGCGGTATCCCTTTTCCGACCCTCCCTTACAATAACACTTGAAAATAATAAGTGGGTGAATAAATAAAAGGCGGCTGGGTTTATGAGTGGTTAGCATGTCCGCCTCACATTGAGTTAAGTTGATAGACCACTTCAGGTAATTAAATACTAAAATAATGGATTATTTGAAGTGATTAAGATATAAAGAAATTTTAATTTTATTTTAATTTACTATCATTTTACTTTTAATTTAGGTAAGATACTTTAAGGGTCATCCAAGTAATAAAGTTACCAATGACAGAAGTACTTAACTCATTCCATCCCAAAGACGTATTTTTACGTATCTTTCAAGCATTTTGGATATTCATTCGCAGGCACATTATTTATTTATTTGTGCAAACTAAAACTATGTCGAGACACTCCTTTGCTGTACTATTTGAAAAAAAATAAAAGATCTGTAAATTTGTACCTGTGCCAGCCATTTTTAAACCCAACATTTTAGCCAAGGAAAAAAAAAAAAAAAAAAAAATATATATATATATATATATATATATATATATATATATATATATATATATATATGGATCTGTACCCTGTTAACAATCTCTCAAGAGAAGCCTCATAAACAATTTGTAATCAAAGCTCAATAAGCAGCACTTTTCCACTCCCGGGTATACAAACCAGGGACACAAACTCATTGACATGCCCGATACCCCCCCGACCCCCCCCCGGTCAAACCTCCCACGAGGCATCCTGATCTCCTTTTAGCCCGGGCTATCAGCAGGCCAAGTGCCGCTGTCACCAGATCCCTTCAAGGTTCCCCGGAATGGCATGTGAACCCAATTGGCAGCTTAGCGGACGCCCCCCGCGACAAACGAGAGGCTCTCTTGGGTCATTTGGCCCGCGGGCTCCCCAAAGCGCGTCCGCCTCCCTCGCGATGTTCCGTCCGCGTCAGACAAGCGAGATCAAGGAAGCCAAACGGGCCGCTTCCGAGACCAATTGGTGAAATTTACGACTCCTGGTTTCACAAAAAGAACAAGTACGGCATTTGGTGAGCAGCAGGGGCGATTCTAGGGTCAAGGGTTTAGGGTTGGGTGACCGGATTTTCAAAAATAAAAGCTGGGACATGATACATTGGAGGAAAATTAAATATGCGACGCATTATTACCAGGAACGATTTCGAAAAAATGTGGGTACGGGCCAATAGGAGGGGACCACTCGGTGAAAATTTTAGAGGCGGGTTTTCATACTATTTTCTCCAAAATTCACTATTGCAAAGCGGGAAATAAAAAAATAAAACGAAATATGCTGCCAAAGTTTGTTTTGTGTCTTTCTCAAAATGGGGATGCCTGGAGCTGTGGAGTTCATAAAAAAAGAAACAACGAAATGAGATCTGAACCTCAAGTTTTTGTAGCATTGTTTTCTCCGAAGATCACTGTTTTGACGGGCGAAATACAAATTCTGAATCTCTGAATATGTTCAAGTTTTGTGATTTTCTCAAAATGGGCGTTCCCTGAGCGGTGGAGTTCCAAAATGCATTTAAAAAATTAAAAAAAAAATATTGTATGTGAATACATTTAGTTCAATAGCTTGTTTAAAAAATCTCTTACAATTTAGGGGGTGCTGGGATCAATATAGCCCACCAAAATGGTCTATAAACGTCCACAATTTTGACACATCTATATCAAAAATGAGTATGACGCATTTTTGCAATAATGGTTTCTTTTATTGATATTCCAGTACAATAGTAGTGAGACCGCATTATAATTTGTTTGTGGCATTTTAAGACCTTTGGCAGACTTTAGGCAAGCATCTTTACTCTCCGGTTCCCGTCGTCTTCCCCTAGCAATAAACGCGTCTTGCCGGAGATAATGTCAACGTGGGTGATCCGGTTTCAGAAAAAAAAAAAAAAAAAAGTTGCACAGCCCAAGTTTCTTGGAAGTGATAATGACCTCTCCTAACTCGGCGGGCTACGCCAGCAGGCACATGCGCCCGGCAAGTCGTTGGCCATTGTCACATTTACGGCGGTCCTCGCTTTACGACGGTACCGACATATGACGTTTTGAGGTTACCGAGGGCGTGCGATTTACGAGCTGCGCTGAAGAAAGCACACTCAGTTACTGCCGTTTATACTGCTTTTTATTTGATTGTTTTATGTTTATGACCTAGGGATGCTTTTCGTACAAATATTTACTGTAATTATGACTTTTTCACTGTGTTAGCTTAGGAGAATGACAAATTACTGTATGTTTGGACTTTTAAATTCTGTAGAAAATGGTATTCCACAAGGCTCTACGATAGATCCGTTGATTTTTTATTTTTTTTTCCATACAACTATTGTGTTTATTGATGACTAACAAGGCTCTATGATCCATGGGCTTTTCATATTAAATATGACTTTAAAACTATTACCATAGGTTCATGATGACAGTATATAATTGTTTTGACTTTTAAATTCAGTAAAAAATGGTATACTATTCTACAAGGTTCTAAGATAGACCCATTGATTTTTTTTCAATATATCTATTTTATTTCATAACAAACTTTTAAATTAAGTTAGTGATAAAGACTACATACAAATTATGTTCTGACTTTAGAAATCTGTAGGAAATAATATTCCACAAGTTTCTAGTAGATATCCCTTGTTTTTTTTCATACAACTTTTTTGCTTAATAAAGACTTAATAACCATTAGCATAAGTTAGTGATTAAAAACAGCATCGAAATTTTGTTTTGCTTACATTCCCTTTAGCGCAGCTCCATCTAGTAGATGCGTAACACAACCCCAGCCACTACAGTAGCTTCAATTCTATGCGCCTTATAATACAGTGCGCCCTATATATATATGAAAACTGTTTTCTTGTAAATGACTTTTTAGGTTCGTGATAATGACAACAGAAGGTTTCTGCAGGTATCAGCAACTGCGTGACAAGAACATCTTTGCAAATTAAGAGCAAATTGGAACAAGTAGAAAACTGGTGGTGTTCCTCAAGGGTCGCTACCAAGTACTTTTTTTTTTTTCCGCCCCAAAAACAATTATGAACTTTGCCATTGTTTTAGCATAGCTTTTATGTACGGCGCTTTCTATATCACGGCTGTAAGAGAAGAACTCATTCATAAATGTATACGTCAAAAATCGAACATGCATGTGAGAAGTTCACGTAAACTCATACCGTGCATGAATGCCATCGATTTTTTAGATAGATTTTTTCCATCTTGGAATGATACTCCATGTAAACTACACATTATTTTGGATATTCATTTCCTCAAATCTTTGTGCTGAATGTTCAAGAATGTCTTTGGACCTGACAAGGCCAAACCCGATTACCTTCTTGTTAGTGGTCGTGATTATCTGCAGCTGCGAGTTTCTATTCGCCAGCATTAAAAAAAAAAAGTACTTTTGTTTTGACAGCGCTCATCGGATGGACCAATAATCTAAACAATGGAAAAGTCCAAAGAACACAATAAAGATCTAAGAGGACGATTAAAGAGTCATACCAGTCGGGATTTTTTTTCTTTCTTTTTTTTTTTTTTGAAGCCATAGCTTAACAACCCCAGATTCCACCATCGTTTTTTTTTTTCCCCTCCAAATCACTGTACATAAATTCAAGTTAGTGGGACTTGTCACCACGGCCAAGAGAAAGTATTGTGATAAACTGTCAGCCGTAGATGAAAGGAAATTAGTAAGGAACAGATCAATCCTCGCTGTTTTTTTTTTTTTTTTTTTAAGCGATTGAACATTTTATAATCATTTTGCCCTGGGAAAAATGGCTGGAATAAAATCGTGAAAAGCCCCAAGTTATTGTAAAAATCCAGTCTGGTGAGTGTATGTGCGAGTAATGTCTGCCCACAGCCAAGCGGATGTTTGTTCTGCATTTGAAAATCCAATTTAGCTTCCTCATTTGGTGACGTTTCGCTTTGACCGTCGTCTACTTTCATTCTTCCATATCTCAATATGGAAGCTCTCTTTTATCATAAATTAATCATGCTAAGTCTAGTTAATAATTCAATTCCATATCCTGTGCCCTCTTCCAACACCTCTCATGCTCTCGGCAAAAATGACAGATTCATTTTTCATGACTCACTTTATTGCATTTCTGTATTTAAATATTTTATTTTTTGTAAGCTGAGAAATGATATCCTCATGGGAACAAAACCTATTAATTTATGTATTTACTGTATGGACATTAGATTTGGGTCTATCTCTTAATAAAATTAGGCTACCCGACTAAGTCCTAATGTGCTCAGTAGAGGACACAAAGGCTGGATCCTGTGGGACTGTAACAGGACTGAACTGTGAACTGTGAACACTTTCTTTTAAAGATGATAAAGCCAATAGCTGATGTGTGGTGATAGGCCCTATTTTTTTTTTGTTCCCCCCAATTGTCAAAAGCTACTTTCCATATATGCTGCAGGACCATAAAAAACGAACATGGGGCCACCAATGTCCCCGAGCCTTAGTTTGAATACCTCCGATTGAAAAGCCTCATTTTCAATATTTGACTTTTTTTTTTAAACATTTGGGGTGGACTGAAGAGAAATTTTGTTCCAATTTAAGCTGTAATTATTTATTTTCTTTACATATTTATTATATATTACATTTTTTTTCCTATTTAAAGTGTAAATATACATTTTTTGGACATATTTAGCAAAGGTTATTTATAGATATAACGGTAAGCTCCGTTATTCATGTCCCCGCCCACTTTTTGAAAGCTACTTTTAATGCTATACATTTTTTTTTCTTCAAAAAAAGGCGTAAAAGTTATTTTTAGCATATCCTGCAGGCCCTTAAAAAGGAGATGATGGGCCGCACTTGGCCCCCGGGCCATAGTTTGATTACCATCTTTTTTTTTTTCTCCACAAATAGCAGTGAAATAGTTTTATAAGCGTTTTTCATAGAAAATCAAGGGCAATACCGACGCA
Organism: Hippichthys cyanospilos; assembly: GCF_059441005.1. NCBI lineage: Eukaryota > Metazoa > Chordata > Actinopteri > Syngnathiformes > Syngnathidae > Hippichthys > Hippichthys cyanospilos. Next base: position 2,171,725 of record NC_142388.1, on the reverse strand, counting down.
TTGGACCTCATGGCGGCGACGTTGGAATGAAAAGCGGTTCAATTCCACAAACGGCGGACAGCAACGACTCCAATAAAATAAATAAATAAAAATCTCCACGGGCATGCCTTAAGGCTCAAAAGCTTTCCTCTTTAGAATGGGAGCAGCCTACCGGAGCAGAAATGAGCCTCGGGGGCTTTGTTCCGATACCTGTGGAAAATATGAGCGTACGTCGTTGCAAGGGCTTGCTGTTAGCCAGCGTCAAATATTTACTTGGTCATTATAGCCACCTGTCTCACTAAAAACGCACGCGCGCACGCATACACGCGCGAATTTGAGACTTAAGAGGACACTTGTTTGACTTCGACCATGGCCACCGTCATCAAAATACACCCAAACATTGAAAGACAACTGGATGAGCAATATTTAATAGCAATCAAATGCAAAAGAAGTAACGCTCTTATTCAAAAGTAGGTCAGGTTCTAAGGTTAAGCTTTTTCGTGCCAAATTGTGTTGGACCTGCCAGAACCAGCGCTGGCCCTGGAAATGGCTGTGTTGGGCCCATATCTCAAGCGACGCACTTGAAATCGATATAATCTTGTTTTTTTTTTTTTTTATTTTAGTTTTTTATTTTTTTTATTTTATTGGGTTTTATTTTTGACTTTTCTTATTTTATTTTTGTTAATTAATAAATACACGATCGAATGCTAAAGTCAGGAAAGAGACGTAAAAATACGTTTTGGGGATTTAATGGGTCGATTGTGACATTTGAGCAAGGTATGGATTAAGTTTATGTTAAAACTGATTTCGAATCAGTGTACATTATTGTTGAAATTTTCCACTAGATTTTTTTTTTTTTTTATAATCACATCGCCTCAATTAAAATCGATTAAAATCGGAATCATCCACAGTGACTGGTGAAAATTGAGCTTTTATATTTTGGCCATAATCGCCCAGCCCTAAAACAGTAAATTCATGAATTTTATAAATCACTTAGCACATGAAGTTAAAATTATCTGCAAATATCGCGCATTTGGCCGCTTAATCGGTAAGGGGCCAAAATTAAAACAAAAGCTGGATTAAAAACAATTCTACACTAGCTTGAAAATGTCGAGAGTTTAATCAATTTTTAGCCAAGCATGACCCAAATCCTAAAACTGGTAACGCAAGTCTGTTTTGCAGCTGGGCGGTATGAATTTTGAATTCACAATTAACTCATTCACTCTCAAAGACATATTTTTACATTTGCCACAATTAACTGATTCACTCCCAAAGACGTATTTTTACGTATATCACAATGAACTCATTCACTCCCAAAGAAGTATTTGATCTGGTCATTTGATCTTGTTTATTTTTTGTTTGTTTGTTTTTTTTCACTTGTTAGGGTAAGGAGGGTCAGAAAATGGCTGGCACTGAATAACTTAGGTTGTAACTATTGTAAACGTCTTATAAACCGTTCGTCGCGCTCTGCCACGATTTCACAATTTACCGTAACTCATTTTCTAATCTTTGATTTTTCAAACGGCAGGGTCAATTTTTTTCCGATTTCTTCCCGGGCCTTAGTCTGACTCGGGTCAAATCCCGGCTCTGGAGTCCTTCAACCCGGGTTTGCTTCTACAGTAGAGCGCATGTTGTCATCTTGCATCATCCCTGGGTAAATGATGCAAGAATTCCAAACTCGTGAAATTCCAAGAATCCCTCAACAAACAACCAGCCAATCAGAAGTAGCCGCGCGATAAAAAGACGCCGCCGCCGCCGCCGCCGCCGCACGATGACGACGACGGCCGCTTAACTTTACGGCCCGGGCCAACTGGTGGGTATTTTTGACGACGCGGCAGAATGTAAATAAACACATACCATTTAGTCACGGGTCCAAAGCCAGCAAAGCTTCCCTGGCAACAGCGCTCCATCACTTTACAACGCTAGCTCACAATTACCGGCCCACCGCAACGTACACTTTACGCGCTCGCGGGAGGATGACGAAAGATGCGCGGCCCTGCCGAGGAATCCCCCTCAACTGCTTTGCCGCAAGCGCTCACACTAAAAATGACGGAAATGCGCTAAACGGGTTTTGCTCTCACAAAAGGATTTTAATGTGTGAAAGCATTCCAGGAAGTGGCAAATTGAGACCGTTGCGTTTTAGGTTAACTCCAATCCATCTAGGAAGTGGCGGCCATAAAATGTCAATAGTAAACGACAGTAATTATCTGAGCATAGTGATGTGACCAAAAAAGAAAACTTGCGATGATTCAAGTTTGGATTCGCCCCTGTATAATAAAAGTCTTTTAAATTTGCTAAATAGCTTAATATATAAAATAAAAAAAATTAAAACGTGTCCAAGCTAAGGCTTGGGGGCCATTTGTGGCCCATGTTCTACTTTTTAAGAGCACAAGGTACATACAAAAAAATAAATGTTGTCGTAGCTTAATTGACTAAATGGGCTAGACCCAAAAGAGTTTTTAAAAATGACTGGTGTCCAAACTATGGCTCACGGGCCGTTTGTGACTACTCTTTTAGGGCCGGGGTAGATACTAAAAATAACATGCTTTAGTCGAAAAAAAAAATAAGCATTAAAAAAGTGAAGGTACGTTTACGAATAAGGGGGGGTATCGCTAACACAATTAAAAATTGGGTTATTCGTTTTGTTTTTTAAAGTGAAAATAAAGTAGAAACGACAAATGCACAATGAAGCTCAAAATGTTCACGCCCTCACCAAATTTGAAGTCATTCACTGCCATTGACGTCCACGGCTAGACAGGCAATGGGTATGTTTTAACCACTATGGACGTCAACGGCAGCGAATGAGTCAACGCAGGCTTAGGCGAAGTGGTAAAGCTAATCTTTTTTCGTTTTACAATCTTTTTCCAGTCAGATGAGACCTACACACCAATAAAAATAACTCAATTATTTGGCGCGTGACTCATTTTCCACATGACTACGTCGTGTAATCGTTTTATCTCCGAGTTGCGCGGTCCTTTTCCTCCATTTCCCATTCATGCCCTCAGAGTGTAACCTTGCGTAGTCTGCTGATTGGCAGCTAAGCTTTCAGGCTAGCGTTCCAGGAAACATTTTGTCATGCGGGTCTATCTTTTCAACTACCGCTGCTTTGATACTTGACTGGAGAGGGGGGGAGGAGGTGTTGTCTTCTAAAGCATCAGTCCAAATCTATTCTTAGAGGTTTGCTCATCCGCGCGCCGTATTTTTAGCTGAACACCTGAAATTGTTGAAATCCAACATTGTAGGGCTATTGTAGGTATCAACACCTTTTTTCGTTACTTTGCTGTTAGCCTCTTACACTGCTATTGTGCATACTTGGACTCAAGGCCGTGAGCTAGCTAGCTAGCATGAAAACTAGCAACACCTTTGTTCTTACTTTACTGTTAGCTTTTTACACCATGCTAGCATGAAAGGAGTTGGCAGACTTTTGAGGCTGACTGCTAGCAATCTAGCTAGCACAAAGAGAGTTTGCAAACTTGAACGCTGGACTGCTAGCTCGCTAGCACGGTTTTAGCCACCTAAGGCAGTGTATAAACAACTTTGTGTCACTGTATTGCTAGCCTCTTATATTGTGCTAGCATGACAGGAATTTGTAAACTTGGATGAGGGCTAGCTAGCATGAGAAGAGCCTTCTAGGCAGTGTATCGCCTTTTTCGTTACGTAGCTGTTAGCGAGAAGGGAGTTTGCAAACTTGGATGCTTGACCGTTAGCTAACATGAGATGGGCCTTGCTATCTAGCTAGCTTGATACGGACCTTCTCGGCCAAGGTTGTCAAACATGGAGTAAAAGCTTTTCCCAAGTGCTCCGGACTGATAAAATCATGGTATAGATTTAAAGAAATGGAAAATATGAACTTATAATTTGTACAACAAAATTTTACAAGCACAACATCACTATCAAGCATAAAACATGAACAATACTATAAATGAGAAAACATTGAGTTTTTCATTTATGGGAATTTATGGGAAAAATTCAGCTCATTTTTACTCTTTACAAAATCACGGATAAAAGCTGTTTGCGGACCAGAACCGGCCCATGCTCCGTAAGTTTCATACCCCTGTTCTAGGCATTGTCTCAACTGCTTTTTTGTTATGTTTTTGTTAGCCTCTTTTGCCCCGCTAGCATGAAGGGAGTTTGAAAACTTGGACACTGGAAAAAGTTTTTGGAAAAAAAAAGTTCTGCCCTTGGCCAGTGTGTTCCAATGTTTTCTGAAAGTTAAATGAAGTGATTTTAAATTCAAAATAAAAATGTTTCCATAGTTTGACATGGCTACGTTAGCGTAATAATTTTAGTGCATTAACTGAGATCTCAAAAGAGTGCTTGAATCAGGATTGTAACACATTACTGCCCCCTAGTGGTCACAAGCCGGATTTAAATGACCTTTTTGAGCCCAAAGTGGATTACAGGCCATTTATGAAAAAAAAAAAGCATAATCTCCATTCACAAAATAGTGACGCGGTTGTAATATTTCCTGACCTAATGCACACGAGCTCCAAAGTACAACGTCCTTGTTAAGAAATGATCGGATGTACTTTGACTTATCCCGGGGGAAAGTAAAAGCGTTTGACTCAGCGGACGCCAGACTCATTGAGGGAGTACGTGGCCGCAGACACACACACACACACTCCGCCGTCACACACACACACACTTTGCGTCAGCGCTTTCCCTCCGCCACACACAAAGCCCAAACTGTGCTCGCCCAGGAATGAAACAGCAGCTGATCACACGTCGGCTCCAAGACTGACGGCTGGGGGGGGTTAAAAAAAAAAAAAAAAAAAGGGAGTCCTGTGGTGCATGCAGGTGGCATTGGCCACAAATGGACTTTATGAGCCATGTGCCATCATGCTGAGGCATTAGACATGTGCTCACGTCAATAGTGGACTTTTTTTTCCCTAAGATGAAGGATAGTGCTGATACTTCCATCTCGCCTTGTGTCCCTTTGTGGACACTTACACAACAGGTCCCTCTCACTCACACACACACACACACACACACACAGACACACACACACACACACACTCAGACGTGCTCAATTAGACTAAACTGTGCCAAGTCCCCAGAGTTAATGTTTAGACGAGCTCGGCCTAGCAAGATATACGCAGCACGGACTGAAGGTCGGGCTGGATGTCCTCTTTGATCTGGGTGTGTGCATGCTTTTGTTCCTGTTTTCCTCATGTCGTGTGGACCTGAAGCAAAAATACAAATGCTACGCTAGGCCTTCGCGATACTTCAAATTAATCTGATGAATTTGCCATACGAAGGTTAGCTAGGTTATGAAATTGAAGTCTTTCACAGGTGGCATATGGATGACAAAGTGTTTTGCTGATTACTGTATTTAATTGGCCATTTGATCATTTACACTCATGTTTATTATTATTGTATCATATTATTAAATTATTGCATAATTTATATTTAAATATACTTATGTGCATATATATATATATATATATATATATATATATATATATAGTATATACACACACACACACACACACACACATTTATGCTTCGCTTGACCAGCGAGGTGATAAAAATTATAACAAGATCAAGGGGGAAGTTTGAATTGATTCCGAAAATCATCAAAATTAGAATGACATGACAAATACGCCAAAATGTAAGCAACCGTCCCCCAAAAAAGGCCATTACATGCAGCACCGGATAAAGCTGTCATAAATAATTAATTAATTGACAACTAATCAATTATCGATTTAATCAACAACTATTTTGATGATTGAGTAATCGCTTGGAGCCTTTGATTAACCCAAAATGATGCAAAAACCAGTGATTAGATTAAACATTTTGTTAAGTAATGTTGCTTTTTTTACCCCATTCCCATACAGTACAAAACAAGCAAATATAACTGGTAAACGAACTTTAAATGCGATAAAAACATTTCGATACCATCCGACTGCTCCGGTTACTAGAACGCAATTACAAAACGAACGGGCTGTTGCGAATCTTTATGAATAAAAAAAAGACAATTGGGTTTATAAACGTAGGTCGGATTCAACTTTGCAAAAGACAAATGGCACTTAGGAGGCGTCCCAATAGATTGACAGGCAAACGGCCAAGCTGTCACACACACGGCCAGAGTGACGGAGCCGCGAGAAAATCCAGCTGCGTCCAAACGAGGCCGTCCAAACGCTGACGGCGCAAAAAATAGCACAACAAATCCCGCACGCGGATATTCGCATGACCACACGAGAGCTTGTGAGAGGCATTGTTGACCGATCAAGTCTCTCTATTTTTATTGGCCGCCGCCGTCACATGACGGCTTTTTGCCAACCCGGTACAGCATCGGGCCATTAACGTTCATTCTTTGGCTCGGCTCAAAACGCGGAGTGCTGAAAGACTGTCTTGTGGGACGATGCGGTATAAGCACCAAAGCTCGTTTTGGTTTTATCGCTTGAGATTTCGGAAAGTCTGATTTGATGCTGTGGTGGGAAAAGTATGTTTCTTTTCAAATTAAGAGCAAATGAGTTGGAACATGAAGCAACTCACTGGTAAACTGTGTTACAGCGACTCCTTTGCAAACCATTCTATAACTTTATTTTGAATTTACGTACAAATGAACTTAAACATGTTCTCATCATACGGATGAAATTTCAGCTCCCCTGTGTCTTCTTACATTGTTTTCCCTTTGATGTGAAATGCCTTTGATGTAAAGATCAAAGTTTTAGACAAAATACCGCCATATTTCTCTCCCTGTTAATTGACATGTGATTTAGCTCCAGTCTTTATCTTCCACTTAAAAGCGGTGCTGATCTCAAAATAAAGAGATGCAACACCGCCATCTAGAGAGATTCTTGAGTCATTACAGTGGTTCAGATATTGACAAGTACGACATTCGCAGGAAACAGTAAATTTTACACACGTTAAAGAACAAAAGTAATCAATAACAATTTGGTACACAGTCAATAATGTTGAGCAAAATGAATAAATAAAATATTGCACTTCCTGATTTCATTCTGCTACTTTTTTTTTTTTTAATTATCAATGACTTCATTTGTACTGTGAAATAACACCCCAAAAAAATGGGAGATGGAACAAAATAGTTGGAGAGAAAATACCATATATTTCTATGTGTACTTTTTCTGTAACTTTCACTGCCATTGACGGCTGTTAACGCAAACGTAAAATATCAACTTTTTTCTCGTCTCTTCCAAATCAAAAGTAAATGAAAACACATTTTCATATCTTTTAAACTGGGAAAATGGACTCACGACTAAATTCAAGTTCTGAGCTTTGCAAGGGACCAAATTCAAGCCTTAACTCAAGGTATGAGCGTACAGCCGCCGCGGTTACTCGATACCAAAGATGGCCACCTGCTCGCCCCCCAAAAGCTTCCAAGCATTCTGCGTGCTCTCGGTTGGGGCCAAATCCCGCTAGTGCGTTGGCCGCGTGCTGGGCGCCAAGCCGGCCGGCGGAATTGCTTTTGTGCCCGTGCCCGGACGGCCAAACGTGGAAAACCTCAACAATGGCCACACACACTGGGAGAACGTTGCTCATGTCTTGCCTCAAAATGTGGACGGCAATATTTTAGGAGAGACCACCAGAGCTTGGGAAAATTTAATCATCTTTCCACTGAGCGTTACGCTTTGGTTCCGCCCAACTTTGGCTAAGATTTGAGCTTGCACCAAGCATATTGAAGTTTATTTTACTGCTGAAAACCGTTGTGACCCCGGGACTCACAATCCTAAAAAACTATGCGTCCCAACAGGAATTTTTGGAGTCCCGAAAATTGCACCGGAAAAAGGACAAAGTAAGTCTAAGGTTCAAAGTGCATTAAGAAGAAATTAGTCAAAACCAACAACGGATATGAACAAATGTCGCAGGAAAATGTAATAATCGAATGAACTTGCATCTGTCATCAAGTTGATTAATATGGCAGAAAAGTCTGCTGTTTACTTTTTGTGTTTGTTTAGTTTCAACATGTCTGTTTTGTTCCTCTTCTCGAGCTTCTGAAGCGTTTCGTTTTTTTCTTTACTTTCCGGCTCATTGTTGTGTAGTACTTGACTTCTCACTGATACTAAAACTTACTTAGTTTCGGGTACTGTAACTGAGTACTTAATACTTAAAGTATCATAGGCTTGAGTACTTAATTATTTTGGCACTAAATTACATCAAATAATAGATCACTTGAAGGCTTACCTAAAATAATTGATTACTTGAATACTTTATTATCTATGGTAGTTTATCAATTTGGCAGTCAATTTAATACCAAGCAAACAATTTAGGGTTTAAAATTTAAGCTAAATTTTGGGCTAGGGCATCAAAGTAGTGTTTCAAACTAAGGTTAGGGTTTCAAGCCACATTTCAAACTAGAGACATACATTCAAAAATAGTGTTTCAAATTAAGGTTTTAAACCAGGCTTGGAGTTAGTCGAACTTCAAGCTCGGGTTATGATTTCAAATTTGAGTCGGGAGAAAGCCTGGCATCTTCACACTTTTATTATTTATCAGCATAAACAAAAGGCCGAAGAAAAAGCTACAGTCATTCGATGACACCTGGTTTGTTTGATTTGCTCGTTATCACAAATCATCACGGCATTTGAAGAGTTACAGAGGAATCCGTGAGCTCTGAAAAGACAGTGTCTTGACTGTGACCCTCGGTTGCCAGTTGGCAAGCGACATCCTGGCTCGGGGCCAGGCGAACCCGACGCCTCGGCAACGTGCAGCTCGCCTCGTTCACCGAGGCGGCTTGGAAACCCGGAGGCGCCTCCTACAGGCGCATCTGCTCGACAACAGCGGCCTCTAGCGGCCAAAAGGAGACACATTCGTTCGCAAAATTTAAGTAATTCAAAAGCGACGCTTGAAGATTATTGGTTGGCCATTATTAAGGCTTTAGGGAACTTTTAAAATGTATTTCGTTCTCCCAGTGATAACCAGCTTAAACGACTCTTCCATAAAACAAATAAGCTCAAGAGAAACCATGCGAGTAGTGCAATTTCCATGTGTTGCGAAAGTGCATACATGAGATAAACGACTCCTTACAATCATGTGATTCTAGAATCGGAGTACAATACTGATAAATACGGCGATACAAATATTTATATGTATATATAAAAAATAATGTAAAAAAAATAAGAGGCTTACCTCTCTTACAAATGTGCCATCGTGTCCGGACGTTGATGTTCCGTGGTGCAGTTTCCAGGCCTTGATGCTGTTTCCATTCAATGTAATGTCCAAAACCAAGCGATGTCAAATCCATCCAAAAAGAAACGAAAGGCCAGCGACGCCCCGGTGAAGTTGGTCATATAAATTACAATAACCACGAGTACTTTACTTTGTTTGTTTGTTTGTTTGTTTGTTTGTCGAACATACAGTACGTATCGTCGATATTTTTCAGGGGCGAAAGTGTCGATGGAACAACTACCAAAAGACGTATGTTTGCGCTGTACGTCTACAAAATCTTACAAGAATACCAATCCAAATAAAGCAGTTCATATAAACGAACACCTGTGTATTTCAAACTCAAAATACGAGAGAAGAAAAATTGAAAAAAAATGTTGCCCCTTTTGTTTACACACCTGCCCCTGATTAGTTGGAGCCTATTAAACCCTCCTTGGAGCATGCGCGTCACCACGTGGCTGAACCAAACAATTACAATCAAAAGAAAATAATGTAACTGGCCCAACTCGTTTTTTCTCGATGAAAAAACTATACATGGTAGTTTTTGTTTTTTATACGCCTTATTGTACTTGCTTCATGCCTCGAAAAAAGCCGACATTGTTCTTATACGTACTTAGAATTTGTAAACGATTTTTTAAAAAATGGTCTGAATCTGTTTCTATTGCAACGTGCTTCCTTTTTTGTTAAATTTTTCAAAAATAAGACTGGGGAAAAGGAAAATGCCTTATTATACACAGTCGTTTTTTTGGGGTCGGGGTGTACTTTAAATGCTCTTACATTTAAAAATACATTTTTCTTTCTTTTTTCTTCGTAGTTTATCATGTATAATAAAGTGTAAAGTTAATGCAAGCATTAGCATTACACAATCTTTTGGGATAAACCCAAACACAATCATAATAACAAACATAAAAAATGTGTCATTTGCCAGTTTTAATGGACCAGCGGGTCCCATTGAAGAAATTGTGCTTTCAAATTCAATATTCCTACATAAGCAGCTCAAAAAAAATAATGATTCTTGTACAAAGCAGTAATGTGTGAATTTGAAAGCAGATCACATAGTGATTATACATACAAACAAACAAAAAAAGTCAAACCCCGAGTTAACTTCTCCAGAATAGACCTCGGGTCACGAGGTCCCTTCTTGATCAAAGTGCTCTGAGATCTTTTCAAATAAAAGCAAAGGGAACGGGGCGGTTAGAGGAAATCGAGCGGAATGGCGTTGGCGAGGTCATCCCGCGCCAGTCCGTCGAGTCGCCCGTCTGGAGAGAAGCGGCGAGACGGGGGTCTGGGTTTGCCGGGGGCCGAGACGTACCACATGACCACGCCCGTGGGGTTCACCGACACCACGAAGCTGCTTGAGTCTTTGAGCGTCCCGGTATTTCCGGAGAAGACGTCGTATACCTAAAACAGCGAGATGCAAAAATGATTCATGCCCGTCTAATTGAATTCTTTTTAATGCCATAAGAACAGTTCATTTTTCTTTTCAAATTAAGGCCTAATTAATTGGAACACGAAGCAACTTATTGCTAAATTGCATCGTAGAGATTGTTTAATCCTACTACACAAAAATAATGAGACTTTTGAGGGACAAAAGCGAAAAAATGTCGGTTTCCCTCTTGACATTTCTCCCTATTGACGTGACAAGATTCAACTCCAATCTTTGTCTTCCACTCAAAAGCGGTGCTGAACCCAAAAAGCAAATCAATGCCGCCATCTACAGGGATCATCACCCATTGCAGTAGATCACAAACCTGAATTTCAATGACAAGCTGTGCAAAACGCAGATGGCAGAACACTATTTTTATTCTTTTACTTTTCTGCCAGGAAAGAACCGTCAAATTACAGTAAGACATTTTCTACATTTATTGTAAAAAAAAAAAAAAAAGATACTGGGTAACGAAACACTTGGAAGCTTCGAGTTTTCTACTGCAACGGCAGTAGTACAATGTAAAAATCTGTGGACTTAGCATAGAGCCTTGTGGTACACCACCAGTATCTTCCTCCAAGTTTTTATTTACAAGGCACTTAATTAAGTTGGATTTGTCATAATGTACCGCAGTCTAACGCAAAGCTCTGCTATCAATGGTTAAGTTATAAGAGAATAAAAATGTACACAAAACTTGCTAAGCATTGTGGTCAAGCACAGACTGCGAAAGTCATAAATAATGACAAAGGGCCTAGCAGTGAAAGCCTGGGGCAGATTTCTTCTTCACGGATTGGTACCTTGTAAATTCCCGTGGTGTAATTGAGCTTGCTGAGGGACGTTTGATATCGGTACGGCATGTCGTTGCGTCGACTGAAGAAGACCAAGGCGCTGGCATCGTTCGACAGGGGGCGCCAAAACACCTCGATCCCGCTCTTTTCCTGACGGGCGACGAGCGCGTTTTGAAAACGGCCCTGCGACGGGATGAACATTTTGACACACCTTCAGGATGCGTCTTCCTTGAAGCCCCAGTGGGTCCTGGTTGATGCCGATGACCATTTTGTTCTGCAGAATGCTGCGGGCGCCGCCGCCGATGGCGCGCAGGTCGTTGGACATGAAGAGAGGGGCGGCCATAATGGCCCACAGAGCCATTTGCGAGCGAGACTGCTCCATGCTGAGGCCAAAGTCGCCGACGATCAGCTGAAGGGACGGGAATTCCATATTCCGCCAAATGACATTTTAGAACCGGTCACAATTAACTCATTCCCTCCCAAAGGCGTATTTTGCCGTTCTTTTTTTGGAAGGAGAGCAGACAGTCAATAGCAGTTATACGAGATGTTGAGGAGGGTCTAAAATAGGCCGGTAGCGAATGAGATAATAGCGCAAACCATATCGGGGTCATTCCAGCTCCCGGGTCCGGCTGCGGCAATCAGGACGTTCTGGTTGTCAAAGAACCAATCCACAATGTTCAGCACACTGTCCCATGAGTCCTGGATGTCGCCGTAGTTACGCCACAGGTTGCAGATCTTGGCCAGAAGACCGTAATTCACCTAAAAATAACAGATAAAACAATGTTTTGTTTTTTTTCCCAGGGGCGATACAGATTATTAGGGATGGGCAGGAACCGATATCAGACATAAAATGATCCAGGTAAACCTTTGTGTATAAAAGCACTAATGGTATCAGTACCTGGTATTGATATCAGTGACCACTTAAGATGGGATGAGAAAATACTGATACCAAATATCGATATCAGGATGACAACTGGCCTTATTTCAAGGTATTGCTACTTGCAAAAGCAGCCGAATAATAGTAATAATAATCGAATAAAAGTAATAATCGACACTGGTATCGTGGTGTCACGATAAATATCAAACATCCTGTTAGGTTTTGTTAGAGATAAGAATAGTCAAGGAGGCTGATAAGCAATATTTGGACCAGATTAATCGTCATAATTGTCAATATTATTATTATCACTCATTAAAAGGGAAAACTCTGGCATAACGTAACGTAATACTAACTCAAATTATGTCTTCAAGCATATCCTTATCGAACAACACAGATTTGCATAATGTTGACTGAATGATAAATATCATCGCCGCAATGTACATCTTTTTTGTATCAGCATGTCTCAAAAAGTTGGTGTATCTTGATTAAAAACTTCAAATAATCATAAATCAAGTGTAAAGACACTTTACCTTAGGTGGCAGCCCACCCTGGTAGGCGGGCCAACTGCAGGAGTATCCAATGGGACGGCCCGTGGCGTTCAAAGCCTTGGACATGCGAGGGTAGCCTTGCCGCACAGGAAGACAAAACGGAATCAAAAGTGGATCATCCCAATGAAGCGCCGTCAGATTCCAACGAGCTTACCTTGCTCCTGCTCCGTGGCGTTGCTATAACAACCGTCAAATTTCAACATGTCTACCTCCCAGGCGGCGAAGGTCTGAGCGTCCACCTCGATCTTGTCCAGCGGCGTGCCCGGGTAGCCCCCGCAGGTGTTCGTTCCCATGTCGCCGTAGATGCCCAACTTCAGCCCCCGGTCGTGCATGTAGCGGGACAGCCAGCGAATTCCTCTTGGGAACCTGAAAATTGGTCAAAATAAGGAAGGAAAAAAAGTCAAACCAGCAGTCACAGTTATTTACATCATTTGTACCCTGAGAATAACGTATGTTTGGTACATAAAATAAGAATGACGCATAACAATTTTTGAACTGAATCACTCTAACACAACTTGGCACTAAGTTGCCTCATGTTCCAATTCATTTGCTCTTAATTTGTAATTTAATAAATCTGATGTTCCTGTCACAGCACGACATTAAATGTGCTCATACCTGAAGAAATCCACCTGAAATATCACGTACCCTACAAAGTAGGGCTGTATACCAATTTTGCCAGACCCATACCAGTTCGAGTACACAGATCTGAGTAGTCACTGATACCAAGAGCTGATACCACTCGTGCTTTTGACACACAACCTTTTGATACACAAAGGCAGATCATTTCAAACAAAGGCATACCTTGTCCTATACATCACTTTCCTTAAAAATAAATAAAAGCATATTTTTGCTGATGTCATACCAGATCAACAATGATACTCCATTGATACTCCAAGCTTCAATCATGGTATCGTATCAAAAGTGAAAAAGTTGAAGAAACAGAGGATAACATATGTAATTAAAACAACTTAAGAATACCAATGATAGCTTAATGCTAGCAAATGTTTCATACTAAGAAAAAGATAAAAGCACTAAAGCCTGTGCTTACCTACATAAACGCATGTATCATTCCTGCTGATGATATTGAACAGGACCTATATTTGTCTTAGATAGTACTTCAAGGCTGTAATATCGGTATCATAAGTGAAAGTTTTTTTGGGAAACAATGAGAATCAAATATTATGTAATTAACAAAATTTAAGAACGCTCATGCTAGCTTAAGTCTTAATTAGCTTAATTAGATAAAAGCATGTATCATTCCTGCTGATATTGCACAGGACCGATATCTGTTTTGGTCAGTACTTCAGGCTGCAATATCTGTATCAAAGTTAAAACAAAAAAAAAAAGTAATATCAGGACATTTCTAACCACTAGTGCTTCTGATACTTTGAGTACGTAAAAATCTATGGACCTAATATGGAGCTTTGTGGTACACCACCGGTGTAACAACCATTCATTCATGTGCATGACACAAGCTAGCTGCTCACTAAATGTTGATATCCATGAGCACTTGAGCTGACATCCTTGTGAACCTGCTGACTATTTTTTTTAAGCTACCATGTGACTGTCACACCTTCAGTAAAACATTTATTGACCTAGGGGATTATAGTGCAGGTGTGTATGTGTGTGCGTGCACCTCTTCGGGTCCGCCTGGAGCCGGCCCTGCCCGTCCCTCTGCATGGAAGCCCAGCAGTCGTCGATGTTGACGTAGACGTAGCCCAGCTCCCTCCAGCCGTCCTCCGCCAGCCTGTCGGCCATGTCGGTGAACAGTTTCTCGCTGGACGGGAAGACGCTCGCGCCGTGTTAGGAATTTTCCGTCACGTGAACCATTCCAAATGAGGCCAACTTGCCTGAGGCAATTTTGGGGGTCGTGCTCGCAGTCTATGTCGCAGCGGAAGCGTTCCCAAGCCAGCCATCCCATAGGAGGGGTCCGCATGAGACCGTTGTCCAAGGCCACGCTGGCTCCAAGGAGTCCGGATGCCAACACAAGCAGCGTCCAGCACATACCTGTGGAGTTAACGGCTTGGAGTTGCTTGCATTTGAAAAGGATCCTGGGTCCCCAGTAGACCGCACACCCTAGTTTGAAAACCTCTGATTCAAAGTCATTATGAACACTCCAGAGCTGTGCGATGGATAATTGACAGTTTAGTATTGATAGGCAACAAGTAAATACTGGTGCCAGTATTTTATAAACTGTAATTATAAACTGCCCCGTTTGGTGTTTAATATTCTATAATATTATTAAAGTCCGACAATTAGCTTGAAGTAGAAAAAAAAATGGAATGTAGGGAAGCAGACATTAGAATCAAAGCAGAACACTAGACAAACATGCAAATAAACAAACTGGAATTTAAATGTTAAAAATAAGTCAAACTCTACACCAAAATAGTATTAAACAATAGTGAAACTACCAATTATTGTAGCTATAAAACGGGATGACGCGAGAGACATGAGAAACATGAATAAAAAAAAAGTATTAAAATTGGTCAAGAGGGAAATTTTCTACGTTGCGAAGGTCCTCGAACTCCCCATTTAACAACACGGCGTTCGAACAGATTATTAAATAGAAAGAAAATGTCGAAGAACAACAAACAAAAGTAACCACTTAAGTGCATCGACTTGATTTATTGACAGAAAAAAAAACATCGGTGTGTTGCCTGAACAACGTGGAGGTACTTACCGAATTTCCGGTATCGTGAAGCTTAACTAGGAAACTGTGAACCAATTCGTTCGCGTTGTGGCGTTCAGGAAAATGAAGAAAAAGCAATGGAACAGTTTCCCTTTTGAAATAAGGAAGTGGAGGTCACGTGACAAGACGCAGCTGTGTCAGCTGACGGCCAAGGAGGCCGCGTTCCATTTTGAATTACTGACTACCTATTATTCTCCCTCGAACCGTCAAGGGTGAACGTTTCAAGATGACAACAGCTAAGTTTAAATAAATCATGATAAAAAATATCAAGATTTTAAAAAAAAACGTACATTCGACACGAACAAACAGTTACAATTATGCATTAACAATTGAAACAAGCGTGATTTGGGTGAAATGGGATGGTTGTATTTTTTATTAAAAAAAAAATATAATATTGCACACAAAAATATATATAATTTTGAGAAGACAAAATGCTGAGGAATTTTAGAAAAAAAACGTGACAGTGGCATTATTTTGTACGTAAATATAACATAATTGAAAATAAACAAAAGACTTGTAATGTTATTGGAATTCTTTTTTGTTGTTTTGTTTTCCTGAGGGTTAGGGCGTTCAAGCAAAGAATTTAAGGGCCAAACATAAAATAAATATTTTATGATATATGATTCATCTTTGTCCCATATTTTTTACATGACAAAAACTTGCCAGTTATCCAGGTGTGTACATACTTATGGCATACGCTTTAGTTTTGCTTTTGTCAAAAAATAATAAATAAATAAATCAAAGATTTCAAGCAAACTGGTATTGCTTCAGGAGCAGGAATTGAACACTAAATATGACTACGGTATTTAACATGAGTTGAAACATTTTATTGGTGGACTCCTTGGTGTCCCAATGCAAATGTTTGTGGACGAGGACATTGGTCCCTTTGACACTGAACATTAACTATGCCAATCGATCGGTGTGTAGATTCTGATGATACCGCGGCAGCCATTGCACATACACACGCTTACAGTGAAATAAAATAAATAAATAACAAAAACCAAGCCAATTTGGGTTGCTTTCAACCAAGCTTTATGAGTTAAGATTACAGTATTCCCTCGCTATATCACTGTTTGGTTATTGCAGATTCCTTATCGTGGATTTTCATCTATGACCAGAACTTTTTTTTTTTTTATGGCAGGTTTATCTCACTTATTTTCTTCCTTTTAGGTAGTTAAAAAAAGTATAGACTTGATGTATTTCCTTTCTCAACAAAAGAAACAAAATTAAAAAAAAATGGAACAAAAGCAATAAAAAAAAAAAACAAAATCAAACGTTTTTTTATGAATTTGCATTTTTCTTGCTATTGTCAGACCAGTCAAAAGTATATGGAGTTTGTGGGTTTTTTTTTTTTTTAAACACAAACTGGAAAAAAAATGCAAACTTTTTTCTATCATTTTAATTTATGACCATAACACTATTGCAGGTTTGCCTCAATAGTTTTTGTATATATTTTTGATAAAGAAAAACAATAAAAATTGTATGTATTTTTTTAACAAAAGAAACAAGGTAAAGAAAGAAAAAAAGAGCAGAAACGAGCAATATATACAATATAATGTAATTGTAATATTTCAACATAAATTATGCAATAAAGTAAATTTACATGACGGTAAACGATCAAATAATAATACAAGAAACTAGAAAAAAACTCTTTTTTTTCTTTTGTTTTAATTTATGACCATAATTTCATTGCAGACATACCTCTCTATTTTCTTGCTATGTCTTAAGCTAAAATAAGTTTGGCACACCTGGTTTGTTCCATTTTGAGCTCAAGCCAATTTGGTTTACGATCCAATTTCAAACGCAAATTGAAAAGTGATTACAATAAATGGACATTTCCGCTCAAAGTAGCAAAAAGACGCCCACTGACCCCCAGTCAAGATTATAGATCCATTTGGTCCAGTGGGGAGGTTTTTGACCCGGGGAACCATGATTGCGTCCTTGCCTGCGGGCCAATGATTGACTAGCGTCCCATTTGACCCGTGAGGTGTTTTAAGGGGCGCTCAGTAAATGAAAAAAAGAAGCTGAGAGCGCATCTTGCCGCTGGCGCGCTGGCATCGGGACCTCGCGGGACAAAATGGAGACGTCCAAAGCAGCCTTCCTGCTGGCTGCGCTTGTCTGCACCGCCGGTAAGAATACATACTCTGCAAAGTGTTTTGATTTTTTTTTTAACCACGCACAGAAATAAAAAAAACAAAGGTTAGGTCGGATTTGATTTTTTTAGGGGTGAAAGGTTTTGGGATATGATTCCTTTTTAATTTGCTTCTGAGAGCAATTCAAAGTGAATGAGACTTAACACACAACTAAATTATATTCCCCATTTTCAAACTGTTTTTTTTTCTTAAAAAAATGTTTTTCTTTTAAAATGTGTTTATACTTTAATTTTTTGTATATTTAGGTCAATTGTAATATAAATTACACACACACACATATTATATATATATATATATATATATACACACATACATATACACATATACATATATATACATATACATATATATACATATACACATATACATATATATACACATATACATATACATATATACATATACATATACATACATATACATATATACATATATACAAAAGAACTACATTCTTCCAAGCAACCCTTCATCTCTCCAGGAGTTGTTTACGGTATTTAGGTCACGGTAGTCCTTTTCTGCCAAATCAAAGATGTTTGTACCGATGAACTTTCATAAGCAATAGTTTGTCCGCCATGTTTTCTGCTCATAAAGAAATTCCGGAAGGGACGCGTTGTGGAAAATCTGGCCCACGCGGAGGGGCGTGGTTGCCGAAATGACATCATTTTGACGCGTGGTGCCGAGCAGAGCTCGCGGACGCGTCAAGCTTAAAATCTCAACAAGACAGGACAAAATACAGGATAAAAGTAAGAAATATGAAAGATGGATGAAACAAAGTGAAAGTCATTTCGCAAGAAATTGATTTTTTTTTTAATAATTTATATACTTTAGGAATAGGATTTGTTTTCCTAGTTTTCTGTAAATTGAGACATTTTCTTATTAGAATAATTTGTTCACCCAGACGCATGCTTTCAATTTTAGTAATATTCCCCACTTTGAAAATATGTAGTATTTCTGTGTTGATGAATTTCTTCTTTTCGTCAATGAATTGCTTTATGTGTCTTTTAAGTGAGCGGTAGCGATGTGATGGGGGGCTACGCCAAAACCGGAGGCGCCTGGCTAATCTCAATCAACAAGCGACTGTATTCCACCAACACGGCAGAGGAGTGTGCCGCCAAATGTGATGCGGAGACCAGCTTCACATGCAGGTGGCGCTTACTCTCACACACATTTACGCTATATATTAGGGCAATGTTCTCAAAAGTTCACCTTAAAAAAAAAAAGTCTCAAATTTTCTCATAAAATTTGAGAAATGACCTTCAAAGTCGGACGAATTTGACAACTTCTGGAATGTTGTCATAGAAATTCTGGGACTGCGTTCAAATGATTTCAGAAATGTTCTCACGCAAGTTTTGGGAATGTCCTCACACAGGTCCTTCATGTACGTGGACAAGGATCAGGAATGTTGGACGGCAGGAGCAAACTCCAAAACGGAGACAGTCCTGCGCAGAACCAGCGCAGCTTTATATGAAAAACAAGGCATGTTTACTTTTTAATACATCCATCCATTTAATACGTTATAGCTTAATGCTAATGAATAATGGAAAAGACAATGGAAAGGCTAGCAAATAGCATCTATAATGGCAGGGTATATTGTGGGGTATATACAAAAAAATGAACAACACACATCCATCAAAGGACAGTACTTTACTGTAGATTACTGTGACTTTGTCTAAATGACTGAATTATACTGCCACCTGGTGGCCAAATCGCACACACCAGAAGAAATTCAATTCAATTCAGTTACACTTTATTAATCCATTAAAGCACAAACCATTTAATTATTTACTTTGTTGTTTAAAAAATACACAACAAATAAAAGAATGTGCTTTTTTTTTTATCTCAGATTACCTCCTAGAGTGCGTGAACGGGATCGGAAAAGACTACAGGGGCACAAAGTCCAGAACAAAGTCTGGAAAAATGTGTCAGCAATGGGCTGCCAAAACTCCGCACAGGCCTAAGTAGGTCACGATGTCATTCGTAAAAACTCTACTAGTCAAAGCAATGTCATTCAAACATTGTACGATGCTACAGCTTGACGCCAGAGACCCACCCCAAAGCAGACCTGGAGTCCAACTTCTGCAGAAACCCCGACGAGGACGCAGGGGGCCCCTGGTGTTACACCACGGACCCTGAAACCCGCTGGGAGCACTGCAACGTTCCCAGCTGCACGGGTGAGAAGAAGTTAAGTTTCCCTCAGTCTTATGCCTGCCCTGACTGCCCCCTTGTGTACCGACAGAGGACTGCATCCACTGCAATGGCGAGGACTACCGCGGTAAGGTCTCCATCACAGAGAGCGGCGCGGCCTGCCAGCGCTGGGACTCGCAAGAACCTCACAACCACGGATACAACCCTAACGCGTGAGCACCATAGACCGCATCGTCTTCCAAAATCGAAGATTCCGAGCTACGTCCCTTGCCACCTTTAGGCTCCCTCACAAGTATCTGGAGCAGAACTACTGCAGGAACCCAGACGGAGACCCTAAGCCGTGGTGCTTCACGACCAACCCCAACAAGAGATGGGAGTTTTGTTCCATCCCCCGATGCAGTAAGCCATAACGGGGGGTGTCAGTGTATGACGGTCCCTCATGGTCCCCTCATAAACTCATTCACACCTTGTTCGTGACCGAGCTTTCGGACAAATGCTTTTGAGACTTTCTGTGTCTTCGCCAGCATCCGAACCCCCCACCGTGGCAGCAGAGACCACCTGCGCCACAGGCGAGGGAAGCGCTTACCGTGGAACCATCGCCGTGACAGAGTCGGGTAAAACGTGTCAGAGCTGGACCGCCCAGACGCCGCACAAGCACAACCGGTCGCCTGAAAACTACCCCTGCAAGTGAGGCCTTGAATAGTTTTAACAAACAACTGATGACTCCAAAAACCAAATGTATATTAACCAAACCACCTACTTACCTACCAAACCAATCAACTGACAAATCTTTAAAATCCAACGAGAGTTGCCTCTATTCAACTTTTACGGACTACCGGGACCTGGATGACTGAAAATATCTACTTCAGCGTGACCACAAATAGTCCTCTGACTGAGCTTGTCCTTCGTGTACTCAACAGAGGTCTGGACGACAATTTCTGTCGAAACCCCGACAACGAGAGGAAGCCGTGGTGTTACACCACAGATCCTGACACTCGCTGGGAATACTGCAGGGTCCCTACTTGCGGAGACGGACCTGGACCAGGTTCTAACTGGCAAACTACTTCTTATGGAAAGCTGTCTAGTGGCCAAGTTTCTTCAGTCATGCTAACTCACGTTAACTTCCTGTGGCAGACGAACCGGTCATTCCCACAGAGGATGACGACTGCTATGAAGGCAATGGGTCCAATTATCGTGGTGTGACTTCTGAGACCATCAGTGGCAAAAAATGTCAGGCCTGGGCCTCTATGAGTCCACATCGGCATGCCAAGACTCCACAGCAGTACCCTACAGCGTAAGACACAGTTTTTTTGCTGAAATTCTTCCTGTGCCAGGTACTCTGAAACCCTTCCATGTACCAAAATCTAGTAACAATCAATACAATTGTAGACCACATGAGATACACTCTAAAGGGCCCACAATCCTGAAACAGATTAAATACCTAAGAGGTGTTGTCTTAGAAAGTGATCCAAAAACATAAAAAATATCCTGGTCAGCTAACAAAACTTGTAAGTATTTGGTCCTTCTTACCAACATTGTGACAATCTTCTCATCTAACAGGGACCTCAGGAGGAACCTGTGCAGGAACCCCGATGGAGATCGTGCTCCCTGGTGCTATACCACTGACCCTAGTGTACGCTGGGAATTCTGCAACATAGAGAAATGTTCCAGCCGTCCTGCCGAAGGTCCAGCCACCACCGAACCTACCACACCAGAAAAACCCTCCACACCAGATACAACACAGAAAGGTAAAATTCTTCTATGGCTTTTGATCGCTTCCAATTGTGACTTTGCGGCTGTCTTCTGAAGACTGCAAGGTTGGGAACGGCGACACCTACCGTGGCTCGACTTCTATCACCATTATGGGTGTGACTTGCCAAGCTTGGAGTGCTCAGACGCCCCACCAACACAACAGTTTCACGCCGGAGACTCACCCTGACAAGGGATTGGATGGCAATGTGAGTTTGGGCAGTGATGGGTCTAGATCTGGTCAAAGGTTTTGGGACACATGTGGTTCCCACCAAGTCGTCTCTTGTTTTGTTATCAGAGCTGCAGAAACCCCGACAACGATGCGAACGGACCCTGGTGCTACACAACGGACAGCAACAAGAAATGGGATTACTGTCAGATCCCTGACTGCGGTACGTAAACCATCACAGACACAAGTCGGCATACATTCTGGGAGCTTTTCTTCTTCTGACAATACCCCTACATTTTTGTTTCTAGCGGGCTTAACTTGTGGCACACCCTCCACCAAACCTAAGCGCTGCTATGGTCGCATCGTGGGCGGCTGTGTGGCCAAAGCGCATTCGTGGCCCTGGCAGATCAGCCTTCGCACCAAGTGAGTCCTGCTAGATAGACCGTGACGCTAGATAGCAAAACTTTGTGAGTTTTTACAATTGTGAAGCAAAATGACACTTGGTCGCGCCTCTATCACAATGTGGAAACATGCGCTTGACACGAGTCAAAAACACACAGGGAGTCGGCCATTTTGAATTGAAGCTAGCCATTTTAGGGTCATTTCTTCCATGTCTAGAGGTTCTTCAGAGCAGCTTGTGCAGATCTTGTCTGATCTGTTTTGGCCATGTTGCTGAAGACTTTCCATAACAGCAATTTCCAATGGATTTTACTCGATTACTAACATATTGCTGTTGCTAATTCGAGGTACATCTACTCAACAGATATTACATTCATTAAAACTTTCCAATTCTTTCCAGTTCAGGAGTCCACTTCTGTGGGGGAACTTTGATCCACCCTCAATGGGTGCTGACAGCCGCCCACTGCCTGGAGAGGTCAGGCTTTCACATTTGCGAAGAAATGATTCACAAAGCCTTTGCTAACACCATTGTCATCTTGTAGGTCTAGGCGACCGTCGGCCTACATGGTTATTCTGGGCTCGCACAGGGAGAGAAACCTAGAGGCTTCTGCCCAGCAGAGGGAATTGGAAAGGATTGTCATGGGGCCCAACGGGGCAGACATCGCACTGCTAAAATTAGAAAGGTGACGACGTGACCGCAGTCCGACTGGGTCTGACGTATAATCGTAATCCTACCAGGGTTTATAAAGTTGTATTTCTGCTTGCGTGTACCATTTCAGACCTGCAGTTATTAATGATAAAGTCCTGCCAGCGTGTCTCCCACAGAAAGATTACATAGTTCCCAGTGGAACCGAATGCTATGTCACCGGATGGGGAGAAACTCAAGGTACACGTGTCAGGCTCAAGAAGCCATGTCTAAAAGCACACCAGAGGTCTGACATTTTGATTAGAAGCAGACATTTTAAGGCCTTTACCTTGATTCCTTCAACTCGCCCAAGAGATTTTGTCCGACAATTTTGTTTTGTGGCTGCCATGGTTATTAGGTACGGGTGGCGAGGGCATCCTTAAGGAAACCGGCTTCCCGGTCATAGAGAACAAGATCTGTAATCGTCCGTCGTACCTGAACGGCAGAGTGAAAGATCACGAGATGTGTGCTGGGAACATCGACGGCGGAACCGACAGTTGCCAGGTAACCTCCAATCGCATCCCCATTTAAAGTCAACATTGACGTTGCGTCACCTTCTCACCCAACTCTCGAAACCTGCAGGGCGACAGTGGAGGACCTCTGGTGTGTAACGCGCAAAACAAGTTCATCCTACAGGGCGTCACATCTTGGGGTTTGGGCTGCGCCAATGCCATGAAGCCCGGCGTCTACGCACGAGTCTCCAAATTCGTGGACTGGATTGATCGAACCATCAAAGCCTACTGAAGTCGACGCGACGTAAAATGTTCGGAGCTTCATCAGAAAGGGAAGCAAAGTCAACCTCATCGCAAATATTTTGTATATGTCGGGAATAAACACTGGCCAAACCTTGTTTCTCTGGTTTGCTGACTCTGCAATCGTGCTAATGCGAAACAAGAAGATCCCCGTGACAACAAACATACAAGAGATTCCAGAATACACAAAGAGTTCTAGTTTATTCCTTGAAAGAAAAGGGGAGAAATCGTACAGGGACGACGCGACACAGCGTGCAGCATACAAGATCATCTGACTAAAACGGCAGCTGCTGTCACACTAGTGCTAAATAAATAACAGATTTAGGGAAGAGCTCAGACACTTGCGGGTTCTTGGTTGGTGGAAATGTTGCCATATGTGCTGTTGGGGAGAAGCTTGCTGGACAACTCCTGTTGTTGCTGCTGCTCCATCACTTTTTGCTTCATCCTAAAAAGAGCAAAACCCGCATCAAGGTCAACGTTGGACACAATTAGCATTAGTTTTAGCAAACTAGCATGAACTAGGAGTTTTATGCGGGAACAAGTAACTTTAGCCTGTAAACAGAAACTAGGACTTTTACCAAGGAACTTAGAGCTTTGCCGTCATAGTCAGACAGTAGGAATTTTACAAAGAACTTGCTTCTCAGGAACAAGGAGCTTTGCACAGGAACTAGGAATTCTACCCAAGAACAAGTACCTCCTGGGAAGGAGGATCGTTAGAAACTAGAGACTAGAAGACTAGGAAACAGAAGACATTTGGAACTAATGTAGATATTTAAGGCAGGAACAAGATACTGGATACTTTAAACTGAAAATAAGAACTTCACTCATCCAAACATCCATTTTCTAGAGCCGCTTATCCTCACAAGGATCACAGGCTTGCTGGTGCCTATCCCGGATGACTTCGGGCAGTAGGCGGGGGACACCCTGAACTGATTCCCAGCCAATTGCAGGGCACACAGAGACGAATAACCCTTTCACGCACCCAATCACACGTAAGGACAATTAAGTATGTCCAAACCTCACTCATGAATACGTAATATTATAAACTTTACTTGGGGACGCCTCAAGAACAAGGAACTTTACCTAGGAATTAAATTCTTTATCCAGCAACTCTGTACTTTACCGGGGAACAGAAAAAAAACACTTTCAGGACCATGGACCTTTCCTAAGGAACTATGAAATGAATTCTGCAACTACAATTTGAACTTTAGCCAAATAAACACTGGAATTTAGTCCAAAATTGATCATTATTCCCTGAGAACGTTTCTGTGGGAACTAGCATTGTAGATTTAGCTAGTTAGCACACCTAGAGCATCTACTTTGCATTAACTGTTAGCGTTAGCCATTTGGCATAAGCGTGTGCTTCTCAAATATTTGAGAAGGACTGGCATTACCACATAAAAACTGTCTTTTACAAACAACTCTCGCTCAAGACTTCCTGTGACTCACTTTTCTGGGTGTTCGACATCGTCGATGGTTTCGGGCAGTGGGAGTCCGCGAGTTTCGGGAAGCATTAAGACCAACCCTCCAGCCAGGAACGCCAGGAAGCCTGAAATGAATAAACATTCTGAAGGTTACTCCAACTAGCTATTTAGCCTGAATATGTGTGCTAGCACGGCATAGCAAGCTAACCGAAGATGATGAGGGGCAGCTCCAACCAGATGACGGCCAGCCGGTAGAGCAAGAAGGGTGCCACGATACCGCCGACGTCGCATAACGTGGAACACACCGACACGCCCAGATTCCTGAATTCAGTAGATGGTATTAGAACCTTTTCAGGAAATAAGTGTAACTAGGACCAGAAAATGAGAACGTGACATGGTAGCTTCTGGCTCAAGACCCTAGTTCCTCTGTAAAGTTAGTAGATTTTTGATCACATGTAGCACTTAAGTGATCGAGGCTTGAGGCGATGAAGATTTTACCTGACAAAGGTCGGGTAGAGTTCCGTGTTGACAAAAACGACCATCTCGAATGTCATAGTTATTCCCAGACGGCCCACGCACGCCACCGCCGTCTTCAACCAACCTGCCGGCGCCGCACCGAGCGTTAGCCACACCCCAGCCGTGAAGGAAGATGACGTTACTAACCGTCCTCAAGGAAGACTGCGATGAAGCAGGCGGCTCCGGCCACAGCGTTGGCGGCGGCGAAGGGTAGGCGGCGGCCCAAGCGCTCGATGGTAAGGAGGATGAGGAAAGCGGCGGGAAACTCCATCAGGGCGGAGATCAGGAAGCTGATGTAGACGTTTCCTCCCATGATGCCCAGACGCATAATAAGACCTTGGTAGACCACTGCGCTGGTGAACCTGTGAGAATATGGCACTACTGTTGAACCCTTCGATGGTATTTGTACATATTTTGGACTTTTATTGTCCACAGCAGCGAACATCTGCACAATTTAATTGAGAAGCACTGAGCTAGTGTCTTAGAGAGTACCAAGGTTATTAAACTTGGTGGGTACTGACCAGTTGTAGCTGAGAATGAAAGTGTGCTTCCTCATGTTGGGCGTTCGAATCAGGTCCATCAGGGAGGCGGTGGATGAGGTGTCAGCGTTGTCGTCCGCCAGAGTCTACGCCGCAGACAAAGCAGAACTGGATTAAAGCTGGGTTTGTGGAGTGCCTATAACGTGGAGGCCACTTAGAGCAGACCTCAATGTTTTTGCTAAGAGTCCTGTTGTTTTCTTTGGCCATCGCCTCAGTGATGGCCACAGCTTGGGACTTCTTGTTCTGCGATAGAAGCCATCTTGGAGATTCCGGGATAAGCCTGCCAAGAACAGATGCCAATATAGATAAAGACATATATTTACCACTCTATATTACTAATTGTGAAAAGTTCCTAGTTGTCAGTACTGTAATTACATCTTGTGTAACGATTTTACTTGTTGACCCACGTGGTGTTTTTATTTGTATTTTTTCATGAGTATATCTTTTTCAACACTGAAAACATAAAATTTTCTTTCCAACGTTCTGGACAATCACGGTCCCAAAAATGGACAAATACCGCCAAAGGGGTAAAAAGTCCTTTGTTCAGCGGTAACGTTACCAGTTCCTGTGTAAAGCTTCGTTTCGTTTAAGAATCATTGATTAAATCACTAGTCCTTGAGGAGCATTGCTAGTTCTCAGTTAAAGATCTGGCTCTCGTTCCTAGGTAACGTTCCAAGTTAGATCCTGCTTCCTGAGTTACGTATCTTCATGTTTAAGTGCCTTCAAATTAATAGTATAAATTCTTATTATAAAAGGAAATCTTACCAGTAGTAGACAATGTAGATGAAGTAAGGAATGGTGATGACCACCTGCAGCCAGCGCCAGTCGGTGATGAAGTATGCCAGCAGGGGGAGCACCAGTAGTCCCACGCTGAAGAACATCTGGTACAAAACGCCCACTGTGCGCCTGGACTCCACGCCCACAATTTCCGTAACTAGAAGAGAATAGCGATGGATCGTGATACTATCGAGATCGAGTCATTGGGCTAATATATAAAAGATCATCTTAATTATCATTAGTGGCTGTTTGGATAATTTTTGTCAATTGCAATAAGATCAAAAGGGTTACACACTCAGCACGTATCCCGCCATCCATCCGCCCTTCACGCCAAATCCGAAGAGCACGCGGAAAATCAGCATAGACACGTAGTTGGGCGCCAATGCCACCAGGATGCCCGCCACCCCGTTAAACACATTGGACATCACGAAGCTCAACTTCCTGCCGAACCTGCGTAGAGGTAAAAAAAAAAAATGTCAGGAAGCAATGTCAGAGTGGACTACGGTGACGCCGGCTGCTCACCTGTCGGCCAGGTAACCAATGGCGATGCTTCCGAGCAGGAAACCGATGTTTAGCATGGCTTGGAACATGTCCATCAGCCAGGCATCGGAGCATACCAAGTCAAACTGCAAATGCAAACATCACTTAAAAAATGCGGTGGCACTGCTACGCACGAAAGACCGTTTTGCACAGAAGATAAAGAATCTATGCCGGTGATGATTCTATTTCACATCAAGGACGTACCTCAGTGACAAAAGATCGCCTCCCCTCGTAGTCGTACTCCCATCCGCTGGCGCAGGGCTTGGTGGACACCCCGCTCAGGTTAACTTCCTTGGCGTCGCAGGTGAGCGTGGCGTTCCAGTCGACGTCGTACTGCTCGCAGCTGCTGCGCTGCAGCACGCCCGAGGCGTTGACCAGCGGCGCCGTCAGACGCCGGCCGTCGGCGAGCGTTCGGCCGCACGACTCCCTCCACTCCTGCACCGCGCCGTCCCGGCACCAGTGGTCCGGCGTGAAACCCTGAAAGACGATGCCCACGTAGACGCCGGCCCACGGCATGGACACCAAGCAGAGCAGAGCGAAGATGCGCTTCTGGCAGCGGCCGAACTTGCCGACCTCTTCCAAGATGTCATCGAAGGAAGTCATTGTGGCGGAAAATGGTGAGCGGTCCGATTCGCTGCGTTTTTAAGCGGAAGGGTCAGAGCAAAGTTCAGCCGGCTGAGCGGCGAAGCGTTAAAGCGTGTTTGCAGACGCATGCTTCTGGACGTCACGTGGCGTTCGTAGCTTACGTCACTCACATACACAAACGTGCACGGTTGAGTTACCGGTTGGGGAATGAAAGTGGATTTACGTCAGGTGAGGCATTTATTTACAGCGCAGGTGTCAAACCACAGTCCTCGAGGGCCGGTATCCTACGTTTTCAAAACTTTTCCCTCAAAAACACGAAATGATTGGGATCATTTTGAAGCTCCTGCGGAGCTTGCTAATGAGCTAATCATTTGAATCAGGTGTGTTGGGGAAACATGCAGGATGCCGGCCCTCGAGGACTGGAGTTTGACACCTATGATTTACAGTGACCGGTGAAAATCTGAGTTATGTGAGATTTGAATCATTCTTTTAACAACTGAAAAAAAAATAGTTTTTGTGAAGTGAAGCGCTTATTTTCTCAAGTGCATGACAATTACTTGTGTTTTTTTCTCCAAGATCACAAAAGGACATTTCTGTGAGGCGAGGGATTGATTTTCTCAAAGTTGAGCACCACCTTCCCCGTAAATGAGAAGAATGAAGTTTGTGGGGGTGAGGTGTTAAATTTAAGTGCATGATAAACAAGTTTGAAGTGGAGGCCCTTTTTTATGTACAGAAGACAAATGAGGCTTGCATCTATTGAAATAGATTTTGGACTTATCTCGTCGTCAATAACACAACCCAGAAAAAATTGATCTTTGATGCCTACAGCCGTCGATTGTGGTGAATGATTTAAGT
The DNA here is from genome assembly GCF_059441005.1 of Hippichthys cyanospilos. Classification (NCBI taxonomy): domain Eukaryota; kingdom Metazoa; phylum Chordata; class Actinopteri; order Syngnathiformes; family Syngnathidae; genus Hippichthys; species Hippichthys cyanospilos. The sequence continues at coordinate 2,143,001 of NC_142388.1, read as the reverse complement.
TCGAGGAGGCGTTTATTTGCTAGGTTGAAGACGGGGCCATTTACTGTATGTTAGGTGAGGAGTTCGGTTGTTTTTAAGGCACATGGTAGAGTGTTTTAAAAAATAAACATGTCAGATTTAGGTCACATCCCAAGCCAAGTGACCTGTTATTTGTTATATATTAGTTACACCTGTCAGGAATTATGCACCATACAAGAATACAGCACGGCATCATTCATAAAGTATTTAATCAAATAAAGAGACACTTATTTCATGAAGGTTCTTTTAAATAGCAAAAATGAGCACAAACTTGGGAACACAAAAGCAGGATGATAACGATGATTATGATCGCACCGCAATTCTTGTGCTTTTCTCCAGTGCGCCACCATTTCATGTTCGCTTTTGAAATTTTTCAAAAACTAAAGTAGAGCACGTGCAAATACCCAAAATAAAAGCCAAAAAAGCAAAAACAAAAAAACAATCTGTAGCCAACGTCACGTACCGAGCCAGGCTTTCTCACAGCTTCGACGATTGTACGGGATTTATTTGTTGAAATGTTACAGCTTAACATAAACGTCTTTGACTTTTATGACTGAAATGCAAATAGATTTCTTAAGCCTAAGTTTGCTAACTTGACAAAAGAGGCTGTTTATGAGAGGTGAGGCATTTATGTGAATTGATGCTACGTTTGTCGGGTGAGGTGAGGCTCTTCTTGAAATGGAAACACCACCCTTTTTTTCTGAGGTTAAAATCTGATGTTTTGTTTCAATGTGGCATTCGATAAACCTTGATGTCGGGTGACGTCCAGCATATGTTTAAGTATGCAAAGCTTTTTCCGAGGAGGAAAAAAAATTTAATATACGAGATGAGGTGTTTATTCACACACTTGACCGGTTGTTTTTCTATGATTAGAGGAAAGTGTGTTTGAATGAGGTGTGATTGGGAATTATTTACTGAAGTTGATGATCGCCTCTTTAATTTCTCTGAGGGGACCATTATGTGAGGTGAGGCATTTATTGCCTTAAGTGGGCAAATCTTTCTCGTCTATTTTTGAGGAGGAACACTTTTGTGTCTGAGTGACATTTATGTAAGGTGAGGCATTATTTGCTTAAGGGGGAAAAACTTGCTCATCTGTTTTTGAGGAAGAGCACCTTTTTTTCCGTGGGGAAAATACGAGGTATTTATTTACTCAGATGCACACTTGATCCGTATTTTGTAGTTGTTATTTGAGGAAAGTGTGTTTAGATGAGGCGTGGCGCTTATTTGCTCAAGTTAACGACAAGTGATCACTTAATCTCACCAAAGGGAGCATTTATGTGAAGTGAGGCATTCATTTGCTTTAGTGGCCGACAACAGTTGCTTATCTGTTTTTGAGGGTGAGTACCTTTTTAGTCGGAGGTTGAAAAAGGTTGTTTATACAAGCTAAGGTATTTATCCACTCACTTGATATTTTCTGCGATGAGAGAAAAGTGCATTGAAGTGAGGTGTGGCGGTTATTTACTCAAGTTGATGACACATGCTCACCTTTTTATCATTTATGTGAGGCGAGGTATTAATTTGAATAACTTGAATTCATTTTCATGTTTTGTTTTGGCGTGAAGGTGTTAATTCACTTACGTGGACAAAATCCCGCAGCAAACAATGGATGACTATATACACTCAACATGTCAGCCCTCAAAACAATTCATAATTATGCTGGCATTTTCACCCAAACAATGTGGCAAATATAAATTTGACGAGGGAATACTACTAAAAAAAATAAAATAATGATAACAGGCATAGAAATATGGCTTTAACTGGACTTCACTTACATCGCCACTCTCAAAAATTTCATCCCTTGGCAGAGTCACGCTTAAATAATCATAAAATCTCAAGCAAACTAAGGATCATCTACATAAAGCGTGAAAATGTGACAACAATCGATTTTTTTTTTTAAAAGGCCTCGCGCTCTTTTCAGGGGGGAAAAGATGAGCTTTTGACCGAGTGTAAACAATGCAAGACCCAAGCATCTTAATTCCCTTTAAAGCCGCATGACGACTGACCTTCACCAAACACGTCCGCTCGACCAGCGTTCGTTCCTTGGTCATTTGGATGGCCAATTCTCTTTGCCGCCGCTAACCCTTGGTCCTAACAGTCTGCAAAAGAGATGCTCGCTTAAAGATAAAGTGCTAAATAAATGGCACGGCTACAATGAAAAAGAACACCGTTGTGGACAAATGCGGCAGCCGGAGACACGAGGGACCAGCTCGCACATCTTGATCGCTTCCACAGCAACGCTGAGAAACACTTTAAATAACGGAGCAATCAATAAATAACAAGATGGCGGCAAAGGGGATGGTGGAGGAAGTGTCAGTAATGCTGAGGGCGTTGCTATGGCGACATTCACTGAGAAAGAGATTGAGAGAAAACGAGAACAGTTCCGGGGTGCGGGTGGCCCCGTTACACCCGTAGGAGGTCCTCATCGCTGTCATCGTCCTCCCGCTTGGGCTTCGGCGCCGCCGCGGTGTTACTACGGCGCCCGGCCGCCGAGTCGGCTTTTGCGCTCTTGCGCTTTCGCTCGGGCTCATCCAAAAGGCCCACCAGGTCCTCGTCGCTTTCCTCCTGACCGCCACAAAAAAAAAGAGGGAAGAGGTTTATCATGATGAAGTGCAAAGGGAAGAAAACGCTGTTTATTTTGTCAAAGTGAAGACAAGACGAGTTGCTTCATCTGTTTGCCTGTTATCTGGCCGAAGTGCGAGCGAAGGAAGGCGAGATACGTTGTCACGCTGTCAAAGTTCGAGTTGACGAAAAGCAAGTGAAGGCCGGCTTTATCGCCATCGTGCCAAAACACAAGCAAAGGCATGTCGGTTCATCTTGTCTGTTGTTTTCTTGCCAAAGTTGAAGTGATGGAAATTTGTTATACTGCCCAAATGCCAATAAAGACAAGATATCAGTTTACGTAAATGCTTGTTTGGCCAAAAGTGCAAGTATAGGCAAGACCTACTGTTATTGTAGAAAATTCCATTCAAAGACAAGGTACTTTAATTGTCACCAGCAAGATGTTACCTTGCCAAAGTGATTCATGGCAACACTTGTTGCTTCATCTGTTTTCCAAGCCAAGATGTGAACTAGAACAGTCAAAGCGTTGTTGAATCCGAAAAAAAATGAATGCGCTCCCTTCTCTTCATTTTCTTTGTATAGCCCTAAATCACCCAAGTCTCAAAGGGCTTCACAGATGAAAAGAGGTCATGTGGAGACCTCTTTCGAAAAAAGAAGTCGTACAGAGACATCTTTTCAGTGTAAGGTACACAACAGCAGTGTGCTGTGCCTTCTGTGTTTGATTGATTAGACTTTGGAATGGCGTACAGTGTGTAGTAGCACTTCTATTTTATTCAGCACACTCTGAAGATAGATTTCATAACATCGTTTTTTTTTCTGGCTTACCTGCTGGAAAATAATGTTGCTAATCACAAGGTGAATTCATATAAAACAACAAAATAGAAGAACAGCGTAGTGATCAAAAATGTATATTTTTTCAAACTAACAATGATCATCTCACAATATATTTGTGCTCAGATGTTTACACACTCTAGGGCAGAAGTTCTCAAATAGGGGTACAGCAAGGCAATTCAAGGGGTTCCGTTGGATTTTAACAGGGTTTCTACAGGTATCGGCAAATCTACTTTAATGCTTTTTAATGCCATTGCCAGAACATAATTATTTTCAAATTAAGAGCGAATTAATTGGAAGAAGAGGCACCTTATTGCTAAATTGTGTCATACATTTGCAAAATATTACATTGTATTCCTTTATTTGGTTATTTTTGATATTGTAGTCATGCAACTCTCTGGCAGACAGGCTAGAAATAAAAGAGGATGTTGCACGATCTATCTTAGGAAGTTGCTGAGTAAAAAGCGCAAAGAGATGCCACTACTCAGGCTGTTCCAAAGTTAATTAAATGAGACAATGCTGTTATAGGTCTCCACCCAATATTGCTTTGTGCCAGTTTAAGGGTACTTTACCGATACCACTGATCTGGAAGTATGAGGGCCGAAGGCGCTCACCTGCAGGAAGACGCTCCGATGGGCAGACGACGACTTGACCACGCGCACTCCGGGGACGCTAAGCACCTCGTCCTCGCTGTCGTCTTCTTGCTCATCCAACGAGAAGGAGCGCAGGCCGTCCGTGTTGACCGGCTTGGTCTTGATGTGCCCGTTGCTGTGGTTAGCACGGCCCCGCTGAGTGGAGGAGAAGGATAAAGACGTGGAAGTCGCGGAGGGAGCCTCCAGTTCCTCCATTAGCCACTCCATCTCGTCTTCGCCGGCATCTTCATCCATGTTCACCTGAAAGGCCGCATAGGCAACATTGCTTCACAACCCGTCAGCGGTATCGGGACCCCTTACAGCCAATTAAGAAAACGTGGCGTTTTTCCAAGCTAAAATGGCTTTTAATCAATCTTAAACTTTTATTGCTTTAAAGCTTTTTTTTTTTTTTTTTTAACCAAAACGTCAGCAAAGATTGTGAACACAATTGGCTAACGCTTTTAGAATAAGGGTAGGTTATTATCATTTACAAAAACTAATGGAATAACTTTGGGATAATGGAATCATTTTACATACATTAAGCACCATTTTACATTCAAATCTATGCAATTGATTAATCTGTGGTAACCCCTGAAGGCTCCCCTTGGTAGTGTTCCAAATTCCCTATATATGGAAAAAAAAAAACAAAGTTTGACATCAATTCACATTGATGGCAACCCTCATAAGTTGATGTCCTTTCACGTCAAAGGCGCTCAAATTTCCCCCCCGCCCCTCAAAAAAAACACTCGTAAAAGAAAAAAGTCAACATGAAATACAATACTAATTATAGTGAAAAATTAGAAACTATCCAAACTATCCATGTGATTCATTTGTTCACCAGAAGAAGGAACGCACCTTGGAATATTTATAGGCGACTTGGTTGCCTCTCCTGCAGCAGCCGGTCACCTTCTGCATCACCATTTCTCTAAAAGTCAACAAACAAAAGAGACGTTTGAAAAATGCCATCTTGATTATATCCATTTTGACCAAATGAGATTCAGGTAACATAGATGAAATCCGCCCCCACATTGAGTTTCTATGGCCATGATTTGGAGGCTAGGCTGAGCATTGATTCAGTCACATTCCAGCACAAAGTGGAACCCGATCATGTCAAGACTCCATCCGCACTCATGAAGTAAAAAAGACATTAAAAGTTGTGTCCTTAAAAAGAAGACGAAAGCACTCCTTACCTTCTCTCTCGCTTCCGCAGCAGCAGTGCAAGTAGACAAACGCTCAAGCTCGCCATCAGCAGGCTCAGCAAGATGGCGGCTGCCTGACTCTTTCTGGAAAGAACCGGAAGGTTGTCGTCCTCGTCGTCTTGCGTCTGCATGTCCGCAGTCCTTCAGGAAACAGTTTGGTCGTGATTTTTTTTTTTTTTCATGAAAATTCTATACAAACATATTTAATATTGAAGAAGCAAATTTGAGAAAATTCTTCAAAATTTCAAACTGGACTGAGACAATTTCAGTGATGTGAGCCTTTAAATATGTGCTACTATTGCGACTCACGTGAGGCCACACACGGCGTCGGTGTGCCACACAAACATATACTGGCACTCGTCCGTCTCCAGCAGGAACTTGGGAATGCCCACACCGGCTGACGGGTTGCACTCGAACATGATGGTGGATGACACCGTTTTGTTAGACTCCCGTCCGCATGCCGACTCCGAAGACATTGTCACTTCCAGGATGTTACCTGTTGGGGGAATGAGTCCAGTACTCGCAAAGAATCTTTTTATCCTTTCCTCTGCATTTGTCTTATTTAAAAACAAATGACTATCTATTCTTTTTTTCACTTCAAAACTGACACACAAAAAACATCCCATAATGACAACATAGGGCTGCACAGTTATGGCCAAAATAATAATCACGTGCAATCACAATTATTAATCACGATTATTCATCATGTTTGGTCAAACATGTCTATTTATTGCACTTTTTTTAAACAGGCAGTAGGCCTATATTCAGTATAAACAAGGCTTGACACTTAAAAATAATAATAAAAAAAATAAAAAAGTGAGCATAAACCAAGCAGCGGACGTTCTTGCAGGATTTGCTCACTTGCTATTTCTTAAGCTTAATTAACTCATTCACTCGAGGATCCTTTTGACTTGGACTAGTTCAGTTTAAATGGACCGTTGACGTCTGTAGCCGTCAATGGCAGTGAATGAGACAAACACTGCCACTGCCCATCAGAGATAATGAATTCCTTGAATTTGTTGAAGATACGCGGATTCCCTGCATGTAATATATAAGTGTTTTCCATCAAAGTCCGTTTTTCCCACAAATTATCTCCAAATTACATAATAAAAGTCAATGAGTCACGATGCCAGAGTCTGTTTCAAGACCTGATGACGAAGATGATGCACGAAAGGATGACTTATTAACCTTTGAGTGGCCAAACTGCATCAACTCGAAATATCCAACATTGTGCACCAAAAGCAGGAGAGGTGAACTTTTGTATTGCCTTTTCAAAGCCATCTAACCATTGGTGAAAAAAAGTCAGTGGGCAAAATAACGATTATGTAGACCCCAAACAATTTGAACCTAATTTATAATTCCCAAAACCCGAATCAAATACCTTTGATGGAATATTTGGCCTTGCTGGAGGAGCCAATCCGTCGCCTGTTGGGTCCGTTGAGTTTGACCTGACAAATATTGGCGCCCATACAGGTGGGCAGGGAACTGTTGGTGAGCCCGGACAGCTGAATGTGGTAGATGTAGTGGTCCCCGTTATCGCGGATGTCTCCGGAGGCTTTGTGGGGACTAGGACAGACACAGACACAAGTGAGCATAGGTGTCAAATAAAGGAGGAGGCATATTCATTTTCATACCACACTACCTGAAGTAAAGCTCTCCAAGACTAAGGCGGGCACCCGTGTTGGGGTTCTGAATGGTGCCGTTGACCATCTCCGCTGCATGCTGCTTGACGGCACATGCCAAGCTGGTCTCCCAGCCGATCACAAAGAGGCAAGACGCCTCGTCGACGCTGAGACATTTAAAGCACACTACGTTAACACAGCAATACACGGGCTGCCCCCCCTCCAAAATCTTCACAATAAGAACATTAGATTTTTGGATAATTAAACTTATTCACTGTCACTCAGATGTCAAAGTTCCAATTTTAGTGGGCTGGGTCATTCACAGCCATTGACAGCTATGTAAAGTAAGTCAACAATCCAACAATATTATTATTATTATAATTAATGAATAAATAAACTCAATTACTCTAATTTCCTCTCAATTCTGATCACCCAGAAATGACGTAATTGGGATCACCATAGTTGCATATTTAGAAAACCTCTGGAGTAAAAAAAAAAAAAAAAAAAAAAAGTTGCCCCCAAACCTTAGTTTGGACACCCCTGTTCCATACTGTAGAACGTATTGCTTTATAATGGCGTCACAAAATGCCAAAATTTAACCTGAATGACGGAAGACTCTTCTGTCATTAACAGGCTGCTCGAGACAGCTAAACTGGAAAGTAAATGAATGTCACTGTTGTATTTCGCTGCTAAGGCGTCACGACACGTTCGTGGTCTTCACTGACGCATGAACATTTTGTCACGTGTCAAGCTGCGTTCATACTTGATGATGGCCGGGTGGCCGATGGTGCTGTCACAGCTCATCCGGATCTCCGTCCTTGCCGCCACGCCGTTACCACAGGAGGCGTCACCGGCCGAATAGGTGATGTAAATCTTGTCGTCTTTGTGAGAGGAAAGAGATGACCGGATATAATCAAAAAGTTTGAATAACAGAGTAAATCTACTAAAGTGAATTGTGGTGAACTGTGATGTCGCCCTTGATTTAGCAAAGGTGAAAAGTTGAGATGTTAGCTGTCACTTTTTTCAGATACCAGTATGAGTACCGGTATTCAATTTTTGGGTAGTTACCAATACTGATACTATTACCAATTCCATTAATACTAATTAATACACTATACTTAGTGTGCGCCATTCAATACAAAAAAGTGTGTCTATACTGCTATCACTGGATCGCAATTGCCAATACCTTTGTAAAACAGTGATGTGAAAGTGGTAAGAAAATTGTCAGTTTCTATGTTGTATTCAGCCATACTTCTTAATGTCAAAATTTCCCACCCTTATAGGTCATCATCTGAGTGTGGACGCGGCCCAGCATCTGTGTGCTTCCGTCTGCTGAGTGCCGACACACAGTGGCCCCCTCATCACAACCCGGAGGTCCTTTATGAATCCCCTGACACAGGTTGATCAAATATCTGTAGGTACGGAAATGGAAAGTCACAAGGAGGAAAATTAAAAAGAAAACATGCCGTTAACAAAATAGACTCACGTGACTCCGTTGTGGTTGAACTTCCACGGCTCGGTGAGGGAGGACAGGGCTCGCAGGTCGAAGGTTTGGTGCTGGCTGACCAACTTGCATTCCATCTTCCGTGGTGCGCACACAGCGCTCGTTCGCCACTCGAAAGTAGCCGAGCATCCTGCCGTTTGTGAAAGCAGCTCCGGCAAGCCGTGGCCCGCAGACGGGTCGCACATAAACAGTATGGATGATTGCCGCTTGGCGGATGCTAGCGGAGAGAGTCAACAGTAAATTTTGATCAGAGATGGCTTTATGTTCCTTAAAGGCGATTTAGAAAATGTCTTTTTTCCTAACACATCGGCGATATAGATTAGTTGCTGAGCATAATCCATGACTCATGTTGCTTGAAGTGAATGGTTTTTAAATTATTATGACAACTTGAAGCTCTATAAAAAAAAATATGGGCAGTTATAATCAGCCGCCCTAAAAAAATCCTCTCGAACAATACACTTGCACCCGATTTTAAATTTCAATCAAATTTATGGGCAGATGTAAGTAAACCATGAAAGACTTTCAGTTCTTTAGTCATTAAACTTGTATCAGCTTTTTTTTTTTTTTTTTGCCACTTAGCACCATCTATCTACCTATGTGGTTTCAATTAATAAAGACACTAAATCTCAAGGACTAACTATTTAAGGAACATGAGGCAAAATGTTTTGCCCCATTTTCTTGACACTTATTTAGTGGCTTTGCGCTGAGCGAATTCCATGCTGCTAAGTGAAATGCGCTGACTCACCTGGCTGGCAGAAGCCCCATTTTCTGTCCTGATCATAGCTGGCGGTGGTGGAGCACCACTTCCTGCCGTCGGTCCTCGCGTCCGTGGTGCATTCAGTGTATGAGCGATTCATGACGGTAAAGGGGAAGACGCACGCCTCGCCTCCTTGCGTCACTACAGCACACACCATTTTCACATCATTATTTCTTATGAGGGCTATAAATTGAAACTATGAACAAAAGTAAGGTCCAACAACACTTCAGATCGTGGCCAGCACTTACCGGGGGGGCACGGATCCCCACCACCATACTGCATCAGCACAGCTTGCTCCTCATGCTTGAAGTCCATGGTCATAGCCTTGCTGATGCCGAATGACTCTCCGGATTTGGCCGAGCCAGACACCCGGCAAACGGCGGCGTTCTTGCAAGCAGGTTCGGCCACTGAGCTACACACATTGATGAGGTAGCTGTTGGACGAGCCCAGAGGGACCTGTGGCACAAACACTGTTGCAGAACCTGGGCCTGTTTGACATTCTGGAAAAAAATAATGCATGTGTCTTTGAGGTGACCTGCACTTGGCCTGTCAAAGTGGACAAGTCAAAGGTGTACTGCAGCTGAGTGTCAGTCAGCTTGCAACCACTGGTGTGGGTGCCATCCGGACACACCACGGGGGTGGCCCATTCAAAAACGTATACGCAGCCCTGCAGCCTCAGCATGCGGGGAGAGCCCTAAGAAAACAGCACAATTTTTTCATTGTACGATGAGTGCTTTAGGGGATTGATTGGGGTTTCGGGGGGTGCACTGACCAAGTCCAGGCCTCTCTGGCAGATGAAGACGATGGTGGAGGTATAGTTTTGGGCCGGGTCGGATGCACACCGGGTGGAGCTGGAATAAGTGATGGAGACGTCGCCCATGGGGCTGATCTGAGGGCCGCTCGTTGTCCGCCCGATGTCCTGTCATAGACACAAAAAGAAATGTTAGATTCTGACTTGATGGCTTTAGATTTCAAGGATCCAACTTTAACTAATTCACTACAACTGGCAACTATACGTGTCAGAGGTGCCTATCAGATCAAAAAGTCCAGGAACTCTTTCATTAAGTACCCTTGAAAACTACAGACATAAAAGATCCATTTGAACTCATACACGATCATTGATGGCTATGGACTTCAGGGATCTGAATCTCACCATTAAAGAATTTCTTTGTTTTAAACTCCATTTTTACATTATATGACTTGCATAGATTTGCTAAAATCAGTCATTATTTGAAAAAATTCTCATTTCCCACTTGCAAAAAAAAAAAAAAATTGTGACTCACAATTGGAGGCCCGTTGTCTGGGTCCATACAGACAGAGGCGCCAGGTGGGCAAGTGACCCCAGGAATGGGGTTCAAAGGCTGACAAATGTTGATGTAAAAGTCCGGAGAGTGATCATTTTCATCCACCGCGTCATCTGAAGACCACAAGGACAAACGAGACATCAATGTGGACGACGTCAGGCTGGTGGACAAGTGCCAGCAAACCTGTGGCAGTGTAGTATGTAGCGATGTGGATCAGGGGCGCCAAGTCAATAGTGGTGGAGCCGTTCTGCACGGAACATTTGATCTGGGAGGAAGATAGTTGAAACAGTGATAATATGTGCTGTAGAAAACTTGTAAACACACAGAAACATACTCACAGGCTGTTCACAAACTAAGTGAGTGTGAAAGGCAAACAATTGTGTGCAGGTTTCTGCGTTGGAGTCAATGAGGACGGGTTCTGGCGGGGCAGAGCTCATAATGGATGGTCTATGAAATACATGAGGCAGATTTCAATGTGGCACTCCGGTTCTGAGCAGATGTCAATGTTGGGAGCGGCTGTCATACCGGCAGATAAAGTGGATGACAGTGCTGTACTTGAGGGTGGGGTTGGCGGGGCACGGACTTCCTCCTTGATACGTCAGCTCCACCACGTGATCCTTGTACGAGAGCTTCCCACTGGTCTGGCCACCGCTCAGCGCCGTGTTGACATCTTTAATGCACACCGCTGTGGCAGATCGTCACAGTAGTGCATGAATAGCCATTGCAAATATCAATTAAAAATGCACACACATCTCGTACTTCATTACCAGCATTTGGACTGTTTCGCCAAAGTGGCTTAGTGCAAACATAAATAAATATGAGGGAAATAGCACGTGAGGAGAATGAGTACATCTTTAAGGTATATTACATTTCCAACCATTTAACAGACAAATCCATATGAAATGCCTTTTCGTAAGCATGTACACCTCAAACATTAAGTATTGTCAACGTCTCAATGTAAAGATCCTTGGGGTGTTTTGATGAGAGCGTGTAATAGACTTTTTATCAAGGCACATGGGATTTTTTTATTTTGTAGCATACCGGTTCCTGAGCTACAGCCGGCGTTGGCTATGTCTGCGCAAATGTTGAGACGGAATATCCTGCTTTGGGCTTTGTGGTCGTACACCGTGTAACCACCCTCCCGTCTCAGGCTGTTCAGGTCAAACAGATGACCTGCAGGGAGAAGAGTTTTCAAAAAATAAAGAAAGAAGTGCATGTGAGGTATAAATATAAGCTACACAGGTTTACAGTAAAATGACATTTAAAAATTAAACCTGTAGCTGGGTTGGCAACTCTGCAGCCATCGTGCTGGCTGCTGTTCAATGGGCAGGCAGCGGCAGTTAACCACACAAAGGTGTACAAACAGTCCTCAATGGCGGAAATGAGAGTTGGACGAGAGTCCTGAGAAGGGGCAAAAAAAAAAATATATTAAAAACACCAACACTTTAACTCATTCACTCCCAAGGATGTATTTATACGTCTTTACAGAGTCGGACATTCAATCCCAGGGACTTTTTTTTTTTAATACAGTAGGTTGTTTTTTTTAATAATTAGGATAAAGAAGTATAAGATAAAAATCTGGTAAATTTGGTAACTTACAAGTTGGTCTTTGTCACACTTGAAGCGAATGATGGTACTCCTGTTGCGAACTCCATCGGGACAGGCTTGGCCACCGCTGTACTGCAGCTTCAGCACGCTGGCGTCCCACATGAGGCCGCTCGTTACCTGCCCGAGACTGACATATTGGTCTCCGACCTTCATGCAGGATGCGCTGCCAGAGGGACACTTCCACGAACCTGCCATGGAACCACAAAAACATCTTTAATTTGAAAGGTGAAATATAATGTAAACGTGACTTTCATTGTACAGTATTTATAAAAATAGTTGCTTGAAGCGGGTGCATACCTATTAAGTGTGAAACTTAACAACCAAATAAATCAATTTCTGAATATTGTCAGAAACACAATGCTACAGTCAAAATGAGAGGCATACCTCCCTGCGGGACCAGTGACCTGCAGATGTTTATGTAAAATCGCTTGTTGGTGTCCTCCGTTGAAGCGGTCACCTCCCAGTTTTGGGCCTCCATGGCCAGAGGTGAGAGGTCATATGAGTGGCCAGCCCCATCGCTAGGAACACAAACAAAAATAACAACTGGACTTGACCACTGTCGACAACTGGGTAGGAATAGACTTACAACTGGGTAAGGATAGACTTATATTTAGTAAGTTACTGTGGATTTACTTAAATTTCGTAATATGTTGAACTGTCAGAGGAGTATTCATTTAAAGAACCGTGACTTTTACTGTTAAATGCATTACTTGGCAGAATGTTTAAATATTGGAAGGTATGAGGACATTATTCCTTGTATCACTATAGAGCTTACTGGTATGAGCAGCTGGTGGTTTTGACAGGAAGGCATGCCAGTGCAGTGGGCCAGTTGAACAAGTAGGTGCACTCTGGAGTCTCCTTGAGGAACTCTGGTGCCCCCTTAAGGGAAGAAAAACAGAAGTGACGTCAACTGTTGGAACGTTCCAAATTGTCAGTTTACAGTCTGTATGTTGTATTTGTATGCTGACACAGGAGGTTTAACTGTACAAAGAGAACAAGTAGGATAGTTGATATCTAAGCTTGATCCTTACGGGGTGCATGTCAGGGTGACAGGAGAAGTAAATTTCTGTGGATCTCTGGTAGATCTTGTGACAGGTTTCTCCGCCAGTGTAGTTCAAGATCAGATGATCTCCCACATAGCTCAGACGCTGGTTAGCCAATCCTGTATTCACATTCATCAACCACAATTACAGAAAAACATAACTCGCACTGCAAAAATGATTATACTAGAAAGTGGGATGATTTTCCATTTTTGTTGTTGTTTGTCACCTGCTATCCTGTGTTTGCTTCCGTCCGCCTGGCACGAGGAAACGACGTCGCTGCCCGTGTCTTTGTCTGTACAGACGCCCCGCTGGAGCCCGCCACACACTGACAAGTGGTAGATATACTTGTCACTTCTCACGGGGTAATCTTTGTCCTTCAGGGAACTCAGGTTGAACTCAAAGCCACTTCTTGGGTCGCGGACGCGGCATTCGTCACCTATAAGGGCCCACAAACAAGCAGTAACAGTCAACAAGCAATTAAAACCATGAACCTTTTTACTATAGATGACCCGATCACATTTTTTTGCACTTGTGTCCATGTCCTCTGATTTTGAGGATCTGCCAAGTCCTGATTGGATACCTTGGTGTGCACCACCTTTTTCAGGTGGCATAATCTGTATTTAATACACAATCCTTCTCGCCCCGCAAAACGCAAGTCTTTACATTCTGAACGCGGCCAATTTACGATCACATGATCAAGATCGGGACATCTCTACTTTTTACACTGCTACACATCTCTGTGAGATTCAACCTTGGGATTTCCTGATGGGACAAGCCTCGGATGTCCGCCAGATGAATACATACTCGCAACCGTCCTGTCGGTCAAACATGGGGGAACCCTGGAAAAAAAAAAAAAAAAAAACACAGACGATGTCTCGCCCGGCCTTATTATCAACAGCTGAGTAAGATATACTGTACTAACTGGGCTGTCGTCACACAGCAAGATGATGCGCGTGGAGTAGCGAGACACAGCGCCACACTTGTCCCCGTTGTGGTACAAGATGCTGATGGAGCCGTCCTCCGCCACCTGCGGGCTGGCCTGGACCAGACCCAGGCTATAACTGGCACCGTCAATTACGGCACAAGCACCCAAAGGACCAACTGGAGGGACACATAAATGAATTTTGTTGTTATTAGATTTCTAAAGTGCGCTTGACTTTGAGAGGAATTGCTGACTGACCAGGACAGTTCTTGAGAGAGGGGAGGGGTCTACAGACGTTGATGTAAAAGCTGCGTGATTTCACCGCGTCCGTATCTATGGCAACCCAGGGGCTGTCCTCACCGCTTCGGACCAGGTGACTCAGGTCGTACTCGTTCCCGCGGGAATCTGGAGGTCACACAAATTAATGTTAAATTTAAGTACGTGGACAAATCTTATGACACATTCCGTACTGATACCGATGACGCGACAGTCCACTGGCGCGGGGATGCAGGCCAGTGCGGTGGAGAACTCGAAGAAGACATCGTGGACCACGTGGCTGGGCAGGGTGCTCAGGTCCTCGCGCAGCAGCTTGAGGGATCCAGGGTGTGCGGTTGGATCACACACAAAGTTAATGGTGAAGGTGTCTCGCGTAGCTGAAAAGAAAAGGAAAGTCTCAAATGAAATTGACATTTAACACAGGAGTAGGCAGGTAATTTCTCCAAATTAAAAACCTGTAGAATCGTCACGAGGTCCCTTGTATGTCAGTTTTAGGAGGCCATCGGTGGAGTACTGCAGGGTCTTTTCCACCCCGACTGGGCTGACAGGATGCCCGTCTTCCAGCTCACAGCCTGCCATTCCTGCGCCGCATTCCGCCAAGTCTGAGCAAATGTTCACCTACGAGGCGGGATGGAGTGAGAGAAACCGTTAAGAGTCCTTAACTCATTCACTGCCAGCCTAGGTAAATTGGGTTTAGGAAATCTAAAGCTGTAAATGGAAGTGAACGATTACTTTAGGTGCGAATGTATGAAGGGTAATAGATTACCACTTAAGTATATCAAGTAATTAAGACTTTAGTGCTCATCACCCTAAATAAGTAAGTAAAATAAGGCTCATTCATACAGCTTCTGCTTTCTCTGTGCTCTGTATTATTCATGTTCAAAATGACTTCCCTAAAAAGTGTGTCAAAACTAGACTAGACTAGAGGAAAAGACGTCTGTCTCACCAAGAAGTCCTTTCCATTGGCGGTGGTCTTGTATCCAGTCTTGGAGGTGAGTGGCTGTAAGTTGAATTCCAAGCCGGTGTTGGGATCGATCACAGCGCAGCTCTGAGAGGGGAGCGCACTGGTCACTTTACAGGTTCGAAAGATCGCTAAAGTGGCAAAGATTGTTGCAAAACGACTAATGGACTCAAATTACTCGATAAAATCACTTACGTTATTCTTGGTAGTGGTGATGGCACATGCAGCCCTGGTTTCCCATATGAAGTTGGTGGTGCAGTTCTGGTACATGAAGAATCGTGGGCCCATTGACTGTGCAGTAATGAAGACCAAAACATAAATGACATGGTGAATGCTGAAGTACACTCATCCAAAGCGTCTCCACTGACCAGCATTCCTCTGGTGCACACCAGGTGGATTTGGGTGGTGTACGTCAGCTTGAAGCCATCTGACTCGCACGGGTCGCCATCTGTGAACTCCAGCAGCAGCCGATCGCGGCTTTCGATGATGGGGCCACGCTTGGAGACGCCCATGTTACTTACGGACACCACTTCTTGTGGAAAGCCCTGAGGGAGGGTCAAGATCATTGCATTGTGTACATTTTAACACTGTCGTATAGGAATATATGTTAAAGTGAGCAAAGTGGATAGTTTTTTTCAAAACATCAATTATCAGCCCGGTGTCTACTTGTCTTAAGTGTTTCCCCCCAAAAATAACATTGATCCATTTGAAATGCACAAACCTGTGTATTTGTGTACTTCATCTGGCAGACGGACGCGTGGCGGTCGCAGCCCATTACAGCGTTGATGGGTCGACATATGTTGATGTAGTACTTGCGAAGGTTGTTGGTATCAGACAAGTCCATAGCCTGCCAGTTGCTGCCGGATGAGGGGTAAGACAAGCTGCAGAGAGAAAATGTTGGTTTTTTTTAAGAGGGGTGTCTACTACTCGTGGCTTTTCGCTTTTCCCATAAATAGCAGGGGTTAACTGTATTCGAACGAGTTTACCTGGACAGGTCATACTGGTCCAAGGTTTTGGGATCAGTCACCAGACATTCGTGGGGCCTTTCGGGACATGCGTACGAGGTATACCAGTGAAAGTTATATGTGTACTTGTCTTCCACCTGTGCCCATTGAATAGCATTAGAGAAACCGCTCAATAAAACATTTAGGGAAAAAAAAGAATAGCGACAGGGGGTCAACCTGGAATTCTGGTTTTCCAGCGCCAGCTTCAGGGTCACATAAGAAGGAGATGAGGGTGGATCGAAGCGTGTGCTGCTGGTTGTTGTACTGTGAGCCATTGCTGTAGGACAATTGGATCAGGCCATTGTAATAGGAAAGCCGCGAATTTGCCTTTCCTAGACTCCAACTGCTGCAATGACAAAAAGAACACTCATATGAACGACAGGGATAGACATAATATGCGGTATTTTGTATTCTTTATATAGGATCCAAATAACATTGAAAACATGACTGATAACTGAGAGGCAGGTTACCCCGACAGGATAGGGGTACCACAAGGATGCATGTTAGGGCCATTACTGTTTCTGATATATGCATATCAAAAAATAAATTAAAATGGAAATTCAGTGAACATGCATGTTAACGGTGGAGAAATACCTAAGATCTACAAGACTTAAAATATTAATTGATGGTATACTTATTTGATAGGCACATATTAGTTTTGTTTTTAATAAGGTTACAAAATCTCTGGGGATTATTAGTAAAATCAGCACATTCACCTTGTTTTCAAACCCTTTTATAGTCTGGTGTATCCGTATTTCAGTTACTGTATGCTCTTATCTTCATAAAATTATATTGTTGCAAAAGTGATTTATTTGAAATGCAGTGCACCATTTTTTAAATTTAAATATCCTTGGTATTACAGAGGCTATGTTCTGATATATTTTTTGCTCTGGAATGTGTAAATAAACAAACAATAAATTGTTTTCAATAGATGCAAACAAAACCTTTGTCTTACCTTTTTTCTACCTGGCAAGCACCTGCATTTTCAGGACAGTTGGCAGCTGTAACCGGGCCGCACACATTGATGTAGTAGTCGTAATTGTCGTTGGTCAAGTTATAATAGCCGCCGTTGGACTTTGTGAGCGGCGACAAGTCAAAAGAGAACCCTAGCGGAGAAAAAAAAATCCATAGTTGCTTAATTTTCTCTAATTCCAAACAGACTTCGGACCTTGTATGTATTGTATAGGGCGTACCGGCCTGCAGGTCCTCCACCTTGCAGTTGTCCCCTTGGGTCTTGGAGAGGACACACGCGGCAGCAGTGTACCACTCCAGCTCGTACATGCAGCGATCCGAAGAAAAGCTGCGGAGGACGGGGGCGCTTTCCAGATCTCCTGCAGAAGACACAAAATTTGTTTTCATTCATTCCATTATCATTTGCTTTATAGATTATTCAGCATCACATATATTTCTTTTAAAAAGCCGTGTCACATAGTCTTACTTATTTAAGATGATCGAAGCTCATATTAAGCCCACCTGGTTTACATTTAAGTGTCAGGATAGTTTGAATTCTTGTGGTTTTGCTGCAAAAGTCTCCATCAGTGTACACCAGCCTGATGTCGTTTCCCTTTTCAGTCTTCCGGGGAGAAGAGAGGAAGCTGCCCAGGCTGATCTTCTTGTGCTCTTTGTCTTAAACGCAAAATCAGAGTCATAGAAAGTATCGTTTACAATTAGGATCAACAATGTTAAACCCTTAACTTTGAAGATTACTGGTAATTACGGTAATATTTAAAGAAGAGTTAAAAAAATTCACAATCATGGAAAAAGTTGCAATTGATTAGTTAAAACATTTGAATTACTTGACAGCATTAATTTCAATTTAAGGATCATAAAAAAGGTCAATTGATGACTGGACTAACTTTTGGATGTTCTTATGTGTTCAGCCAATTAATTAAAAGTCAGGAATTGACATCGCTCTTCTTACCTTCAGCACAAATTGCAGCACTCTCCGGGCAGCCGGCTGCTCCTTCTGCCTGGACGACTTTGTGGCAAACATTGAGGTAGAAGCGTTTCAAGTCTGATTCAGCGGATTCGGGATCCACCACCTCCCAGTTCCCATTCAACTCTGACCCTGGAACAAAAGACAAAGAAAATCCAAATCGTTGTCGGAAAGCATCTAGATCTGGATTTCACGAAAATGCAATGTAATCGTCCACACTCACCCGGAAAGCGAGTGAGGGGCGAAAGGTCATAATGCTTGCTGCCATCAGTAACCCGGCATAGAAGATCCTCCTTCTCCTTGACGCAAGCGTACGCAGTCTGCCAGTCAAAATAGTATGTGCAGTCTGTCTCACCCACAAACACCGGGGCTCCCACACCACCATTGGCTGAGCAAAAATACCACATGTTAGTAAGGATTAGGCGAACGTGGCATCAGAGGCTATGTTCGTTTTCTCACATGCATTCCTGTTGCACTCAAAGTTGATGATCGTCATCCTCTGGAAGCCAGTGGAGCACTTGGCACCGTCAGGGTAGATAAGAGTCAGATCGCCATCGGAGTACCTGAAAGACATGGCAGGCAGATGTGACCTCATTTGCTGCCAGCCCACTTAAAAATTCATCTTTGACTTCAGTGACTGCCAGTGGAGTACAGTAAAATTGGATGGTTGTCATGTATAATTTTCATTGAGTGAAAAATAACGACAGAAAGCAATATCCATAACTGAATGGTTTAAATGAATGTGAATGAACAAATTTCCGCCAATGCTCCAGCACAAGCATGCCAATATTTGGTGATGATTGCTAAGCAACTTTACAGGACGTAGCCTGGTGCTTTTGGTGCAGAATTACAGTAGGTAGCCACCCTGCCATATGTATTTCCACAAAATGAGTGAGATGAGTAAAATAAAATAACACTAATATATAAATAAAAATAATTTCCAAAACATCCCATATCAACTGAGTTGGTTTAAGTCCAAATGGTTTGAATTGGTTAAGTTCAAATTGGTTAAGTAGTGGAAAAAGAAAATGAAGTGTCCTGAAATTATGTGATAGCTTGGATCAGAAATTTTAAGGAAAATAAAAACAATTTGGTTCACAGTAAAGTGTGTCAAAAAACTGCCTAAACACCAAAAAGCGGCACATTATGACGCATATTATTCAGACGAAAGACAAATTACCGCAGCGTCTGGTTTTGATATCTCCCGGCCACCTTCTTGACATCACCCGACTTCTTCACTTGGCAGGCGGATACAAACTCGCCCAGGCCGCTACATTCATCCGAGGGCACTTTTCCACATACATTTAGGTAATAAATGTAGCTTTCTGTCCCATCGCTATTTGAAGAATGGGCATAGTAGGGATGGTCTGCAGCTAGACACACACACAAAAAATCCCTCATTAATTTTAATGTATTGAAAATGTAGTTTTCAAAACAACAGGCAAATGGACCACTTACAGCTCAATGTGAGTGGCGTCAAGTCGACGGAGATGTCATGCTGCTGGCTTGTGAGTTTACATGTGTCGCTCTCTAAATAATCCCTGTGGCAGGCGTACTCTGTGGCCCATTCCACCTCATAGCGGCAGTTAGCCTCTGCCGTCATCTTGGGAGTGCTGCCCTGTGACCAAAAGCTCATTCAGACTCACAGACGCTCACACTTTGCGCCGGGCATGAACTTGACTGTAAGATACCGAATGTCTGCTTGATGGGCAGATGAAGGTGATGGTGACGGCGGGGGAGTGTCCGTTACAGAAGACCGGAGGAGTGGCATCGGCGCTCATGCTGTACTGCAGCCGCAGTCTGCACAGGCAGGTGAGCAAAAAAGAAAATATGTGATGTGATTGGTTGTGACCCAAGCTTTGAGCACTTGTGATGTCATTTTCGGTCAACAGCAAGTAAAAAAAAAAAAAAAAAAAGTTTTGGAACGTACTAATTGTACATGAAACATAATTTAATTATCACAGTTATAACAAAAACAACCTTCCATAGCTGAAAATTGCTCAATAATTTTAGCTTTTTTTAAACTTATAAATAAATAAATAATACAACATAATCTTGGTGATTTTAGGGGTTGTTGAGGTTACCTGTCATTGGATAGGAGCTCTAAGGGCTTGGTGGGAGCGCCCATATTGTAGGCCACGTTCTTGGTGACCAAGCAGGCAGCAGAACCTTCGGGGCAGAGTGTTTTTGCGCCACCTGGTGGAGCGGAAGATTGTGTAACTTCAGATGATAGCACCTCAAGAGGATTCAGGTGTTTTATGAACAAATGCGAGAAGAAATGCAGAGGAATTATGGAACGTAAGCAACACAAATGTGATGCTATTGTTGTGAACACACTGCGGGCAACTGACTGAGGCTGCGGCAGATGTTGATGTAGAAGTCGACGCTGTCGTCGCCATCGTCTACCAGGTAGCCGTCGCTCACTTTGATCAGCGGGTTGAGGTCGTGCTTCTTACTGTCGGAGTCAAAGGCGAAGCAGGGCACCTGTGTACACACAAAGAAAGCATTGAAGTTGCCAAGGGCAGCCAATCATTCGGGGATCTTTTTCGATATGGAAAATGTGTCTTCGGTCGCACCTCTTTATGAGGTTTGAACTTGTCGCTGCTGCAAGCCACGTAGGTCCTCCACTCAAAGTAATGCATACAGTGAGAAACGGCCACAAACTCCGGAGTACCCTGCAGGCCACAAAAACAACAATTACAGGGGACATACTGCATTGGCCATGTTCCACTGATTTTGCCTCAAGAAATGAACATAGACTAATGTAGACATTTCAAAAAAAAAAAAAAAAAATCGTCACATTGTCCTTACTATCTACAGTATTTTTTTTTCTTCCAAGTCAGCCGCTTCTTGTTAGCGTTTTTATCACATTTGCCAGTCTTGTGCTGTTGATATGCACCGTGACAGAACATCGACTGCAAGCGTGACATTCCATCCTCCATTTTCCCACTAGACCCACAAAAGAAGGTGACGCAGGTTTGTTCGGCAGAAGCACAAAGTAACAGGAAGTGACAGAAAGCGAGACACGCCGCCGAGCCGAAACCACTCACAATAGCAAGCGTGCATGTGTGAAATGTGGCTGCTATTGTTGCATTTGTTTGCTCTCGGTGCAGCCATGTTTGAGAGCAATTTCAGTCACATGGCCTGTCTGCGACTCTGTACCGTGTTTTACTGGCAAAATAAAGTATACAGTATATTTTTAAAGGAACGTTTACATTATAGTGGTCAAATTGTGACAATTAATGTTTTCTTAAGGTAAACAATTCAATTGTTACACGAAAATCAGTTTTACTTATTTCACCATTGTATTGAATTTTTTTGGCCCAATTTTTACAGCTGATGGAAAATAACATTGTCCGATGGAGTGGTTCTCAAATGGGGGTACGCGGAGGCACTTTCGGATGTACTTGATACAAATGTAGTTCCAAAGTTTGACAAATCAGACATCGATAGCTGAGAACTCTACATCCCAATTTGTTTTACGCTGTTTAAGGGGCACTTGTTTGAAAAAAAAAATAAAATTATGGGGTATATTGAAAAAAGGTTGAGAACCCTTGGTCTAATTTAGCTTGTTTTTGATGACTAAAAGTGTTTCCATATGAGAATATATATATTTTAGGCAAAATAAGAAATATTGTCTTTTTGAGACCAAAACTTGCAATAAATGGGAATGTCTTGTCTATTTCTGGCATCACAGGTCATTAAAATTGGACCTGAAGTCTTGGTGACGACACAGTTCTTATCAGTGCTGAACTGGGCCAGGGTCAAGCTTGTCGGATCTCACCATAGTTTTGCCACACTGGAATCCGATAGTGGTCTGGATAAAGTTGTCATTTCCCGCACATTTGACAGTACTGTTGTAATCCAGGACAAATCCAGACAGCCTCCGAAGAGACAGCTCACCTGCATGAAGAAAAAAGACGATATGTCTATAAAAGGCTTTAAAATAAACAAATAAAAAATAAATTGAGGATCATTGTAGTGTTTGTGACTGTGAATGCATGTGGCGTTTAAAAGCAGTGACATTTTAGTTTTTACCATGTAAAACAAATATGACTTTTAAACTTATGACAAAAGTCACAGACGGGGAAAAGGGTTCGTTTGCTTTGAAAAATGGAAACCTCAGCTGAGCCTATGCCCTTTGAGAAAATCATTTATCACAGCTGCCATGTATGACAACGATATAAATAAACAGCAGTGGGAAATGTTGTGCTATGGTAACTTCACTCACAGGACCTCTGGCCAGTAGCTTAATACTTCAGACTTGGCAGCCACCAAAAGATGAGATTCAGCGCCACAAGTGGATTTAATCAAAATGTTAGTGTAATTCCAGTTTATTATTCAGAAAGCAGGCGTCCCAATTGCATTTGCTGTCATTATGACTTAACTTGTGCATCGGTGCAGGTTAAAGAGAATGTTGCATTGTGACTTTTGCAGTCCCGAGCACCGCATCGTTAACCTGAATCAAGCCTTAACCACCCAGTTCAGATCTTTTTTTCTATTATTATTATTATTTCTATTATTATTCATTTTGACTACTGCTCAAAATTGCTTGTTTTTGGATTGTACACTAAAATGGATGATGTAACCATAATGACAGGTCGGACGGCACCACAACAATACATGCCCACAGTGTCTCTTTGTCATCCTGCAGCAGGACTGAAAAGGCTGTAAAATATCTTGTGGTGTGTGCCGGTCATGAGACATGAGGGGGAGTTCATCAGGCCGCTTGCATAAAGCAATCAATCAATCAACACGAAACCCGTAACACCACTCTTGTTTAAGAGCAAATAAAATTGATTGCTGATAAGGGCGTCCTTTCATATACTGTGGATCATTATTTGACATTTATTTTATTCAAATGCGATACATTTGTCATATCTAAGTTCGAGTTTACGTAGCTTAAATATTTGGAATAAAAAGGTAATATCTTCTCATATTTCATGAGGTTAACCATTGTTTTTCATTTGAATATTAAGTTAACTTCTGACTAACTTGAATTTGTCACAGTAGTCTATGAAATCAATAAGTATATAAATCAGTTTTAGGAAAAACACACAAGACTCACCAACAGACTGGGAAACATTGCTGGTCAGGTCACGGGCGCAGACCGCCGTGCCCTCGCCGCACGGGGTGGACGGGGATGAATCACACAGCTTGAGAGTGTAACTTATTTTATTATCTAGGTCGATAGCCTCCCATTTGTAGCTATGGAGAAAAAAAGGAAAACCATATCAACAAGAAGCAGCTCACTTTTGTACGACATGTTTACAAGGATCAAATATGAAACTCTATTTTACAGCATATCACAAAGCCCCTAAACTAAGCCTATTTTGGCAAGAAACATTCTTAAAAAATCTAGGGGTAGGGCTGGGTGATGTGGCCCAAAAAAACATCTCAATTTTCACCAGTTGTTCGGGATGATTATGATTTTAGCAGAATTTTTTTCTAATAAACCAAAATTGCTATTTTTTTTACTGGTCAGACTTAAAAGGATGAAAAAATTGCAAGAAAAATAATGGCGCCAACTGGCAAAAGACAAAGTTATGGTCATTGATGAAAATCCGCGAGGGAGTGAAGCCGCAATAATCGAACCACGACGAAGCGAGGGAACACCGCATATCCAACTGAATCATAACCCCACTGAATAAAATCGAATAGAATTGATCCACTTTTTAATGTACTGCGATGCACACCACTAATTCTTATCATTTGTGGAACTTTCATATGATTTATTTATCCCCAACTGACGCATACCACAGGATTAGCGAAAACTGGAAAAAGTTGTTAAAATTATGTCTTGTTTTTTGCGCAAAACCTTATCGCAATAAGACATTTAACCAAACAACCAGGGCGACAATAAAATGATCTTCACGCATTATTATTCAACTTTACTACGGCTTAAAAGTTAAATATTTGGTATGGAAGAGTCTTGATATTATCGCGTTAGGTGCTACTGTGTCAATATTTACTCACTCTTCGTGTCGGGTGCGTGAATATTGTTGACCGGTTAGCCGCTTAGCTAGCTACTTTAGCTTCACCACGGGAAGCTTCGACGGCCACAAATGTAAGCATGTTAGCGAAATTTGCTTTTTTTAGTTTATTCGGGACACTTTTGATGTGACAAACCGCGGCTCGAACGAGTGGAAATATTAAGTTGACAAGACAGAAAAAAACAATGGCTGACTCATGTTGTCAGACCTTTGAATGTCAAGAGGCGGGAGTGTAATCACGTGGTCCAGTTGCCAATTAAATGTTTAACCATTCCACTTCGTGTATTACTGTTTGATTGCAATAAGTGTTTTTTGTTGTTGGTTTTTTTTTGTTTTTACCTGCAGAGGTCCTGGTACCACAGGCTTGCATCCGCTTTCTTCTCCTCTGCTGCAGCACCAGCAGCCGTCGTCGCCGCTTCAGAAAAGACTAATAAACATCTTACACTGGCCACCAAACAAAGCAGACGCCAGAAAGGCAGACGACGCCGGCCGTGGTTCGGTAAAAACATGCTCGAGCAGGTTGGCTCTTCAGCAGGACGACATGATAATCAAGCCAGGAGAAGAATCGCTCCGGAGGAAGTGACTGCGCCACATGATTCAACGTCACATGACTGTCATGTTGCTCAGCCGCGAAGCCTTCGCGGAGCGTGGGAAATTCAGGCACCGAAACTGCAAACTTTGTCAAGCTCACGTATGTAACAGCAGTAGCACTTTCGATTTGGACGTTTGTGCAAAAATTCGTTTCCGGTTAGTCTGGTCGTCCAACGACAGCCGAAAGCGCATTAGGTTTAACTATATAAATTATATATATAAATGTTATAATGATGATAATGTGAATATATAAATATTCACTTCAGAAAAACAAATCAGCATAAAATTGTGGCTTCTTTTATTTTTCTCCACGTACGCCATCTTCCTCCCTCATTCCCCAAACGTTCACGTTAGCTTTATTGACCAATAAAATGAAACGTAAACTGCCCATAAAAAGTGAGTACAGTATAGCTGTCCAAAGTTGACATTCAAAGACGGCTGGATAATGAGTTTTTAAAATAAATAATGAAATAAAACTAAAATTGAACGAAGTTTCATATCACCAGACGAGGGCAGTATTGCGACATTCACGTCCCAATTTTCACATCGTTTCAGCCCACCTTATTGGCTCGTTTGTTACCACAAACGCGTAGGAGTTAGTTTGCACAATTTGGTCTCTATTTGGACTGAAGAAAAATGTTCTGCAAATATGTCTGCACTTGTCATCACACATGTATGTATATTTGTGGGTATTTAAAGATATGCAAACAGAGGCTAATTAAGACATGCCTTCGCAACTATATCAAAACACGCAGGCAAGGACTCGTCTGCGGAAGGGGGGGAAAAACTCAAATAGTTTTGTGTAATGTTTGTGTGCACATGTTGAATGATTGCCTCGTAAAGCCCATTTAAACATGCTGTATTTGTAATCTGTCATTTCTTACTGACAAATGCAAACATCCTCACTGCAAAGGTGCACAAACAAGTTTTCAATTTCATTGGAAGGCAAGACCAAATTAATAATAATAATAATTGTTTTGAAGGCTGCATTTACAAGTGCTTTACATTTCGAATGAAGCACTGTAAAAATGATTCTCAACTGGTGGGGCGGGGCCCAAAAGTATGTCGAGACAGCTAGTAAAACATTACATGTATTTTTAGACAGATTATATTTTAAAAGAGTTTTGAAGTCACCTAAAATGACCGGTGATGATCGAAAAGATGCTGTCCTCATGATCCTGAATGAAAAAGAAGGAAATACAAGAAATGTGTTTTGTGATAATGTAGGATTTTTTTCTATTAGCGCGTGAAAAAACTAATGAAAAAAAATCAGATTAAGATGGGGGGGAAAAAAAAGATTTGATTGTAGGCCAGTGCAGCAAGTGTTTTTTTTTTTTTTTTACTTTCTCCGAAACGGCCTCCTTTGCATGACTTCCATATACACTGCGGTCTTTCTTATCGACAAGACAACCACAACTCACACTGATAAAATGTGCTCAATGGTCTTGACATCGCATGGGAAAATAAATCATTTCAAATTCATCATCATCTTGTTAAAAGAATGATAAAATACTGTAGCTGCATTGCTTTATTTAGACTAACGCTACGCTAACAAAGGTACAGGCTAAAAAGCTTAAAAGACTGTTGACCTTTCTTTCAATCCACTATCTTTATTCGTTGTATTTGTATGGTTGAATTTAATTATTTTTATCGTATTTACACACTTCTGTGACAGTTATAATGAATAAAGTGGTTTAAAATGGGTAAATGCACAGCTAACAAAAGTACAAATGCTAAATGCTAACAGGCCAAGATGGCATTACCTTCATTATTTTCCACTCCATTATTGCATGTCAGTATACAGTACGGCATCTTCAAAGGGTGACGGCTTTATTTTTGTTTATTGTAGCTAAATGTTACACTTGCGGCAGTTGTTCATTTGTTAGCGAGTTAAAAACAAGTGAGGCTCAGCAATCAAGGCTAAAAGAAGGAAACGCTAAAAGATAACAGATGTCACATTTCCGAAACGTACGTTTACGTCAAATGTTTTCAGAAGGTTTGACATAGATGTATTATTATTATTTCAAACCTGGAACTGATTACTTCTATTTCAATGAAATAAATATTTTCCCATGAGAAACAAAATGCTATGTTATATGTACAGAGGTGAGATATTATATATATATATATGTCAACTTCTTTTTAACTTATACTTAAACTTCCTGGTTGCCATGGTCTCAGTGTGTTGCGGTTTTATCCTTCCTTCCATTGCCCTAAAAACCTCCGGAGGACCTTTCGCCAACCCTCTCGGGCCCGTTCAAAATTATGGTATGCTCCAAGAACAAGGTCTGGAGGCATGCTATGTCTGCTGTAAATTGACATATACGGTATAAAATTAAAGTTGAATTCATCTACTTTTGTGAGATACTGTGTTTTGAAAAATAATCATCCGATGGATGGGTTATAAAGATGTTTTTTTTCTGTCCAAAATCCAAATTGGCAGAAGGTTAATTGATGTCTTATCAGTCGGGCCCTAATATTTACAAGCAATAACATGGCTGATACAAAGAATTCAGCAAGTACATCATGTGACGGATGCGTAACGAAGATATGAGCCAGTGACTTTAGGTTCAACTCTAGACAGTTTGTGCGTAATGTCTGTGAAGCCTTTGAGTTGGCTTTAATGTCAGCATGTCAATCCAAAATGTCTCCGGGCGAAACAAGGCGGGCGAGGCGAGGAATGAAAGATTTAAGAGAGACCTGACAAAATTAGGATGACAAAAGGAATCAGTCGAAGCAATAAATGTAATCTTTCCTCAGTACCTGCTTGTTACAAGGCTAAAAGTGTTAACTGCTTGATCTCCATAAGCATTAACAGCAGCACTTTGTCATCACTTTGTCACGAGTGGAGCTGAATCACGTTTGAGTCGGTAGAGTGGCCAGATGATGGACTTAACGCTGACTCAGCTGAGTCATGGTGACGTCATTTGAGGGTCAAAAGGTAACGCTGTACGAAAATCACTTTCGATACAGCGGGGGAAAAAGTTGCAATTTACAAGTACAGTATATATTTTCTCATTTGTTATCAGTCCAATTAAAACGGATTTTTGACATATTGCAGTCAATGGAAGTGAATGAGTTAACTATACTGTACACTGCTAGTCCCATTTAAATAGATCGTTGACATCCATTGCCATCAATGGTAGTGAATGAGTTTTATAAATGTCAGGATTCATGGGAATAACGTTGTAATTTTACAAAAATCAATTTCAAAGGAAATAACAGGGGCATGCAAATGGGGGGGTGGCCTCAGGCGTACACACAAGGTATATATACAAATATATATATTTTTTTCCTGTTATATACGTTTGCAGGGAACAGCAATAATGTCCCTGACCTGAAGTGTATTTAGTAACGCAAACATGCCCGAAACGTGTATGATCCAAATGTTGTTTTTACCGGTGAAATTGTCACAAAGTGTCCATGTGCGAGTTTACATGTCATAAGTTTTGTATGTCACAACCTGCCTGTCATAAGGTGCATGTCTTAAAGCCTGTATGTCACAACCTGAATGCCACAAAGATCTGTCACAAACTGTACACCACAACGTTTATGTTTCTGGAATAGTAATACTATCCTGGGTCAATCTGACCAGGGGTCATGTTTAATTAGCGAAAAGTGTCAAAAAAACGTTTTTGTGTGTATGTGTAATCCTGCTAACTATAAAATCTTGTGACACCCCCCCAGAAACAGCAATATGATATTCTTGGGTCATTTTGACCCAAGTTTTGCTAATATATCAAAAAAGTGGCAAATATTCAAGAACTTTTAAAAGCATTCTAAAAATCCATGCAAAACACATTTAAATGGACAGAGGTCTTGTGCTGAAGAACTACATTCAACGATGAACTTTCAAACGGGTCAGAATGACCCAACAACATAATAGGAGGGTTGATAACATTTGCATATGCTACAAAGCAACAAAATAATTGAGTTACACAGACATTGCTAAAAGAAAAATATCTAAACTTCACGCTATACATCACAACGCATTTAGTAACCATGTGGGGAAGTTTCTGTTTGCGGCAAGCTAACGTTAAGCTAGGATCATTTAACGCTTATGCGGTGTTTTGTTCAAATTTCTATGTAAAGAACTTACTTCCTGAGTTATGTGTCTTTTTCATATTCAACCCTAGTCCGGTATTTTGTCCAATCTTTTGATCTTTACATCAAAGGGAAAGTACTGAAAGAAGACACTAGGGAGCTGAAATTTCACCCAGATGGTGACAGCATGTTAATAGTTCAACATGGCACAACCAATTAGTTATCACACTTGCAGGAGTGTGCTCTACCTTGGCTAAAATACTGCACAGGGCTTAACATAGGTAATGTCTGCAATATAGGAATATAAAACAAGAAATTAAGACAATTTGGATGCATTGTTTTCCTCAATACATTACTGAGGAAAATCTGACGACTTGGTGTCGAAAAACCTGTGATTGGGACATCCCTATTTGGAAAATTTCAATGCTAGGTTTTTTTTTTTTTTTTTTACACATGAATTGTCTGAAAACTAAGCTCACATTTGTGCCTGTTCCTCGCAATTGCGCAATTTCTGAAGCAACTGTGAAAGCGAAACGCTTGACTTTGGCAGCCGGCGACCAGTCAAACATCACGACGCACTTCAATAAACAAGCCGGCCTTATCTTTATCGCCCATAAAAGTGCCTCATAGTCATTTGTCACTTCAGCAGACCGTTGAGTTTTACAACAATCCTGGCGCGCCTTGATCCTCTGCCATGAGACGTCGTGGACAAATAAAGTGTCGTCTGAGGAGGAGGGGTTCAAAAGTCAGCTCTTAAGTAAACAAAGAAAAACATTACCTTAAAAATAATGCGTGACGGATGTGATTGTGTTGGAAACCAAGTCAGATTGCACAAAAGGGAGCGAAAAGAACTCCGATTATGTCCTAAGGCCTCATCATCCAGTCCTGGAATTGAACGTCCAGGTCAAGCCCGGATCGTCTTTTCCCTGTCTGACAGTAGAAAGTTTGCCATGGAACGAGCTGTCTGGACTTGTCGAGTCAGGAGGCATGCGCGAACCCTTCTACTACCTCCCTCCTCCTCTTCCCTGAGGAACGCCACATTCCTCGCAGCTTCTCCTTCCACATTGGCATTGACATAAATCAGAAGCTCCGTCGTTAATTCCCAGGCATCCTCAGCGAATCCCTCTGTGGCAGCTAGAGCACAGTAAGTGACGCTAAGGGGGTACACCGGGGGGCTACACTGGAAACCGTCACTCACGACAAATTTATCTCGGGAATGTAGAACCAAATGGTCTTTGGGGTTGACTCAAATTTGTGTTTGGTTCAGTGAAGAATCCTAAGCTGTGGAGGTTCGCTTCATGCTGGCTAGAATTAGGAGGGATGTCATTGCGAAGTCCAGAGAAGTGAAGCTGTCACTCACGAGAAAATCTCTGCACACGCAAACTCGCGGGGTTGAACAAAGCGAGGCCTCGGAATAGCTCGGCAGATAGTTCTCACACTTGGTGCCAAAAGATTGCGGGATGTCTGCGAATGCCTGTCAAGCACGTCCAGAAGCACGTCTACATGTGCGTCCGCAGGCACGTCCACGCTGACGTTGAGTCGTCCGAACGCTGGGCCGGCCGGGGCCCGGGTGACTCACCTCCTGGGGCTATAAGGAGGAGCCTTGTGAACCAGTTGCACCACTCTCCCGCCGTGAATCACTTCCAGAGCTGGAGCTTGCCGGCGTGAACAGAAACACAACAAGCCGGACACCCGCAGCCGGGGAGGACCCTGCACCCGCCGGGAACGCCGCAACAAACCAAGGAACCCCCGTCGCGGAAAATCACGATCCAACTTTGGAGCGCATTCGACTGACGGAACCGGTCGGACGAGATTCTGGGGTTTGACGAGAGGATTTGCTTTTTGACTAGATGCCCAAGCGGGTTGGCTGCTGCGTCTCAAGCATCGCTACGCCCTTTCCCACACTTGGGGACTTGCAAACTGCAAGAAATAAAATCAGGGCAGGCTAAAATCTGTTGGGATTCGGCCAAGCCCCTGAAACCATCTCTTCCAGCTCCTTTTCCCAGGTAGGCACTTAGACCTAAGCACACATTGCAGCCGCTTCATTGTCTGTGCTAGTAAAAATTTCAAAATCTTAAAAAGTTGACCATTTCCCATATTGCATGTTTCTCATTTGCATAATTTGCATAATTGTTGCTGATTAGTATTACCAGCAGGGCTGTAGTAATCTGCTCCAAGCCCGGACTCAATTTTCATCGTCTTTGACGTTTCTCGGACTCCTTGACATTCGACTCAGACTTGTCTCTGACGAAATATTTTTATTGCCTCGACTAAGTCCAATTATGTTTTAATTTCTGGAAATAAAATGTCAAACCTTGTCTAAAGAAGTATGCGCCAACCGGTCACGACAAGCTCTATGTCCTCGCACTTTAATGTGCGCGGTTGACATACTTCAAAGAAGAGTGTTGAGCATAATGATCTTTCTCCTATTTTGTGGTCATGAAAATAATATTTTTCCAGCTTAGGGTTTACTCTTGGTCTTATCTGGACTTGACTTGAACTCTACATGTCTCTGCATGTCACACGTAGACATCTTTTTGACTTGGACTTGACTCGGACCGTGGTGACTCGAACTTGTTGACTTGGA
This sequence comes from Hippichthys cyanospilos, assembly GCF_059441005.1. Taxonomy (NCBI): domain Eukaryota; kingdom Metazoa; phylum Chordata; class Actinopteri; order Syngnathiformes; family Syngnathidae; genus Hippichthys; species Hippichthys cyanospilos. The sequence goes on along the minus strand of NC_142388.1, from coordinate 2,111,610 downwards.
CTCGATAAATACGGTGTTGACTACAGCCCTCTAGTGGAGGGAGGACAGAATTCGTTGTATTTATTAGTTTTAAAATTAGCTAACATACGAGACTGAGACAAGCGTTTTACCGAGGCGGTCCGATAAAGGCGAATCTGATTCCGATTCCAGAGAAGCTTCATTTCGGCTATCCACATGGCCAACGGCTCCATCTACCAACTCATCGAGGACTGCGAGGCGGCGCACAAGGGCCTCTACAAATTCTACGCCGCCGTCATGATCGTAATCGTCATGTTGGCCTTGCCTCTCAACATGTCAATCCTGCACCTCTTCATCTTCAAGTTGAAGTTCTGGAAATCCAACACCAACAACGTCTTCCTGTTCAACCTGGTGCTGGCCGACATGCTGCTTCTCTTCAGTCTGCCCATCAAGGCTTATAACTTCATCCAGGGCGAGCGGCGCAACAGCAATGACGCCGTGTGCAAAGCCATGCTCTTTATGCTCTTCCTCAACCGGGGAGCCAGCATCGCCTTCCTCACCGTCACGTCCATCGACCGCTACTTCAACGTGGTGCACCCGGGCCGCAAGAATCTGCTGAAAGCACTCAAGAAGTCGCCGCACATTTCCATCTTCATCTGGCTGCTGCTTCTGCCCCTCACTATCCCCACCATGCTCAAAAACTTTGATTGCTGCAATAGCCACAAGAGTGACGGAAACCAGGAGGATACCCTGATCAAGGTACGGTGAGGCCCGGGTTTATAGGTGAAAAGCTGCGATTTTTTTCAAATGTATTTGTTTTAAGGTCCGGCGGGGTCATAAATGTTCTCCGCTGGACCCTGCCGATCTAATCTCATTCGAGCATACTTGCAAATATGTTCAAACACATTTTTATACATGTATATACAGTACGTACCGTATTTTCTGCACTATAAGGCGCACCGGATTATAAGGCGCACCCTCAATCAATGACATATTTCAAAACTTTTTCCACACATAAGGCGCACCAGATTATAAGGCGCGCCCTCAATTAATGACATATTTTCAAACTTTTTCAGTCACAATATAGTAATACTCATAAGTAATAACAATAATAACTCCAATAATAACTCTAAACTCTCAATAGCATAATAACTCAATGTCAATATGAGCAACCTTGTTCAACTGTAAACACACAAAAGAAACAGGTCAATCTTACTTTATCAGTTCCTGCAAATACATCCAAACATACTCGCGAATATGTTCAATCGTAATTGTAAATATGTCTTAACATACTTGAACATGCATGCAAATATGTCGGAAAATACCTGCAAATACATCAGAACATACTTGTAAACATATGTCGAAATATACCTGTAAATACATCGAAACATACTTGCAAATATGTTCGTTTGTACATGATAAATGCATCTGAACATACTTGCAAATGTGATCGGAGAGCGATTCAGCTATTTTTGCAGAAAAAAATATTAATATTTTATTGTAATACTAAATAATATTTTAGCGTTTTTCCCAAGCTAACGACATAGCATTTTTCCCCATAATGCCACAGGGTATTCATTTGTGCATGTGTACAGAAAAAGTGATTCCTTTAGTATTTGGAAGACATGATACCAATATGAATAAAGGGATATGAAATTTACATAGCCGTTTTTCAGCAGTGGAAAAAAAAATAAAAAATTTGAGTGTTATCTATTTAATAACTAAATTATTTTTTAACTACATTGTTTTTTATGTAGAGTATGCTTAATACCTTTGCTAACACATTTTTCTAAATGCTGTCGCAAATCACAGATAAAGTAGGGCGTGAAAGATAGCAGAGAAAATAATGTACTGGGCCTAGTACAGTACAGTACAATCTAAACTTGTTCCTAGAAACCAGATCATTAGCTCCACGCTTGTTGTGGAGTGGCAGTCTATTAATAAAAGGGTTAGCTCAGCGGTTAGCACTGTGGCCTCATGGGAGAAAAGTTGACATGGGATCTGGGCCGCTACTCTCGCTTCCTGCCGCATTCCAAAAATATGCACGCTCTAGTAACTCCAAATTGCTATTGTGTTTACAAAAAGAAAATGAATGTTGGCATAAACTTAGTCAATAAAAAAATAGTTATCAATTTACAAGAAAAATTGTGTTGCGTATAGGAATGGCGTCTAAATTGGCCTTTAATGTATATATAAATGCACATAAGATACATTAAAGACTCTAAATTGTTCCCAATGTTCAGTTAAAAAATGTTTGGTGAGTCCGAACTGTTGAACTATTTAGAAAAAAAATGTGTGGAAGATTTTATTTTCTAAATATACTTTCAATTAACACGGTCAATATCAATTACATTTTTACGTGTTTTTATATATATACACACGTGTCTGTGTGTGTGTGTTTTTTACAAGTGTTTGGCTAAAGAGGATCTAAAAATGGCTGGTGAATTAATTAATTATTAAAGTAATCGATTACTTTAGGTATAAAGGGTACTAAAGAAATTGCCTACTTCAGGTGCTAAAAAAAACAAAAACAATTGTGGTATCTTGAGGCATATTTTCATCGGAAACTCAAAGTTCATGTGACATCATTCCTTTGAAAAAATAGAATAGGATGCTTCACGCTCCAATTAACTTGCTCTTACTTTGAAAAGAAAGCTGAACCGTCCCTGTCGCGGCATTCAAAAGTATAAAACATTTGCTTTGAAACCTTGTTCAAATATCATCTTCAATTCCTAAAAAAAAAGTCCCGTTTATGATGATTCAAAGTCGCACTGCCGCTGAAATTACCAGGACGTGGTGGACAGCCTACGAGAAGCGGTCTTCTTCACGCAAATCCTCATCCCCTTCATCATCCTGGTCTACTGCACCGTGCACATCGTCAACCGGCTGCGCAAGAAGACGGTGGGCGACAAGACCAAGCTGAGACGAGCCGTTTTCCTGGTCACCTCGGTCATGGTGGTCTTCTCCCTCTGCTTCCTGCCGTGCACCGTGGCGCGGGTCTTCCTGCTGGTGGCCCGAGTGCAGGAATGGCGCGAGTCCTACCAGGACAAGGCGGCCACGGCTTTCGACGGCCTCATGGTCCTGTCCTACTTGGACTGCCTGCTGGACCCGCTGGTCTACTGCTTGAGCAGCACCAAGTTCAAGGCGCTCTACTTGTCCAATTATTTCCCCTTCTTGCTGAAGGACGGCCCGCTGCCCATGGACAGCTCCACGGGGAACACGTCCAACCCCAAGCGAAACAACAACGTCATCTGAGCCGATCCGCTTGCGCGCCGAGCCGTAGCGGACTTCCTTCGCAAATTGGGACTTTGACTGACTGACTGAAGATATGTTGTTGGGCGACAAGTGAAAAAGAATATGTTGAACGTTACAAATGAAATGAAATTCTGTTGATCGCAAGCTCGTTTACTGTACATGCAAGCTATTTGTCAATCTTATTTTTTGTAAATAAAAGAAAATATCACGTTTTGTTATGAATGTTCTTAATTTGTTAACCCAATTCAAAGGGATTTTGGGTTTACAGTATGTAAGCCGTCATTTAGTTAATTAATAAATACATTTTTAATTAATATTATTTAAAAATCAATCATTATTTAAAATAAAATAATAAATATATATAATAAATATATAATTAATCAATTTTTTTTCAAATAAATAAAACAAAAAATAAAGTACAGTATTTATTCATTTTCCCTTATACCAAAGGAGTTATGATTTTTTTTTTTTTTTTAGAACCGTGACAAAATAGTCAACAATCCCTTCTGACTTCACGCCGTGTTGCGCAACAGCTAAAGGTCCGAACAGGAAGACAACTATTATTCATGTCATTTTGTCATTGCTTGTTTCCTGCAAGTTTCCTGCAAGCCTTCACTCGAAAAACACCAAAATGGACATTATTTTAAACTGACAATACAGGAAATGCATGAATACTAATTCATTATGATTCTGTTACTGGTTTGGGCCATCGAAATACTGTCAAAATACATCAAAATACAAGAGAGTTTGTTTTTCTTTGTTTTTTCCGAAGAAATTGTGAGCATTTGGACAATTTTAAATGTAAAAATTTGATTGAAAAAAATATTGATTATCATTATGAATGTATTACTTGTCAACTAATCCATTACCACACTGAAATTGATTTTGACTTACGGTATATTTATTTGTATGTATTGTAAGTAAGTAAAAGTTGATCTTGGACGTCTTTTGCCGTCAATGGTAGAGAATGAGTTCATCATTGCGTCTCAAAAATCACTATATATTTATAAAATTAATCCTCAGGTTAAAAACAACTCTTCCCTTATTATAACACACACCAAAATAAAATGTACAATTTTAAATACATTTGCAAATACATTTACATTTTTTTTTAAATTGAATACCTAATTAAAGATGAATCAATTATAGAGTAGAAAAATATATACAGTATATTTCCTACCATGGAAGGATCCAGAAAAGAGCAAGATCTTGAGCAGACGTCTCGGAATCAATGTCATTCATCATCTTGATGATGTCATGCCTGAATGGTCACATGACACATCCAATGATGTCATCCAGATGGCAAGTACGCGCATGTGCCGTCTAAAAATAGAAAACAACCATTTTGATTCAGTTCTGTGTCATCGCTTTGTCCACCTTCAAAATATGTTGAAATAACCATCTGTGTGTGTGTGTGTGTGTGTGTGTGTGTGTGTCACGTATGCCAACTCACAACGTTTATTGCAAATCGAAGCAAATGAAACACGTTTCCAGTAAATAGATGTTTTCCTAAGAATTCGGTTAAAGAGTCAGAAGCCTTTTGAATTAATTGAAGGCCTCACTTCTAATAAAGATTTTTTTTTAACATGCATCATCCAAGACAAAAACGAAAATGGCCCACCTCAAATCAGCGCTTCAGTTTCAAGTCTCACGTCATTTTTTGGGGCGGTAAATGTGCCATGCACTAAAAAATATAAACGCCTCGCCTTCAATAATCTCATTTACCCATTATTTGTTTAATAACCTCATTTTTTATGAGTGTGGCATCAACTACAAAATAAAAGCAAACAGCAACAAAAGGCCAAACCTATAACAAGGTGAACACCTCTCCTCAAATAAACACTTTGTTTGTGAAAATCTATTTGAATAAATAAATGCCTCATATCTCATCCCTTTTCCAAGTGCCATCCGCTACAAAATAAAGCACCTCAAACAAAGTAAATACCTTATTTAAGAAATATTAAAGACAATTAAATACCTCGCCTCAAATAAGCCCCCTTAGTCATGCAAAACAAAATTTATCATCAAACATGTCGCATCCTTTTTCCAAGTATCATCCACTATAAAATAAAGCATTTCTAACCAAGTAAATACCTGATTTAAGAAATATTAAAGACAATTAAAAACCTCGCCTCAAATAAGCCCCCTCAGTCATGCAAAACAAAATTTATTATCAAACGTGTCGCATCCTTTTTTCCAAGTATCATCCACTATAAAATAAAGCATTTCAAACCAAGTAAATACCTTATTTAAGAAATATTTAAGAAAATTAAAAACCTCACCTCAAATGAGCCCCACGCACTACAATACAGACTAGAATAAACACCTTGATTTTTCCAGTTTGGCCACTACAGTAAAGTAAACATCTCCCCTCAAATAAAAACATTGTTTTGACAAGTGTGGCAATAAATAAATCTCACCTCCTTTTTCCAAATGTCAAACACTATGCAAAGTAAACGCCTCACTTTTTTGCCAAATCTACTGTAAGAAATTATTATAGATATCGTATCGCTTAAAACACCTCAAACTAAGTACATACTTTATTGCAGAAATATTTAAGAAAATTAAACGCCTTTCCTCAAACAAGCATGCACTAAAATAAAAACCATACCTAAAATAAATCCCTACATTTTTCCAAGCAGAATTTGTAACGAGGGCGCTCAAGTAGTGTTTTGCGGTTTTCGGTCTTGGCGGGACGTGTCGGGACACAACAAGTATCAGACGGGCCGGTTTTGGTCCAGTGGGCCAGATAAGGCAGGGATGTGCCTTGGCAGTCATGTCTTTTACCTAACCCAAAATGTTGTTTTTTGATAACCATATAAGGACGCCGGCTACGATTCTGCTTGTGGTAGAAATTGGCTAATCGAAGAAGGAATCAGCGGCAAGCGGGCAGGATGAGATGAGATTGCAAAATGAGAGATTGCGTGCTTTGCGAGAGGCACGCACGTTTGAGGAAAGCCTCAAGACAAACAACTTCCCGCTCCCGTCAACGCGCTAGCTAATCTTCTGCATCTTGAAACTGGTCTTCTCGTTGCCGTGGCGATGACACAACTCGCCCGTCAAGTCAAGCGAATAACCGGCTAATAAATGATTGCAGTCCGAGCTTTCAATCATTGGCTAAAGATCATCCAGCACAACACAAAATAAACCTTAAATTTTGACTGTTCTCTTGCCTCTGGATAAAACCTAAAGACCTTCTACTTTTAAGCGCAGAATGTAACAAATAAATGCCTCACCTCAAAGAGGCACCTTCCTTTACAAACTTGTCGCCCCTCCAAAAAATAAACACCTTTCCTCAAAAAAGCAGCAGTGTTTTAAATCAATCACCAACTGTAACAAAGGTGCACCTCCTTGTTTCAAGTAATGCAAATAAATGCCTCGCCTCAAATGATGCTTTTCAAAATGTCATCAACCACAACACATAGTTATCCTTAACTTTTGACTTGTTTGAATGCGTCTGGACAACGACTTAAGAACCACCACTTTTAAGTGCAGAATGCAAGAAATAAATACCTCACCTCAAATAAACACAATTATGTTTTTCAAAATGCCATTCACCACAACACATAATAAAGCTTAAATTTTGATTTAATGCCCTCTGGATCAAGACTTAAGAGCTACCACTTTTAAGTGCAGACTGCAAAGAATAAATGCCTCACCTCAAAGAGGTACCTTGTTTTTTAAGAACATCCCTCCAAAAAAAAAAAAAAAACACACGCCTTTCCTAAAAGCAGCTCCAATCTTTTAAGACAATCATAACTAATGAGGAGAACCTTGTTTCAAGTCATGCAGATTAATACCTCGCCTCAAATAAAGACAAGATCCAAAGGGGCCATGGATGTGTTGTTGGGTTTGTGTGAAGTGGAACTTGTGCAGGCATGAGTGAATGTCTGTCATGGACACCTGAGGAATTTCACAGCACTTTCCAGCAAAGTTCTTGGGAAAAACTTGTGATGCATTCATTCATTCCACAGTGAGGTTTTTTTTTTTTTTTTTGGCAAAGGAGGCAAACAAAGAGGATGGCGATTCAGGGGAGGCCAGACTTGAAACCACACCTCCAAGCGTGAAGCTCCGTGTCTCACTCTGTCTGCGCGGGGAGGAAGAGGCAGTCGCCACTTTTGAGTTCGGCGTTTACTAACAGAGCTTTTCCTAGGAATGTGACTCAAACTTGACCCGGCTCTCAGAAGGACCAAGTAGACTTTGAGGAGAACCGGCGGAGGAACCTGCGCCAAGATGACAATGGAAACCAACGGCCAGATGGACCACTGCAACGTTAGCAACGCCGTCACGTATAACGTCCTATCCGGGATCGTGGTGGGTCAGTTTGTGCTTGGGCTGCCTCTCAACTTGTCCGTCCTCTACATCTTCATCTTCAGGTACACACACCTCTCAATTGGGCCCGTGCCATATTCAATGAACTATGATTCCATGTTACCTGAATGTTAAATGAAAGCCTCGCCTCAAATAATACTGCATGTTGTCCACAAAAAAAACACCTCGCATGAAGCAATTTGCATTGCCATGTGACACCAACTCACCTCAATTTGATAAGTTTTCTCCAGAAGACAAATAAATGCCTCACCCCTAAAGTATAAACTGTCACACTTTGAATTAAATCCTCTAGTTAAAATATCATCACAAAAGAACTATCTAAAATAGCCTAATGAAAATAAACTAAAATAAACTAAAATAAATGCCTCACCTCTCACCTGATTTTTAATTCCTCACATCAAATAAACACTTTGACTCATCCACAACAAGCAAGAAAACACCTCGCTTCAGGTAAACGACAGCCTGCAATAAACATGTGGAAAATGCCTCTCCTCAAATAAACATCTTATCAAGTATCAACAATAACAAAGCCACACTTCAAAAGAAAACCTGCATTTGAAATAATAGTGCCTCGCCTCAAATGGATGTCTCCTATCAACGAAAAATAAATGCCTCGTCTCACATAAACATAAGGGGTGATCCTTCCCAATCACAAATAAACATTTTTGGCTCATTCAATACAACGACAAAACATCTCACTCAAACGCCAGCCACGAAGAATAAATGCCTCCGCTCAAATAAACATCTCATGCAGGAAAAATTATGACAACATCAGAATTCAAATAAAAAGGTGAACCAGGAGAACAAATACATGCCTCAGCTCTGATGGAAGTCTCATTTTGAGTGCATCGACCATGACAAAAATTGAATGCCTCACCTCACATAAACACACTTGTCTGCAAATGTCTCATCCTTTGCATCAAGTAAACAATTTGACTCATCCACTACAACCAAGAAACACCTGACTTCAAGTAAACACCAGCCTCTTCCAAACTTGCAGAATAAATGCCTCCTCTTGAATAAACACCTTATCAAGTATCAACTACATCTATGCCACACTTCTAAAGAAAACATGCATTTGAAACAAAAACAACAACAAAAACAAATAGCGCCTCACCTCAAATGGATGTCTCCCTGTGACAAAAAAATAAACACCTCACCTCACATAAACCTATTGTCTGTCCTCCATGATATCAAATAAACTTTGACTTACCAACACCAAGAAACACCTCACTTCAAATAAACACCAGCCTGTACCAAAATGCTAAATGCCTCCCTCTTAATAAGCATCTTATCAAGTGATGATAAGACCTTGATCAGCGCATTTCAAAAGAAAATCAACCTGCATTTGAAACAAAAAACAAAAAAGAAACAATCAGTGCCTCACCTCAAATGGATGTCTATAAACATAGAACAAAGAAAAGCCACATCTCAAATAAATATTTTTGCCCTCATCCAGTACAACTATGAAACATCTGACATGATGAAAAAATGCCACCGCTCAAATAAACATCTTTTCAAGTACAACCCATGCCAAAATCAGACTTCAAATAAAAATTCAAAGCTCGAGAACAAACGAACACTTCATTAACCCCTCGTGGCAAACTACGGAATATTTTCCCCCAAAAAGAGTTTGAATTGTCCCGGTTGTTCTCCTTGGAGGTTCAAGTTCTGGAGGAACAAGAGCGTGTTCCTGTTCAACATCGTGGTGGCCGACTTCCTGCTAGTGGCCTGCCTCCCGGCCAAGGCCTACAGCTACCAGCACGGGCAGCGGCGGAGCACCAACGATCTGATGTGCAAGGCCATGCTCTTCATGCTCTTCCTCAACCGAGGAGCCAGCATCGCCTTCTTGATCACGCTCTCGCTGGACCGCTACTTCAACGTGGTGCACCTCGGACGGAGGAACTTCGTCAAGGCGCTGAAGAAATCTCCGGAGGTCTCGGTGGTGATCTGGCTGCTCCTGTTGCCCCTCACCATCCCGACCATGCTCAGGACCTTCGAGTGCTGCAACAGCCACGGGCGAAACGAGACCACCGTCTACCAGGAAATCACGGACACCTTTAGGGAGGTATTCAGCCCGAAAACGCTTCTTCTTTCCTCCGCGTCAAATCGTAAACGCCTCGTCACACAGAAACACATTTTTCCAAATGTGTCATCCGCCACAAGAAAAAACTCAACTCAAATCAACAGCTTCCCCTCCGTCAAGTAAATGCCTCGCCTCGAATATTTTTTTAAAAAGTATCATCAGCAAATGAAGGCCTCACAAAATTCTTCCCCCCAGGCATGAACTACGACAAACGTCTCTGAAAAATGCCAAACCTCAAATAAACACTTCCCCCGTGTCTTCTAATATTAAATGCCTTACCTCAAACAAACACATCTGATTCTTAAAAAAAAAAACATCAACTACAATGAAAAAGCCTCGACTAAAAACAAAAAATCATTCCCGCAAAGTGAAAGAAGTGCGCTATCAACTTAAACACCTCGCCACAAATAAACATAATTTTTCAAAGTTGTGATCCATGACAACAAAAACAACTCAGCTCAAACATATCTTCCCACAAATGGCATATAGCATTGAAAATAAATGCCTCACCTCTAATAAACATCCTTTACCCCCAGCATGCGTCATCCACTCAGGCAAATAAATGCCTCACATCAAATAAACACTTTCCTTGTGTAAATTTCAGTACAAACACACAATTAAGCACCTCTTATTCCTCAAATAAGTGGCATCCGCTCCAACAAAAAACACAGCTCAAATAAACATATCTTCCCACAAATGTAATAAACCATGTCAAATAAATGCCTCACCTCAAATAAACAAGTATCATCCATTCAGACAAATAATTTCTCACATCAAAAAACACACTTCCACCCTAGTGGAAGTATTCCTCCTATTCCTCAAATAAGTGTCATCCACCACAACAGAAAACCTCACCTCAAAAAACAAACAAAAAAAACTCCATACCGATCAGTTTTTGCTGCGTTGTACAATCTGGGCTTTCCTAAGCGTATTTTATTTTCCTCCTGGGCCGTAGTTGGTGTTCTTTTCCCAAATCCTCATCCCCCTGATCATCCTGCTCTACTGCACGGCGCGCATCGTCCAGCGGCTCCGGAAGAAGACGGTGGGGGAAAAGGCCAAACTGAGGCGGGCCATGTGCGTGGTGGTGTCGGTGGCGCTGGTCTTCTCCGTCTGCTTCGTGCCCTGCGCCGCGGCCCGGGCGGCCTTGCTGGTCGTGCGTCTGAAAAGATGGCAGGAGGCCGAGGACGTGGTGGTTCAGGTCTACGACGGCCTCATGGTTCTGTCCTACAGCGACTGCCTGCTGGACCCGCTGGTCTACTGTTTCTGCCAGTCGGGCTTCAAGGACGCCTACCTGGACGCCTTCTGTCCCGCTTTTGTCTACGAGAGACTGCGGAAGGCCGAGACCAGCGCCGCCGCCACGACGACCACGACCACCTCTACAGCAAGGAGCCTTTCTTTGCCAATGATTGAGAAATTTCAAGTATGAACATTATTTGGATGCGTTTTTGTTTTTTAAAGTCAATATTCATCATTAAAGGAAACTCTGATGTCACATACTGCAAAAATCGGTCTAAAAATATAGGAAAGGGTAACGATGTGAGAATTTCGCTTTGCACAATGTATTCGATTGAGAGTACTTTAAGATACAAGTGACCTGAATAACGAGATTTGCGTAAAACGACTAATATTACTGCAGTTTACTGTTCACATTAAGGAGCTGTGCAAGTCTTGTCTTCATGACTGCGTTTTACTGCCCCCTTGCGGTCAAACTGCGCGCACCAAAGGAATAACTACAGTACACAAAAATTGCTTCATTCTTTCAAATATTTTGAATTATATTGTTCCTAGTATGTTATTTTGCGAACCTTATTAATGGCATTTTCAGTTTAAAGTGGCCTAATTATGACAGCTTTTTGTTCAAATCGACGTGGTCACTCAAATTTCCGATTAACGCCGACTAAGCTTGAAAGTTTTAGAAAAACTACAATTCGTTTGATTTGTGATAAAAAAAAAAAAACGCTCATTTGGGGTCATTTCCAATCAGGCACAAATTACGAAAGGACCGTCTGTAGGAAACTACGCCAATGAGCGTCGGAACAATTTCAGTGCGACACCCAACGGGGGTCGGGGGGTGTCACCATGGCAACGGCAACAAAAACCGGCCCAACTTGTTTCCCTTTGACTTTTCCTCGCCATTAATCTTCTCATTAAATCCTTTCTGCTTTACGTTCCATCCGATAGCTGTGATTTATGTATTCTGCGTTTGTTCTTGTCGTAATAGTTCCGTACAAGATTGTAATGGTACATAGTATACCATTACGTGGATGATAAGATGTTAAAATTACACCCACTGACAAAAAGATAAGTAATGTATTAATACCCGTGTTATTTTTTTATGAGAAGTGAAATTACGCTGGAAAAGAACTAAATCGCTTCTCTGCTGCCCTCTCGTGGTTTAAGCTTGACATGAGAAAAATGACATTTTAATCAGTTGTGTTAAAATATTGTGTCTTAAATACTGTACAGACCCACATTTCAAGTGTGAAATTTAAAAACCAAATCTTCACTCATTGCGGTGTTCCAATGACAATTAAGTCAAACGCTATGACGTTAGTTGCTTATCAATCTTTGTTTCATATTTGTTTGCATGAGCCTTCAGCAAACTATTGCCCAATTGGGCAACACCGCCCTCAGCCGTCGACAAACATTAATGACACAATTAAGGTCTTGCTTGGTTAATATCACGTGACCAAACCATATGTGCCGCGATGACCAGCATAACCACATACAGTAGTTTGATCCTCCCCAAAGAAAAAAACAACAAAAAACATCAACTCATGTTTCAATAACCTGTCGTAAATATTGTCACCCGTATTCTAATAGCACTAAATCATCCCACACTTATATTTTGGTAGATCAAAAAAATAAATGTTTATTGTTCATATAATGTTCAACATATTTAAACGTATTAATTCATGAAGATAACTCTATTTTCAGTATAAGATGATTATTTAATTCCCATAAAATGCTTAAGTAAAAACCCGATTTCTTTTTTTCTGAAAGTGATGACACTCGGCTGCAATTAGCCAGCTAGGCCTTCTCCTTGATTCCTATTGGACAGGACACCCCAGTCCCGCCCAGCCCGCAGTAACCACCTGGATTCTTGCTGAGGTATTGCTGGTGGTAGTCCTCGGCGTAGTAGAAGGTTTTCCCATCCGCGATCTCTGTTGTGATGCTTCCAAAACCTTCTTTGGTCAAAACCTGCACCGGCACAAACAGAGACCATTTATATTATGGGATGGAAACTACTGTATAAATAAAATGATATATACTATGTCTACTACTATATATATAAGCTTTTGTACATTATATGTGTGTTAGTTTTGCAATTCAAGTGACTTTAGAAGGAGACAGATTTAGGACCCAGATGGTTTGGCAAAAGTGTGTGTGTGTTCATGTGTTTGCTTTGGGCCAACTGCTCACACACTCACACACATACACACACACACGCACACAGATGGGAGCGAGAAGGGGATATGTGATTGGGGGGAGACATTCTGTTGAGGAAGAAAAAAGGAAGCAAATGGAGATGCTCACCACAAACCTCCTTATCAATTTGACATCAAGTCAGGAGCAAACGATCACAGAGTGGCAATGCAATAGGATCATGTTGATCCAAAAAAAAAAAAAACACTGTAAAGACCACCTATGGAGGAAGATTGCTGTCAAAAAGATGTTGTGTAGTTTGCAAGCTAATGACCTGTGACTTCTATATACTGTTTGAAAATCATGATTATTGAATATAAAATATAAATTGATCCGTCACGATGTTTTTTAAGAGATTGACTGCCACATCACCGCAGCAATAAATAAATAAACAATAAATCGTATAAAAGTCTTTATTTGTAAATCATTAATCTTTATTTCGTGCTAGGATTCTACTTGAGCGCTAGTGTGCAATTCAAAGGAGTTTCCCTAATTCACTGCAGTGCTTGTTTATGCCAGCAGAGGTCAGTAGTTTTTACAGAAGCTTCCCAAAATGATGCATTTTCCAAGAATATGGCCCCAAAATCTTTATTTGAGCATCACTAAAAACGCAAACATTCAATTCGTAAACTCAACACAATTTAGAGTCGTACCCATACGAAAACAATTCAAACTGAACACGATTTAGAGTCATGCTCATACGAATAGTGAAACACTCAAATGTTTTTTTGACAGCAATCTTACTCCACCGCGCTACTTAGTCGCCATAGAGCCGTAAACGATGTCATACAAACCTTCTGGTACTGATCTCGGGATGCCAGCGCTTCCTCAAGTTGCTGTTGGGTAGAGGTATAGATTGCAGAGCGGTACGTCGTACCCACGTCGTTGCCTTGACGCATACCTGAAGGCGGACACACCGAGAAATAATAATTAAAAAAAAAAAAAAGAATACAAATTTCAGAGACTAACTAAGAGACTAACTAACTCACAAAAGATTGACATAAAACAACAAAAAAAGTGGTTTCAGGCATTTATTTTCTTTAACAGATGCATTTGCAACCATTCTGCTAGAATTGAGACGAGCCCCAATTGCTGGCCGCAACCTTGAGTTTCCGCCATCAGGAGGCACGGCGCACGTTTGTAAATTGCGGCAGGTAGCTATATAAGCGTCCTTTTTGCTGTCATTAGCTTTGACCGCAGTCGCAGCAGGATGCATTGCATTGATGTGGTAAGCTAAATTCACGAAGGATGCACATTCATCGGTTCAACAGCTCTTACATTTCGTTTTCATGTCTTCCTTTTGACCTTCCTTCTTCGGATTATGTCAAACTATAAAACACATATCCACATAACAGGATAAAAAGTGTGATCTCGAGTGTGTATACCGTACCTTGCGTTGGGTTGTGGCTTTCCCAGAAGACCTTGAGCAGATTGGCGAAGGAAATCTGGTTTGGATAATAGACCACTTGGACCACCTCAGTATGGCCTGTCAGACCTTCACACCAGATACACGTTACACATTATTGTTGCACAATTTTCAAGAGTAAACACATGTTTTGCGCGTAAGTGTGTGTGTATGTACCTGAGCACACTTCCTCATAGGTGGGGTTGGGTGTGTACCCCCCAGCATAGCCCACCTGAGTGGAGTAAACGCCTTTCTGACGCCAAAACTTTCTCTCTGCACCCCAGAAGCAGCCCATTCCTGCGGGACACATCAAAGAAACACAAACACACACACACACAAAAACATACACAACAATATAGGGTTTAAAAAAAGATGAAATATAAAATTCTGGAATATTTTTGAGGGGTTCTGAAGATCTTCGGAGCACCGCCACTCACCAAAAACGGCAGTCTGCGTGTCTTCCGGGAACGGCGGCGTGGTTTTATTGCCGTTCACGTGGTGTTTGGCTGAAAAAGGACACAACAAAAAAAGAACTCATGTAATGATTATTGACTGAGATTTTGTGTGAGATTTTTTATGATATAATAAGTGAATATTTTTCAAGGTTCTTGCAATGCAATTGGGAGCAAACAATCAAATATAGAAAAAGGAAAAATACAAAGCACACAACAATAGTGGCAATAAATAACATGCATCACAAATAGAACAAAATAGACTGCCTGTATTGTTATTGTATAGCTGGTATCCAAAAAAATTGGGAGTGCTGCTCTGATTGGTGAATATTAATATGAACTAGGGCTGCACAATTATGGCCAAAATAATAATCCCGATTATTTGGGGATTATTATATCTCAATTGACAGCCAGGAAACAATGTCCCCTGATGGTAGGATGAAAAAGTGCTTGATTTGACTTGTAATAAAAAAAAGTGCTTGAATTTTTAAATGTTATCGCTGAGGATCATTTCAATGAATCATGGCAGCCAATATCATGATCGCGATTAAAATTCCATTGATTGTGCAGCCCTAATATGAACAATAAATGTAATAAATATTATAAAATAAAAATCCTGGTTTCACAGGGTGCAGTTGCTAATTCCATCGTGTTTTGGGGAAAAATCTATATAATATAATACAACACAATACGATATAATAGTCAATGTTATTATTATAAATGTAATACTATGAACATACAATGATACATAAGTATGTTGATTCTTTTTGGCATGGATGCGCACACATACATACACACACACACACACACACACACACACACACACACACACACTACATATTAGTGCTGCTCTATTTCCGTTCAAGCCTACTGTATGTGGGTATCAGAATCAACCAATCAGCATTAAGCAGCAGTGACATCACTTCTAACCTCTATCCATTTTTCAACGAAAAGTTGGGTCCGAATTTTTTCATATCCTCCTGAGACCCAGCCTAAACATTTGTGTGCACTGTAGTGGACGTTTGTTTTTGGGTGATATCTTTTGAATCGCTGGCGCAACCCTACTAAGTCCTAGTGTGCTCAGTGGAGGACATCCTGGTCTTTCCGACGACGTCTCACGCAACTCACTTTGCTGTCTTGCTGAGACAAAATGGACACAACAGTGGACATAAAGGACTCATGGTCTCAGGAGGATAAGACACCTGTCTCTCGCATGAGACTTATTTTGACACTTGAATTCGGTTCATCGAGCCTATATGGATTTTGGCCTGTTTTCTTGCCATTTCCCCTGCATCCCCCTTTCCCATACGCGCGAATCCGATTGCAGGAAGTTGCGTTGCAGCGTGAAAGCACACCCGATTTGAAGCGACGTCCTGCCGCGGCTGGGTTCTGCGTAAAAGGCAAAGGCAGATAAATGGATGCTCTTCTGTTCCGGTTCCGATGCCAGTGCACATCTATTCACGGCGCGCCAACACTCGGGCGCCCCACTCGTACTGAAGAGGGGAGCGCCGCGGTGCCAGCGGGAACGGCTGCCAGATAAAAGCTGACAGCAGCCTTGTTGTTTCCTACACACTCGAGCACACGCACACTCCCATCGCAAATACTAAAAATAAAGAGAACATATCCTGAATAAACAGATGGACAAACTAGTCCGCAATGCGTCGCGCTCGTCGACGTTACACAACACTTGGCCAATATACCGAAATGCAGTTGATTATTATCCTGTTCGGAGTTCGCCGTCCCTTCCACTGAGATCGATCAGGTCCAAGTTCTGAGGTAAGCAGAGCTGCAGTGTGAGCAAACATTACTACCCGGATAACTAGCTTTAGATTCTGATACATTTCTATTCATTTTTGGTTACGTTTTTTTTTTTTGTTGTTGTTGTTGGTTCGGTGTGATATCGCGAGGTTTGGCCAGGTGATTCATTTGTGTATTTCGACGGGTTTGTGAATGTTAAGACAAAAGAATGCTACAGGCATTATTTCAGACACCTCTTTTACGAGAGGTTCAAGCGGAACGGGAATTAGTTCGTAAAGCATTCAAACAGAAGAACCAAAATCATTTTTGATTGCGTTTAGTCATTCGCGATTGCTTTCGTTATTTGTCGTGGTTTACGCAGAAGTTAATACATCGTGCGCATGCGCATTACTTTCAAAACCCAAACGACAATATAATTTGTTTTTGCTCAATTATGACGGTATAACGATTGTTTTTTTCATTCTTAATGTGTCCACTACCAATATCTTCATCGGGAAATTATTGCTCTCGTTTTTCTTAGCGAAAGAGAGAAATAGTGTTGTCATCCTGGAGCTAGCATGCTAAAGCTAAACCAGTGGAGACTTACCGGAAACTTTAATGGCTTCAGCCCGGCCGGCCAGTGCTTTATCCGGGCTTGGCATCTGAGTCTTGGAGGCCATTTCTCCCATACGACCGTTGACAAAATGTCGCCAAATAAGACTTAGTCTGGAGACGGAGGGGGAGACCATTTAATGCGTCAACCGGATTAGCCGCTAACTCGGTTATCTTAGCTACGTGACATCCACCTGTTTACACAAGTATCGATTTGTGTAACCAACAATTTTGACGTTACTCAACTTCGCCCTCTTACACACATGAGAACACGGAAAGACGTACTCTCATTATAATGATATAGGCTTTCTTCGAGTGAATTATTGATCTTTCTGCTGCTTTTGCCGCATCAAAATGACATCATGTATCCGGCATTGCACTGGTTACTTTGTTGGGTTTCGATTGATCATAACCTACGATAAACAAAGTTAAGAAAAAAAAAAACAATTTACAAGCCGAATTATTTACCCTGCATTCCTCCATCATAAGTGAATTGCATTGTGGCGTTTATGCGATTTCTTTTGCAAAACGACAGCGAAGTGAGTAAATTCCCAACGGAGTTTGGCTTGGAAGTCGACACAATGAATCAACTGCGATGCCCTCCCCAAGCAGTCAAAAAATAAGTTAAATTACCTCGTTGACAATAAAAAAAAAAATATATATATATGTATATGCATATCTTTAGACGCTGTGCCGATTAAAGTGGCCGGTGGAGATCCATGTCCACTTGATGGAAAAAAATGCTGCGCTGTCATTACTTGGCCACAAAGTAAAAGGTGTCTCTATAACCATAATGATATTCATGGAGTGTGTAGCTGCAGTGGCGCAGTCCAGGCCCCATCAGTCAGTCAGTCTCCTTTAGTGGGGGAGGAATGGCCAGGGGAAGCAGGATTATGCCCATATGACCATGCGTGTCCTTTTTCCATTCACAGTAACGAAAGTGCGGGGTAAAAATGCGCTGCATCAAATCATGCCGGGAAACCAGATTGCAGCTTCTTTTCTCCACATACCTAAAGGCCTCGAGTTTAAGTACAAATGATGAAAACGCAACATACAAAAGAACATTTACATTCGTATTTTGAGCTCCATCGTGTTTCCATGTGACTATTTAGCTCACATTTGACTTGTTCATGGTGAATAAATATAAAACACGATGGACTGGTCCCTCATTGAGCTGGTACATAGAGGATGCAAGGGGGAGGAGGGTGCAGAGCTGGAGGCTGAGGATGTAACAGAGGACCACCCCTCCCCATCCTCTCTCCATCTGACTGCGCCCAGCTCCTCATCGTCATCCTTCATCCTCATCCTGCTGCAGCCTCATGCGCTCCTAAAACATGTTCGGATCCACTAATCTCGTTGGAATGACTCGGGAGCTTCCCTGGACTCGTTTGGGAGACGCAACAACAACAACAAAAGGATGTAGGTCCGACGTCCGCATCCCTGCCCCTCAGCATCCGCAGCATCCTCATCCCCCTCCGCCCCACCACCCCCCGCGCGGACCTCCGGCGGAGGACTCCGAGGTGATGCTCTCTAAAACGCGCGGTGTTCGGACAGACTCGCCCGCATCGGCCTCTTCTTCCATCGCTTTCAAAGGCATCCGTGCGGTAAAAAAAAAAGAGAGAAAAAAAAATAACTGCGCCATTTCCCCTGAAAGGTACTGTCTTAACTGAGCTTGATGTTTTTATTACATTTAAACCGATCATTTGAAATATTAATCGGTTTTAAGACGTAATTTCAACGCGGAGTCTTAAAAAAAGACGCAATATGCGTTTGTGCTGTGCATGCGCAACTTGCGCGAGATTGCGCATACGCCCTCGTCCGAAATACACGCATCCTACTGAATTCCATTTAACATTTACCGTTACGGCTATTTAACATTCAAACGCACACGGGACTCGTTGTTTTTCTTCTTCAATTTGAATGATTTCTGTGGGCGTCAGGTTTACACACGACCCCCACAAAAGGCAGCCTAGCACCCCCAGACCCCCACCCTTCTTTTTTTTTTTTTTTTTGCATTTGATGCTGCTGCACGCTATCTGGGTTATTAGCATGTAATGCTGAAGCTCCATTTACACACAAAAAATGCTGCAGGTAGTCCGTTTTTTGTTTGTTCTTTTTTTAAGGGGGGGGGGGGGGTATCTGACATGGGTGATGATGTCAAGTCCCAGCATCATGATTTCCTCTACACCCCCGCCCCCATCACTACCCCTGCAGCTGAGCCAGTAATGCAGCGCTCTATAAGAAGGTGCATTATGGTTACTGGATAATGGAAGCTGAAGGTTTTAATGGGCCCAAGTGCTGGCTAAAGTGCCATTCCGCTGCTTTTACCTGATGCCCGTGCACAAAAACCTGCACCATTTGTGCTCAATGCTGCATTGAAAGTAAAATCCGGAATTAAAAAAAAAAAAAAGTAACACCCCCCCCCCCCCCCTAGATCTTGGTTGCCTTTGATGAGATTTCAAAGGCTGAAATGAAAAAGCACCGATAT
The DNA here is from genome assembly GCF_059441005.1 of Hippichthys cyanospilos. NCBI lineage: Eukaryota > Metazoa > Chordata > Actinopteri > Syngnathiformes > Syngnathidae > Hippichthys > Hippichthys cyanospilos. Next base: position 2,091,859 of record NC_142388.1, on the reverse strand, counting down.
GATCTTGGTGTAATTCTTCAACATTTTTGCGTGTAAACTGCGCAAAAACTCACAGCTGGTGTGGCAGCCACAAGGTCACCAGTCAAGGTGATGGAGATGCATGCGAGGATGACACAGGAAGGATGCGGTGGAATTGAACAGAGTGTACCATGTTGGTGGGGGGAAGGGATTTAGGCGGGGGGCCGCAGGAAAAAGTAGGCCAGCCGATGCAGTCGGCGGTCACGTGAAAAGCGGGTCGTCTCTCGTCGTGTTCACAGCGGACCTTGATTTAAATGTCCATACAATTAAGGCACGCGGTGAATGCCAAGAGCGAGGCCTACTGACAACAGCGGCACATATGGAACCATCCGATTCTCCGATGTAACCGAGGGGATGAGCTCGTATCGGCTAGTAAAGATTTTGAATTTTACAAGTCAAACGTTTAGGATCTACCAGGAGTCCAAATTGAAGCGTTGTGTTGCATTTAAGGCCTCTCGGGGTTTACATAAACGGGCACGATCAAGCTTGCTTCAAAATGGTGGGCGGTCAACTTCATATATTCAAGGGGGTGCAAACTTTTGTGCACGAGGGCAGGAGTGCATACTTAAAGTAAAAGAAAAAAATACAAGTACAAAAAAAAAACTAGATTGTGTATGGAAAATAAGATTACATTTGTAGTTTATTTATATTTCCACTCTTTTAATTGACACTGAATTGTGTACAGTATATGAATGGGTTACAAATTAAAAACAAAATAACTAATAGCAAATAGCTGTTTAAGACAAAAGAAAATAATATTAATTATCATTCCAGTGTTAGAATAAAAAAATGAACAAAACATCTCCCAACTCATTTAAGCTTGTGCCATTTTTTTCCTGTAATATGCTCAAAAAATTTTTTTAATGACGACATCATGCTTTTCTTTGTGTTCTCCAAATAGCATACCGAACATGCAAGCAGCTCACTAGTGCCTCGAGAGGTCAAGTAAGGTACTGCATAACATTCAAGGAAAAAACGTCTTAGCTCAAGAATGTTCTAATGTTAAGAGGTTGATAATTTACTTGAAAAATGTCTTCATCCAACACAAGTACGATTTAGGGGAAAAAAAATATTTTTTCAAAAAATACTTTTATTGAAAAAAAAATACACTGATTGATTAGTATATTACAGGTTATTGTACAATTGGGTTTCTAAAGATTTATAATATCTGTAATATTTTCAACCATTGCTAAACTACTCTGTCAGCATTATCTTTTTGTAAAAGGTATTCATCTCCAACAGTGAAATAAAGTTTTTTTGTGTGTGTGTGTGTGTGTGTGTGTGTGTGTGTGTAGCTTGCCCCTTGATATTTTACCAGACAATAAAGTCGATAATGTGTGGAAAAATGACTATAATTTATTGTATATATAATAAAAGAAAACTGGTGCACCAATAAGTAATGACTCTTTGGTTTTTCTATGCGCCGCACGGAGGAAAGACTTTTTTGAACTTTGAAATTTCCCAAAAATTGGTGATGCCATCCCGAGCAGGAGCGCGAGCCCTTCCCCTGAGACACGGAGGAACGTGTTTCCGTGGCGACCAGACGGAGCGACTGAGTCGAAACTATTCACGGCGCCTCACTGCCATACAACGATATGTACATGTAATTAGGGATGTCCAGATTTTGATCACGAAAAAAGATCGGGGTTCGCAAAATTTCAATTAATTTTTCTTAAGGCAAGAAATATACACAGAAAAAAGATCAATAACAAAAGACAATTTTGATACGTTTTAGAATAATTTAATAAAATATTAAATCGAGACGTTGTATCGACAGCTCCTCAAAAATCAGGTGACAAAACTATTGTGATCGGGACATCCCTGTACAAAAATACATACCCGAGAGTACATGAGGAAAATAATATAAATTCATATCTCTTACGTGATCTCTAGAAGCAACATCGTAAAAACAGCGAGGACTTTTTCATGCCTTTTTTTGATGAATTGGGTTTAACCTGGAAGCATAGTATGAAGAAATGAACATTGAGAAATAAACAAACAAAAAAAATCCACAATTGTCACATGAAGCATTGTGGCTTCAGATCATTTTTAAAGGAAATTTTACAAAAAACAGTCATGAGTACTAACATGAATAATAAATATTGTCTGAGAGCCCAGTTCCTATTTTAGAATCAAAATAATTGAAATGAGGTTGCTGCGATTCCGGGCTAACGGTCCTGAGGAAAAAAAAAAAGAAAAACAATGGAAATTAGAGGAAAAAACAAAAGCAATAAAAAGCCGATCAGATGAGAGGAAATCAATAATAAACGAGTCATTTTTGAGCACCTTTTGTGGGCGTCAATGGAAGGAGAATCCAGATGCGGGAAGGCCGCCGCACCATTGGCTGATGAACTTCAGGACGTCCTGACACTCCGGACTGTGACTGGTCTAAAGACGCAGCGTGTCCAATCGCAGCATGAATTGAAAGAACGCGTGCGGTCATTTTTCGAAAAGGCGACGTATCGTCATTTGGAATTGACAAACGCGTTTTTAAAATGTCCTCGCTCACCTTGGTGGCCATGAGGAATTTGTTCCAGTCTTCTTTGTTGGCGGATTTTCCCGCCGACGAGAACTCCACTTTGTTTCTTAGGACGGGATAGCCTGTAAGGTGGGAAAACATTTGGAGATGATTCGAATTTAGGAGCTGGGCGATTCCTCGATTTGATTGGCCAGTAGCTAGTTTTGAAAAGCAGTCATTTGTTGCCAAGGAACAATTGGATTCTTATGTGCCCAAATATGGTCAATTTCATGTTTGTTTGGTTTTTTTTTTTTTTTTTATAAATCGATGCTATTTAACCCTGGTGTAGAATTTTGTCCAATCATTTGATCTTTACATCAAAGGAATTTCACATCAAAGGGAAGACATTGAAAGAAGCCACCAGGGAGCTGAAATTTCACCCAGATGGTTCAACACTTGATGTAATTAAGAAATTGATTGTCATTTATTAAATACTAGAGAAATGGATTACCAAATATTCAATTACCAGAAGTGATCGATTTATGTCAATAAATGTAATCAATTGCCGCGCGCGTCTTACCGGTGAGAAGACAAGGATGCGAGCGCAGTCCGCTGTTAGCGTCCACTAGCGAGGCTTCGTACGAGTTCCTCTCGTCTCGCGACAGAACCCGCTCCAGGTGACCGCTCACGGCCATGGTCAGGACCCAGTTGCGGATCTCCTCCCGCTGGCCGTCCTGCATCGCGCGTGCACGCAATATTAGAGGAAAAGGGGGAGGGGCACAATTTTTGAGGGGGGTTGGGGGGAGGTTACTTACAGAAACACAAGGCTTGGTCGGAAGAGGAACTTCAAAGGGGATGTCGGTGTCGGCGAAGTCCGAGGGATCAAGAGAGTCCAGCGACCCGTCGGCGATAGCCTAGCGCGAAGCGACCCACGGTTTTAGATTGAATCCGGAACGGTTAGCTGATTCAAATCCACTCACGTCGCACACGTCCAGAAAATGGTTGAGAAAGATGAAGGCCATGTTGTCCCAGCCCGCCGCCTGTGAGGACGAGGGGGACGATTATATCTGAGGGGCCAAAGACCCCCCCCCCCATCCCAAAAGCAGAAGAGGACCAACCCTGCAGGCCAGGCCCGCTTCGTAGAAGGCTCGGTCCGCCGGGACCACGTCGGTGTGGCGCAGCAGAGACACCGACAGCTTGGCTGAGATGCTCATCTGGAAGAAAAAAAAAAATTTGATTTTTCCAAAAAAGAAAATGCATCTGATACCTCAATTTGGAGTTGTGCAGTTGTAGGCAAGAATAGAAAGAGAAAAATTTAATAATAAATTCAAAAATAAACAATTAACATTACATAAGTTATAAATAAAAAGATTTAAAGTTTTTTTCTTCAAGTTCATAGAACTTCAACTTACAAGGACTTATTCATTGTATTTTTTTTTCATTTTCAAAAAGTCTGAAATTAGCTGGCCATGAATTAGTTTGATGAAAATTTGACCCTATTTTTTACATTTTTTTAAACATTTATAATCAACTGCAAGGTCTAAAATCAAATAAATTAGCACAATAAAAATCCCATCTATGTACCAATTTGGATTACCGTATCAATTAACTCATTGACTGCCAGCCCAGTAAAAATCAATCTGACGTCCATAGCCATCAATGGCAGTGAATGAGTTAAATATTTAGGGCAGCATTTTTTTTTTTTATTATTACTGCAAGTAATATATATTAATTCTTCAATATTTGCCAGCAAAATATAGTGAGGTAGAAGAATGACCTCATCCGATGCCAGCCCAGAAAAAAATCAATCTTTGTCGTATATATCCGTCAATGGCAGCGAACTGTTCAAATTGTTGGACGTACCAGCTCCTCCAGCCCACTGACAGCGGCTCTGGTGGCGTAGTAGTGCGAGATCAGAAGCATCTGCTCAAAGTCCTCGTGGGCCAGAGAGTTCTCACCCGCCGACTTGGACAAGTTCTCGCACTGATGTCCCCAAAAAAAAAAAAAAAAAAAGATGGCTTGTCTCGTTTCTTATGAAATCGTCACGGCAACGTTAGACTGTTACCAGCTGCAGCAGAACGTTGCGGAGGTCGGCCCACGTGCGGTACGAGTCGGGAGCCTCGGGAAGGTGGAGCATGTCGAGGAACAGCCGCTTGTAGATGTTAAAGTTCTGAGGAGATGGATAAGATGATGGAGAAAAACGGAGGATGATAGAGGAGATGTCTCCTCTCCTCCTGATGCTCCTCCTGATCACCTGCGGGTTAGGGGGCGCTCCGTGCTGCACGTAGAGCTGCAGCGCCTTCAACGGGCGAGCCTCCTTGATGAGATGCGTGGCGTACAAGGCCACGTACTTGTGGAGGATCTTAAAGTTCTGAAATGACGCCGCGATGACGGTCGGCAACGTGATCGCGCGCACGCTTGCGTTTGCCTCGTTTATGCACCTGCTTGGACGCCGTGTCCAGGCATTTGTCCCACTGTCCTCTCTCAGCGTACATGTCCAAAGCAGCCATGACGTCTACGCCCACCAGCTGGATGGAAAAAACTACGTTAGCTCCTTTGGTTAGCATGGTTAGCATTAAAAAGTGTATAAAAAGAACATGTCACAGAGGGTGTACAGTATACTGGACCTACTGAGTCTACTTTGCCCTGATTCTTCAGGTGCTCCTTGTATTTTTGGTCCACGTAGCTCTCGTACCTGTGGGAGACATTGGAGACGAGTGAGTGAATCTAATGGGTGTGTGGGTGTAAGTGTGCGGATGAATGTGAAAGTTTGTGATTGGGTGACTAACGTGTAAGTGTATGTGTGTGTGTGGATGCATGTGAATGTTTGTGAGTCAGTCAGTGAGCGAGTGACTAAAGTAGTGAGTGAGTCTGTCAGCCCGTCAGTTAGTGAGTGAGTGAGTCAGTCCATCAGTGAGTGAGTGAGTGAGTAAAGTAGTGAGTCACAGGCTCAATTAGTGAATGAGTGAGTGAGTGAGTGAGCGCGTACCTTGGCTCCAGCTCCTTGGCCACCCTCTTGGCTTTGTTCCACTCCTCACCTTCCATGAGGACATCAATGGCATCCTTGATCAGGCCCACGTGCAAGTACTGCTCGGCGGCCTATAACGTGACAAAAAACAAATTAAAAAATCTATTTCAATCAGGGTGTGTGTGTGTGTGTGTGTGTATGCAGATGCGCGCTGACCCACAGTGTTGTACTTCCTGAGCTGGGCCAGGCGAGGTCCCACCACCTGAACCACCTTCACGGCCCTGTCCTCGCCCAGGAACTTGATTGACAGCTCGGCGGCCTGGCCGTAACAAACGTATCAAATCACATCCGAGGAAACCATTGCTTCGGAGGAGAGGAGGAGAGGGTCACCTTGATCCAGCACTTCTCCATCAGGGCTGCGTTAGGGTCGTCCTTCACCTTCAGGTAACACTCCACCGCTCGGGAATACTCGCCCGACTGCTCCCACTCTCGAGCCTGTTCCAGCAGACCTTGAGCACCTCTGGACAGATCCATGTTAAAAACGTTAACTGAGGAAGGTCAGCCCCCCAATTCAAAACACATATTGCCACTTGCGGTCGACTGAAAATGCCGTCACACCTGATTGGTAATGACCAATCGTGGCTCACCTGACGCAGGCTGAGCAATGATTGGTGACCTGAGCCCTGAGTACATGCGATTGTCATTTTCAGTCGACTGCAAGTGGCAAAATGTGTTTTTAATGGTATTTATTTTACATGAAAACTATCTTTATATTAACAGCTATATATCTATATAGTATTAACTGCATGTAAGCTGAAAAATATCTTTATATTAACAGCTATATGTCTATATAGTATTAACTGCATGTAAAAATAATTTGATCCGATCATAAAAGATCAAATGATCTTGTTCTATTCATCGTCAAATTATTTATACCAAATCTGACTTTGACTGCCTTGCGTTTTTCATGTTTCATAAAAAAAGTTTCTTTTAATAAGGCAGAAAGTAACGCAGGCAAGAAAAACCAAAATCAGGCGAACGCAAGCGGAAGGCAGACTTGAATAATTCAGCGTTGTCTTGCTTAAAAGGGCCTTCTTCCCGCACGGTTTCCACGGGTAACGTTTGATGTCTTCTCCCACCAGTCGTCGGGGGGGAGGCAAGCTGCCAAGTTATTCCTGTGAGTGACGCTGATCCTTCAAGTCACCCCCGGAGACTCAAATTCTTTTCAAGCCAACGTCTCTCAGCATCATTAGACGCTCATGTCCATGAGCCGATGAATGCTAAGCTAATCAGAAGAGATGTTTTAGCTCCATGGCAACCGGAGGAGGCGGCGGAGGAGGTGGGACTGCACTTACTACAATGTACGTCACTAGCTGGATATGTGTGGAGTGGACCCTCGCAATCAATATTTTTTATATATATATATATAGCGTATTAGTCTATGTTGCGTGAATTATAAAATCCTTCTTTTGATTATATGAGTTGGTGAGCTAAGTCCCTCACCTCATTCCTTTCTTGGTGGCTTCTTTCTCGTATTCCTCCTGAAGAATGGAGAGCTTGTTGGGCAGGTACTCCTTGCAGATACGCATGGCGTCGCTCCACATGTCTGCATCCTGAGAAAACACAGGATACAGACATAAAACGCATTTTTTTTCAAGCATATATTGTATTTAATGGACTACAAGCAGCACCAATTTGTAAACCCCACCAACATGTTTTTTTATTCACAGAAAATATATTTTTTCATATATATAGGCCCCAGTGGACTATGAGCTGCAACCAGCATATTTATCAGATATTTAAGGTGCATGGAAATATTAAACTTTTGTTTTTATTTACATTTTTCCCCAAACTGCCTCAACATCACGACTACATCACAGACTGAACATGCCAGCACCTTTAGAAATAAGCGCAGTGCCAACATATTTTGATGATGAAAAGTTGTTAGAATACTGCATCAACACAACAGTAACCTGACTGTAATGCCTGATTGCATTTCCTGGTGGCGATTACGCCCTGGTGGCTAGTAACAAAAACTGCAGATAAGCCGCAGTGGACTCTAAGCCGCAGGGTGCAAAGCGCGAGAAAAAAGTAGCGAGTGATAGTCCGAAATTTACAGCATTTAAAAAAAAAGAAGAATCACTTGAAATTGGAGTAAAGTTGACCTTGTAGAATTTGATAGCCAAGTCTGATCTCTCTGCTCGAAGCAGGAGGGCTTCCGCCTTCTGGTAGTCTTTCTGTTCGAAACAGAACTTGGCGTGTCCCACCAGAACCTCGGGGACGCTGTCTGGATCGTGGCTTTCGGCCACGCGCTGCGCGTCAGCCCAATCTTTGTTGTGCGCGTACCTGCAAACCATGCCAAAGCGAGCGCACGCGTCAGCAAATCTTTGCACGCCGAATGCGCCGCGGCATCTGAAACGCGCGCACTAACATGTGCACGGCTTCTTTGGGCTTTCCCGCTTTAATGAACTCCAGCTCGGCCTCTGCAAACTTGTGCTGGAAGCAAAACGGGGAAAATTTAGGAGCGTGCCGGAGCTTTTGTCAGTTAGCTCCACGCGTACCTCATCTTCCAGGTACATGGCGTGCTTCAAGTGGATCTCGGGTATTTTATCCTTGCTGGAAAGTCGAGCCAGATCAAAGGCAAAGTCGAATAAACTTCGAGAGTAAAAGAAAGAGAAATTGTTACTTCGGCAAGCGGGCCACGAGCTCACAAGAAAGGGCGCGTCGCTCACAAGCTGTTTGACGCCGACTCGATGGCGTAGTCCAGCAGGCCAAACTTGGTGAGGAGCTTGACCGCCGCTTCGCCGCCCAGACTCCTGGCCCACAGGTAGCCCACCTGCTTCTGAGCGTTGGGGCCGCCGTGGCTCTTTGCAATCTGACACGCCAAAGACGTGAATATATTTTTTACATCTGTACTGGCGCTGCCTTGAGACACGACTTTAAATGTTCATTGTTTCTCGTTGAAATGAATCGAAATGTGCGGAAGCGCTTTCGTGCCAGCGGTAAAAAAAAAACAAACAAAAAAAAAAACAAACATGTTTTGTCTTTGTAAGTCTTTATCTCTGGGAATTTACAGCCAGTTTAAAACCAAAACAAAGAAAAAAAAACTTATTTTTTGTAACTGTCCGAAGCCCGTTTCTGCCAGTGGATTCTTTAAAAAACATGTGCCAACTATAAATATAAAAATAATAGTAATAAAAAACAATAACTTTAACAATAATTTTTTCTGATGGAAGCTCGTTTCAGCAATATTTATTTCATAACAGTTCAATAAAAACTGTCAATAAAATCTCCCCATTGGTGGTGAAAAAAAAAAAAAACGCAAATCTTTTGTGATAAATATTTCTACTGTTATTTTTCATAAAATACACTCTATAATATGGTAATTGACAAAATCATAAAATAAAAACAGTAAAAATATAAACATAGTTGCATGTTACATTCTATTCATTGTGCTCCTCAATCTAGTATGCATGTCTTTGCCACTAGTGGGCAGTATAATGCAGTCATATGAAGAGAAAAAGATATAGTACATTCCTACTCTGACGAGGTAACATGCTGTTGTTACATTAGTCATTTTTCAAAGAGAATTAATAAAAATACATAGTTCAAATAACTGCTTGTATCTCAAAGTACTAGTAAGTTGGGTCACTTGTATTACAGGGCAACAGTGCGTGTCGTCCAGCAGAAGTGCAAGAGAGAGAGAGAGAGAGAGAGAGAGAGAGAGAACGTGTGTGTGTGTGTGTGTGTGTGTGTGTATACCCTATATGCATCCTCCCACATGTCATGAAGTCGGTACATATTGACAGCTGCCTTCCAGTCTTTGGCCTCCATCAGGTGATGTTCCGCCTCAGAGAACTTGGCCTCGGCTTCCAGCTCCTGCAACACGGAAAACGGCTCACCAACAACTGTTGCAATTTTTCTTTTTTTTGCAGAAATAAATGAGACACCTGAAATCCGAATACTTTGCGAAGCTTACCTTGGCCAAGTGGAGGTGGGTCTCGGTCAGAAGGTCGGGGTGATGTTTGGCCACCAGGCGGACCACCTCGTTGAACATCTGCTTCTTCTTGTACATGGTAATGGCCATGTCCGTCAGGTTCACGGTGGAAAACAACCTGACGGAAGACAGCATTTGGAAATAGATTTGAGGGGTTTGGATTCTTGAGACTTTTTTTGTAGGTCTTCTCATGGTGGCATATGTCTATTAAATTTCATGTTGCTGAAACTGGCTTCATGGGGCTGATTTTATTCATTAGATAAAATAGAACAAGACAAATTTTAAAGCTTTAAAAGTAAAAAGATTTAAAACTGGTAAACATGTAAAAAAAAAAACAAATACCACTTTTACCTCTCAGCCTCCTTAAATTTGCCGTCGCGCTCCATCTCCTGAGCTCGCTTCACGTAAAGTTCGGTGACTTCCTCTGTGCTCATGCACTTCAGTGCCAACTGTTACATGCCAAAAAAACAAAACAAAACATCTTTATTACCAACACTGATGTTTAATGTTTAACCTATTCAATTCCCAGAACATTTTTTTTCTTTTTTTAAGGTCCATACTGAATGTCAATTTGGGGTATTCATTGAGAATTCTGTACATTTTTGGAGATGTTTGTCTAAAGGAGAGAAGGTCCAAAAATGGCAGGTACCGAATCAATAAAGTACTAAATTAATTGAGTGCTTTCTGTAAATAAGTAATCAATTACTTAAGGTAATCAACTACCAATGTGATTCTTTTAGGTAATTAAGTCCTAAAGTCACTGATCACTTTCAATAAACAGTTACTAAAATAATCACTTACTTTAACTTAACTTTAGGTGCTCAAGTACCGAAGTAATCAAACCCTTAAGGCATTTAAGTTTTTAAATAATCAATTACTTGAAGCAATAGTGTACTGAAGTAATGGATTACTTAATTAGCTCAAATAATTGTACCTGGTATGGAATATCTAAGCCCTAAAAAAATGGAAAAAATCTGTCTCTGAACAAGGCAAAAATTGAGAACATAATCAAAACCTTATGAGCTTTCTCCCAGCACCCCGCAGCCGTGTACATGTCGATGGCGTCCTTAATGTGTCCCGCTTTGATAAACAACTGCTCTGCTACCTATAGAACACAAACAAAATACATTCTACGTCAGTGGCATAAAACAATTAGATTCTAAATGACAAATATAAACACCCATGGCAGTAAAAGTTTAATCATAATATTCACTAGTCTTAATTTGATCAATTTAAACTGAATCTACTTCCAACAGGGTTGAATTATCTCAGTGTTAAAATGCATTACACAGAATCTACTTTCAAACATTTTGACACAGGTATGCCACAGGGGTCAATCCTGGGTCCAATTTAGTTTTGTTTCTATGTAAATAAGCCAAGGTCATTAATGTACACTGAAGCCACCATGATTTTTTGCAAAGGGTTAAGATCAACCAGAAGCTCCTGCAAACCTTCTAAATGTGAAGCTAAGCGTTTCAAACTTCCAACTCAACTTTTCCCCAAATTTTTGCAAGACAGAATATAAAATAGCGAGAAATAAAACGTCAGCATTTCAGGTGTAGGAATGACGTAAGTAAAATGGCCCACCACCGCTTTTGCATCCAGTACATTGAATGAAGCGGTGATGGAAAGATATAAAAAAATCAATGCGGCAAATGCGCATTTGGCAGTTAAAAAGTGTCACGTCATTGTTTCCCGCAGGTGCGGGCGCGCGCCTGGGTGGTCTTTATTGTTGTAGTTTGCAGAGAAACACACTTTCCTGCAGGCGGCAGCCAGCTTGTTATCTTAATGACTTTGCCAGAATGTGCCCGCGGAGCAAAGGCACGCAAATAGACGACTATTTTCAGCTTTGCAGAGGCGGCTCACCGAAGCTGAGCTCATCACAAGCGGCATCCTGCGTCGCTTTTATTCCTCTCTATGCATTTTACGTCTCATCTTGTTCCGCTCTCCCCGTCAGCAATTATTCACACCGCTGTGACAAACTTTCACGACGCGCAACTTGCGCCCGGTTGTTTGAATTATTGTCGTGTAAGCAACTTTGACTCTTAGTTACGAAGAACTCTTGCAAATTAAGCGCGGGGCTGTAATTCAATGTATGTGTCAAATATATTCAATGTCATCCATTAATGAGTGTAACGGCATCAATTTTAAATCTTTCCATCTCATTAGGGTGTTCAAATATGGATATGCCTGAGAAAGGGAGCCATACGTTGATATTTATGTAATTTATTGATGCAGACATGAAGGCTAAAATTGGCTCATACAACATCGCCCCCTAGTGGAATTGGTCCCCGCAGTTTTACATAACAGAGGTTTCGAAATCTTTTTCCAGTGATGAAATACCGAGCCTTTTTTTTTGGCTTATGCAGTTTTTCTATTTTACTAACCCCAACTTCAGCATACTTTGAAACCCTGACCCTCGCTTGAAACCCCAATTTAAAAGCAGAAACTAGTTCAAAACCATCGTTTAGAAACTTAACACAACTTAAAACCTCAAATAGAAACGTAAAACCGAGTAAGAAAGTCTGCACTGAAATCCTATTTCTAATTTGAAACCTTACTTTGATACCTTAACCTTCACTCTAAATCCCACTTTGAAAGCATATACCTGGTTCAAATTCAAATTTTAAATCTCTAATTTATTCTTTTTTACCGCAGTCTTATTTAGTATGCCGGTGTCAGCATCCACCATTGCTCAGCTCTGCAGCTCCACTTATTACTCCCTGATTGGTGATTTCAATAATCTACTGTAGAGCAAAGCCCCAACCACAGTATGTGGCCGTAATGAGAAACCAAACAAATATTTGAGTCGATAAAAGAGTTGGTTAAGAGGGACTATTACAGTGTACTAAAGTGTTTTAGATGCAATATTTATCTTACAGAAAAGCGTGCCAAAGCGTTGACTTCATCGACTCCTTAGTAAGATTACCCAACGTCTCCGTTAACGAATATACACCTTAATCCATTTTTACTTAACTGAACTAATGCATTCACTGCAATTAACATTTGTTTAAATTAAAGATGCTTTTAAACTCAGGTGGCAATGAATTATTGAGCTCAGTCAAGTAAATATGGATCATTAACGTCTATAGTTGTCAATGGCAATAAATGCATTAGAAAGAACTAACATATAGCGAATAACAGCTCTATAAATCAAAGATCAATTGTAAATGGGCTGGCAGTGAATGGGTTAAAGTGGGCAGTTATTTTATTCATCTTGTGAGAGAAAATACTTTCATAGATTGGAAATGAAATGCAAGACTTTCTATGATATTGAAATCAAACAATAAAATCACTGAAAAATTAAGAGGTTGAATTCCAGACAATCAACCCCAGGTACGGATTTTTTACGTTTTCCTTATTTTTTTTTTTCAAGCGATAGCTTGACGGATGGTCTGAGCAAGGTTGGCAGTGAATGAGTAAAATTCCAAAAAATGATGACATAAAGTGTGCTGACCTCCATTTCCTGCATGGAGGCATAGTGCTGAGCGATCTTGAGGCAGTAGGTGGCGGCCGCCGGGTCCTCGTTGAGCACCAGGATGTGGACAGCCTTTTTCCATTGGCGAGCGGCGATGGCCGCCTCCACCGCCTTGATGGAGCAGCTGCCATGGGACGACCCCCACGAAAGAAAAATATTAAGTGTGTACAAAGTGTAAATTCGAGTATTCAATGTCATTTTTAGGGATAATAAAGGCCTTCAATTTACTGAATCTAAACAGTCTGTGATTAGTGGTGTTCAATTTTTATTTAGAGTTATCAATTTAACAATGTATGTTATTATAGAAGTTGTAATTTGCAGTTATGGGTGAGCTGGAGCTTTTTTCTCAGTTTTACAAACACGCTAACAGCGAACCCACCATGCAGCATATTTTCAGCCTTTCATGTTGCTACAATTTGGCAACCAAAAACTCTACCGGCACTTCAAAATACAGGCATTAAAGTGTTCTTGTTTTTTTAATGAGTGACTCATCCTCCCAGCTCTCCATCTGCCCATAAAAGTTCTCCCGACTTCAGACTTCTTTACCCGGCCTCGATGAAATGCGTGATGGCGGCGTCCATCTGTTTCTGTTGGACCAGGTAGTCCCCCCAGGCCTCCTCTAGTTTCACCACCTCGGCGGGAAAGGAATGGCGGGCCAGCTCCACGGCTGCAACGTTTTAAAAAAGCTCAATGGGCATGCGTGTGTGTGTGACAGCGACTGATTGTACCTTTACTAAAAGCGGCTCCTTTGCAATAGCACTCCAACGCCCTCTGCTGGTGGTTGGTCTTCACGTAAAGGTCGCCAGCCTGGACAACATTGTTTTTTTGAGAATTTCCAACGATCCCTTCGTTATCCTAACAGTCATGCGTCCCACTTAATAGAACTAAATTGTACAAAATTCTGATAGCTGAATAATCAGCCCATTCAACTATTTTGCAAACGAAACGTTTTTTTTAACTATTAACACAATCTCTGCTTCAACCAAGGAAAATAACACTTAAAGGGTGTTTAGGGTAATAAATTAACATTGTTACAGGGTTAAGGGCTCCCAAAAGTTGGATTTCTATGATACAAGCCCTTTAAAATTTGAGATTTCAGACATTTTTGAGCGAAGGAGAGTCCCCGCCTACCTGCTCGTAGTACTCGGCCTTGACGAGGCTGGCGGTGATGCGGCTGACGGTGTCGCTGTTATTGGTGATGTTGGGCCGACTCATGGCCAGCCGGGCGGCTTTGGCCGGAAGCCCCGCCTTCAGGTACAAATTGATGGCGCCCTGGTAGTCTCCCTCGCCTTCCTTCACCTCGCCGGCCTTTTCGTGCTGGCCCGTGTCAGTCAGCCACTGGTAGTAGTTGGAACGCAGGGTGTCCAGCTCCGGGTGGCCCTACGTCGGGTCACCAAAACATGAGGCGGACTCAGTCGGGAGCTGCCGGATCGAAATTCCAACCTACCTTGGCCTCGGCCACCGCGATGCATTTGTCCCACATGTGGAGCTCCTGGTACATCTCTATGGCCTCGTCGATGGCGTTCTATGACAAAACAGTGTCACATGACTGACAAAATAAATGTTCTAAAGTCCCCAGCATGGCCAAGTCAGGAACCTGCTCCACGTAGTGCATTTCAGCCAACTCAAGGTTCTTGTCCAGCATGGCCATGCGCACCTGAACTTGATAGTACATCATTCCATCGCCGCCCTGGACATAGATATACATGACGAAACATTACTACGGCAAGAATTTTGTGTATGTAGTGAATGTCTGTAAACGCAGGAAACCCACCATTTCCTTTGAAACTTTCTCCGCGATCTGGTTTGTTTGGTGGAGGTAGCGAAGAGTGGAGACGTCGCCCAAAGCGGCAAAACACCTGCAGCAAATGTTAATTGACACCCATTTGTCATTTTTTCCTGATGTTGGAGATCAGTTTGAAAAGTAAGAAAGAAAAAAAAAGTACTCAGCTCGAGTAGTCATGATACGCTTCAAAGTAGGATTATTATAAAGAAAATACTCAAAGGTTAAAAAAAAAAATCAATAAACAAACAAAAATTCATAAATGGAGGGAAAAAAACAAAACAACATACAGTTTAATAAATGAAAAAATGTATATAAGGAAAAACAAATCAAAAACGTGATGAAAAACCATAAATGAAAAATCAAACAATTAACAAAATGAGGTACAGTAGTAATAATGCATTCAAAATCAATTGTCTCTAAATTAACATGTTCACTGCCAACCCAGTAAAAAAAGTATTTTTGACATTTTTGTTTACCAATGGCAGTGAACAAGTTAAATGTGACAAAACCAAGCAAAAATACATAAATCACGACATTCATGTCTCACCAAAGTGGTGTCAGTTCATTCAATGGATGTCATGTAGAAGTTTGGCTTCAGGCATGTGTTTAAATACTTTTTCTGTTATAATATACCCAATTTCATGTTGATTGACTCAAGTGGGGACTAAATGTGGAATTTCCACCTTCCCGCTACCAGGAAATATGAGTCACCCAAGTGTATTCATTTTCTCAAGTGTATATAAACACACCTGCAAAAATTGGTGGTGTGTGCGTGTACTTAACAAACCTTTCTGCAATGTGCACCTGGCGGGCTTCCAGCGCCAGATTACGGAGTGTTTTCCACATGGCCTCGGTCTCCGGCGACATCTCCAGAGTCTCCAGGAAGGCCGTGACGCTGCACATTGCTTAA
This sequence comes from Hippichthys cyanospilos, assembly GCF_059441005.1. Lineage (NCBI taxonomy): Eukaryota > Metazoa > Chordata > Actinopteri > Syngnathiformes > Syngnathidae > Hippichthys > Hippichthys cyanospilos. Next base: position 2,076,244 of record NC_142388.1, on the reverse strand, counting down.
AGTTCAGCGAAGGTTCAACAAGAAAAAAAACCTACGCGATATTGCGAAGATGATGACGGGAAAGCGTACGCTCCGTAATCGCCGTCGTTGACCGCCGTGCCGAACTCGATGAGGCTCTCGTCCAGCGTGTACGTCACCGTGTTGACGCCTTCGGTCACCAGGACGTCCGTCTTGCCGTCAGCTCTTTCCAGATCTTTGATATCTCCCTGCAAATCAGTAAAGACAATATTTTTATTTGAGGTAAACAGTGGAAATTTTAACTGCTCAGGTCCAGGAAAAAAATCTGATTAGATAGAATACAAAGATCTTAACATCTTGCGCATCGTGATCAAACCATTCACTGCCGCTGACGGCCACAAGGGGCAGTCTTATAAAATACAGCATAATAAAACACTTTGGATAGAAAAACAAGCCTTCCTAAGCGTGGACAGGCCAAAATCTTGGACAATCCTCACCTTAATGGGGAACATGGTGATGCTCTCAGGGCTGTCGATGCTGTACCAGATGCACAGGTTCCCTCGGTTCTGGGCCACCACCACGTCACTGCCGGGTACCCACTGGACGTACGAGCAGAAGCTGAGCAGCGTGCTTTTCACGCCGCTATTGATGTCGTACAGATGAAGCTGCAAAGGAAACGTCATCACGTCATTACGCAATAATTGATGACGTAAGGTGCTAATAAAGTAGTTACGCTTGTACCTTAAGTAATAGATTAATTTATAACGTAATTGACCACTTAGGAATTGATGACTTTGATCATTAATTTATTTAGTAACAGCCACTTTAGATATTCCTTTAGCGAAACACGAAAAACAATATAAAAAGATATAAAGAAGTGAAACATACGGCTCGAGGTTTAAGGTAGGTCTGCTGTCCACAATCAATTGACAAGAATAATTTCCTTAACAAGCAATGTTCAGATGATAGCTACAATTTACAAGCAAACGTGATCAGTTGCAACAGTTGTATATAATCAGGTTGAATAGGACTCATACTTTTTTTTTTTTTTTTAAATCACATGTGGTATACCCCTGGGTTCAATTTTAGGCCCAGTGCTTTTTAACCTATATACGCTCCCTCTTGGTGATGTCATCAGAAGACATGGCAACAAATTTTACAAATACGCTGATATCTTTTGTTACTTAAAAATTCCAATCGGCTACTTCCAACATTCACCGCACTTGGCCCTGCTTAGCTTGCATCACCCTCACCCGCAGCTTTTTGTCACGAAATAGCAGCTTGCAGCCCGTCTCGTTCAGTTCCAGCCAGTCCACCTTGAAGTCATGGCTGATGGTTCCCAGGTTGGAGCCGGCCACCAGGTCCACTGAGGAGAGGAGACCAGCTCAATTACGAGGAGCTTGGTTCGTTATCATACGTGCGGCCAATGTCGGAGGTTTTTCATTCAAGCTGACTATGGGTCACCGGATAACGAGACATGAACTTACCAACAGCGATGGTCTTAAGGTCGACCAAGTATGCAAGCTTTTTGTTATCTTGAACTCCTTTGTGCTTCCTTTCATTGATGCGCACACTGAACACACAAAACACGTCACATATAAATTTTACACTACTGAATGTAACGTTTCATACGTAATCTTCTGTTATTTTTGCATGTCCTGAATAGAATTAGAAATTATAAAGAAAAAAATCCAGCGATTCTAAATTGTGCAGTAACCCTTTCTAAACACAGCTTCACAGCACCATCTAGTGTACACAAATGGAAAGACAATTTTAGTTTGAATGTGAAACATACTGAGCCATGATGATGCAGATGATAGTGAGCCTAATATTCTAAGCTGAAAAAAACCCGTTAGTTTAACAGAGTTAAAAAATTGGAGACCGTCTGTCTGTCCAGTAAATAAATAGCTTATCTTTTGGGGTGATTTTTTTTATGTCTAACATATATATTAAAATATACGTATCTTTCAATTCAGAATTTTGTATTCTTCATACCTGATGAGGTGATGGTTCATAAATTCTGTTCTGACGGAGCCCAGCACTTGGTTGTCACTGTACTCCACCAAGCTCAACTCCCCAGCATTGAAAATCATGCACACCTACAAAAAAAAAAAGTAAATAGCAATGAAATGATCGTGTGTGACAAATTGAATTTTCGTGTTTGTCCGCAGCAGATACTTACAGACTCATTTTCAAAAAAGAACTTCTCATTTCCACCGCCGCCAGGCCAGGGCACCTAAGAAAATGAAGGCAAATACGTTTTAGAAAATGCACAACAAAAAAAAAAAAACCTCCTGTTCCTTGTGTACGAAAGTCAAGCGCGTCACCTCGCTGAGCTTGTTGGCCAGCATGTCGCCCAGCAGGAGCGTGTCGGACGTGTGGGCCACCAGGTAGCGATCCTTGCCCATGATCCTCACCTCCTCGATCTCGTAGCCGTAGTACGACTTGAGGACCACCCGCGTGCCCGTCGAGAGGTTCCTCACGATGACCTGAGGAGCAGTTGAAAGAATGGTGACCTCACATGGTCAAAATAAAT